>NC_090696.1:50347500-50672253 GCF_040954835.1 Lepisosteus oculatus
AATTCTTAAATTTATTTTAAAAATAAAAACGATTACACTCTAATCTTTCCACGTTTGACCCCATGAGGAAGTAGTATATGCTTCTGCTTTGTTTAATGATAGTATAAAAAATAAATTTAAATACTGAGAAAGATATGCTTAAAGTGAATTAAGGGACTTAGAATGCAAAGATAACGATTTACATTGCATTGTCAGATTGTGCATCAATAAAAGCATTTAATTAAACACACGTTTGTGATTTTAATCAAAATGTGGAAAATGGGGTTAGACCATTAGACATGTAATACACTTCCTTGTCATCATCTTAGAATCGTTGAGTAAGCTGCAAGTTTTTTTTTTTTATATATAGCATTCTGAAATACAATCGAAAATAGTTTTGTGGTGTATGGATAGATGAAACTTTTCTAAAATGTATAAACAATTAAAGACGATTCAGATCTGTAATCTATAATCTTTCCACGTGTAATGTCATTAGAAAGTACAATAAGTTCCTGCTGGTATCAAAAAAGAAACCTGTGCTTAATGATAATTAAGGGACTTAGAAGTCAAAGAAAATGATTTACGTTGTTTAATTTTAAACACTAAGTTATGAACACAGATGCAATTGGTGCGTTACAGCCATTGTCCAATACTGAGCTCCGTGCTTCCTCCTTCCCGGTTCTACCTCCCCATCTGACACAGCACAGTGGGCGGCACACTGTTTTCAGAGCCTCTGATTGGGGAAAAAAGACCTGTTGATCTGTTCTACATACTAGGAAGAAAACAGAGTCTGATTTTTTCTATTCAAAACTTTTGTTGTTTTTATGAAATTCGTGTATTTTAAACATTTAATAAGGAAGTAAAAACCTTACAGCTTACACGGCTATTCTAAGATTCTAAGAAAACGTGTCCGTGGGGGGAAGGTGGAGGGTCTTTCATTGGAATACTTGCCCTGTTCTACTTTGAAAATACCTGTGAAACTGATTTGTTTACCAACAATATAGACACAGAGACTCAGAGGCACAGCCAGCACTCCCAGAGAGAGAGAGAGATGTGAAAACCATGCAGCGCCAGGCAATGCACAACATTAATGTAGGGCTTTCGGGCTCATGTGGATTTGCGGCCTACACCCTGCAATACCGCTGTGTACATACAGTACGAACATGTTGTGATACTTAGAAATCTAAAAATGTCAATATAATGCCAATAATATGTGCTATTTTAGTTTTTCAAAGAAATGTTTGTTAAAAGAAAACTCATGGTAACAGCTAGGTTTGAACACCCAACCGCAGGGTTATAAATCAGTCACTTAAGGTATCATGCCACCAAGGCACATCATGTGAGAACAACTGAAACAGCCATACACATATAATTGGAAAGTTTTATACTACTGTTTGTGCAACAAAAATGAATATAGTTATACTGTTATTAATGTATTCAGATATGCCAATCCATATTATATTTCTTATTAATCAAATTCTAAAAGTATGCTTTTGTTTACTCCAATAACGAGCATATTTGCAGAAAAGGTTAAAACAATCACTTTTCACATAGTATATAAACGTACAATAATATGGTTAGAAGGAGTGCATAAAAACGTTTCCAAAATAACCACATGTAAGACTTTGATGCTTAAAATGTTTAGGGAGAAATGGAATACTGGTGTGTATATTTTTCTTTAAACAACCAAGACCAGCCATATACAGTATAGTTTATATACAGTAATATGTTTATGTTCTTAAATTAATATCTTTTATGAGCATATGAAAGGCATGGTGAATCGGAGATGTGATGTTACTTTTTGTCAATGAAAAAATAAAGTTGTTTTGTTTACAAAGACGGTTACAAAGAACGTGGACCAGGGTAATACTTTACAGAGTTTACAGCTTGTCCAAGGTCATTCATTATTAATACTATTAGTACTATCTTCAGTAAAGACTTAGAATCTTTAAATATTTCTGCATAATTAAAATATTTATGATAAAGGTGGTAGGTTATGTACTTTTGTCCAACTGAGCAATCTTGCTTTCATAAAATATACCAACTTTTTAATGTATAATGATTAACATGCTCGAATACACAGTTTAAATTTAAGTCTAAAGAGTATACAACTTAAATTCTTAATTGAATAAAGATTGTCCCTCAGCAGTGATCGGTATTCAAAACCTGGTGTTTTCTGGTGACAGCTCAAATGCTGTACATGAGAGGTTAAATTTTATTAGCTCCACCTGGCGGTTTAACACGGTGATTCAGGATACTATTAACATAATCTAATCTGCATACGGTAGAGTGCGGTAGGACGCGAAATGACACGTTATGACGTGTTTGGATGCAACACGCCCACCGTGTTGTACCGTAGCGTACCCCACTCATTTTGAATGGCTGCATCTTTATACGGCATGGAATTGTACTGAAACCGTTGTGGGTGGGTTTTCTGTTTTTGATTTTGTATAAAAAGCTTCCTTTTGTAACAATGAGTTGAGTCAGTGCTTCATCAGCTTTGGTTCCCGTGTACATACTGTATGTAATAAAGGAAATACTTGCTTCATACAAGCTCTGATCGTGTCTCCTTTTGTTGGACACAACAACATTACGCAGTCTTACAGTTCAGTCTAAACAAAAGTGTATCATGCTGTAAATAGTAATGTTACATGTCTGGAGCATCAAATATATAGTTTGTGTCAATATAATTGGCTCAGGTTCCTAATTAAAAACTACATGTTGTACTTGCTGAAGCATTCATTTCCTGTTTCATTATTTCTTATAATTATTCAAGTTGGTTTAGAAATAAAATATAAAGAAATGCTTCACAATCCAAAAGTAATATAAATATTCTATTGTCTTTTGTCACCCTATATCCTAGCTAGAAATTGTGATATGTTTCTCACCTTGCTCTTCAAGCTTCATTCCCTTGATCAAGTTCAGAGATAACAAGGGATTGCGAGACAGGTTTAACCGGGTCAGGCAAGCATCTCCAGAACAAGGTAAGAATAAACAATGCATGATTACACCTGGCCATCTCCATACGGTCTGTTTTTTAACCATCCCCAAGCCTTTAGCTCTGTCCACACCCAAGACAAAAACTCTACAGAAATCTGTAAAAGACATCTACAGAAAAAAAAAACTGGAGGAAACACAGTTTGGACATTCTGATAATTTTATCATATGTTAAGTTATACCATTGCCTCACATAATTAAATGTATTCAGTTTATCATGTTTTCTTTGTCAGGCATCTTCTCAGGCTTTTGCTGCAGCTATGGCATAGTGCCTCACTCTTATAGCACATTTATTCTCCTCATGGTATTCCTTAAGGAGCAATAATTCATCACCACTGAAATAAGATACACATTGTTTCACCATGGTTTTGTTTGTGTGAATGAAGAATTTGATGCTCTCCTCTCCTGTATTTTGAAGTGTGGAGTACATGCAGAGTTAGTCAGATTGTCTAAACCTGATTTGCTTTAACAAATTTAAATAAATTTTGACATTGTGAAAATGGAGCAAACCTGAAATCACTTACTGGATTAATTCAATCTGGTCAACTTGAGAAAAGCCTAAAGTAGTTAAACCTCCTGCATGAAATACCCCCCTGATGAATCATTCTGGTAAGTCATAATAAAGGAAAAACATTCAGCAGCTCAGAGAACACAGGATACAAATGCAGAGAGAAAGGGATAGGGGAAGTGTCACTGGGAGAGCTAGAGTTGTGCCCAAGTGAATTCTTTTAAAATAAAATGATGGCTCATCTGCAATAACACTCAGGTGCAAAAGTGTTTTTTTGGCAGTGTTCCCCACAAACCAACAAAACAATTATATTTAGTGCAAAACATGACAAAATGAATTACAAAATACACCAAAAAATTCTCAGAGTTATAAGTCAGAAGTCCCACCACACTTAAGTCCTATCAGCTAACTCCCCCCTGGCCTAACTAAGGAGCCTCCTCAATAGGTATAGCCCTGCCCCCTCAGACCCTATACCATTGTCCCACTGCATATCTCAGGATAAACTTATCATTTCCCTCTATAACAATCCATTCATATTTTTAACAATAGAATATACAGAAAGTACAAATAAAACCAAAGAAACATGAACAAAACATTTTAACCTTTTCAACTGTATTTGTAAAAATGGTACTTCCTACAGATGCAGCCATTCAAAATGGGTGAGGTATTTCACGGCATACCCCGGTGGGCGTGTCGCAGTATCACGCGGTATCACGCAGTTAACGTGTGTCACGTGGTTAACTACCCGGCGTCGCCTTGTAAAACCGCCAGGGGGAGCTTAACCTCTCATGTACAGCATTAGAGCCTTTAATTTTGAACTGTGTATTACAGCATGTTAATCATCAGTCATTAAAATGTTGGTATTTTATGAAAGCAATATTGCTCAGTTGGACAAAAGTACACAACCTACCTTTATCAGCAATATTTATGCATCAAAGCCTTTGCTGAAGATATTACTAATAGTATTAATAATGGATGACTTTGGACAAGCTGTATACTCAAAGTATAATTTCTTTAGCACATTTGTACAAGCACTTGGAATCTGTCCAAGCCATACTTTGTCAGGCATTTTGTTTCACTTCAACCGGCATAAAAACTTCCTTGCTTTTAACAGGGCGTTTCATAATTTCTAACTACGAAAATGATTTAAAATGCGACACCTATCATTTAACTAGAGCTTAAAATATCTCAGGAGCACAGCAAAAAGTGTATTAAAAGACACTTGTATTTATCAACGCTTTCTTTTCCGTATACCAGCTTTTATGGAACCACTTCGGAGGGGTGTCAGCCTGTCAGATTCCAGGCACTTTAAAGGAAAAATACACACCGGTATTCCATTTCTCCCTAATGATTTTAAGCATCGAAGTATTTAACTAGAATGTGAAATAGCGTGTGAAAAAGTGGTAGTTTTAAGCTTTTCTGCTAATATAATATGGAATTGCGTATCTAAAGAATTTAATAACTGTATTCGTGTGCTGCGACAGGGCTGTGTAGGGCTGTTTCGCCTGTCTGTTCGTGCGAGCTGTCTTGTAGCCGACTGGTCTAGGTGCGTGACTATCAACTGGCAGTTTGTGTGTTCGAATCCAGCTGGTGTTGAACTTTTCTTTTAACAAACATTTCTTCGAAAAAATAGAATAGCGATATTATGGACATCAATTGACTTTTATATTTCAAAATATCGCAACATGATCAATATTTGCGATATTTTGAACATAACTTCCCTTCTGACAGCGGTTCCTGCTTCTATATTGTGTGTGTGTGCAACAGAGTAAATTTTTATAGAGAAATGGAGGCTGGACAGTATGCGTTACAATATAAACATTTATATTGATTTAAATCGTGTTCTGATTTAAATCGCAAACGCATGTTTAATTATGTGTTTTTTCATCATAATCAGGCTAATGCATTTCTACATTTTTTGTATGAACCAGCTTAGAGGTTCATACAGAAAGACAGCTTGTGTTTAAATTGAGTGTAAGGTAATTTATGTTTCTAAAGTCATGGTCAGCATTTATTATTGTACTGTGCTGTAAACTTTTTCTGTGCCTAGTCCCATTATTTTATAGCGTTTTTATTGTGTTATTAAATCCGGTGGCGCTGTGTGTTAGTTTCCTGACTCCCATTATTTAAACTGCGACACTGATCATTCATCTCTAAATAAACTTTATTTTATATAGCGTTTTAAGCGAATAGGTTATTAGATTGCTCATAAACCTAATCGCTTTTTCTACATAAACACAGCGTGATTGCTCTCTGAAAATGCTTTTCCTTTATTTTTAAAGTAGGCTCAGATTTCAACTATAGATCGTATTATTATAAACTTTCTTGGAAAAATGTATTTTATGTAAACCATGTTTCCTATTAATTCAATTAGGGCTAAAATACGTTCATTGTCTTCCAATCGAGTCGAGTTGACATTGGAAGCCTGCCACACCCGGACTGTTAAACCAACGCATTAGCATGTCAAAGCCCATTGAGGGTATTGAGCCAGTATTGGCTTTAGTATTCCCCCCCTCTCCCTTCAATTCAATTCAATTCAATTCAAGGTGTTTTATTTGCATGACAGATGGGTACAAGCAGTGTTGGGTATGTATATTGTAATGCTTACGGCAGACAGGCACTGTATAAGAGCTGGCGCACCAAAGCAGCGCACCGAGGGAGCGTCTGCATTTATTACTTAGTTTTTAAAATTAGTCAAGCAATATGAAGCATCTCCTTTTACTTTTAAGTCCCTTAAATACATTGAGCACAGCTTTCTCACCACTTTAGATTGCTTTTGATACCATCCTTACACAAAGCAGAAGGGAGATCTTAGTGCCTGAGCATAAAAAGAATAGGAGCATACTGCAACGCGTGTGAAATAGCGTGTGAAAAAGTGGTAGTTTTAAGCTTTTCTGCTAATATAATATGGAATTGCGTATCTAAAGAATTTAATAACGGTATTCGTGTGCTGCGACAGGGCTGTGTAGGGCTGTTTCGCCTGTCTGTTCGTGCGAGCTGTCTTGTAGCCGACTGGTCTAGGTGCGTGACTATCAACTGGCAGTTTGTGTGTTCGAATCCAGCTGGTGTTGAACTTTTCTTTTAACAAACATTTCTTCGAAAAAATAGAATAGCGATATTATGGACAATCAATTGACTTTTATATTTCAAAATATCGCAACATGATCGATATTTGCGATATTTTGAACATATCTTCCCTTCTGACAGCGGTTCCTGCTTCTATTGTGTGTGTGTGCAACAGAGTAAATTTTTATAGAGAAGGCTGGACAGTATGCGTTACAATATAAACATTTATATTGATTTAAATCATGTTCTGATTTAAATCGCAAAAGCATGTTTAATTATATGTGTTTTTTAATCATAATCAGGCTAATGCAACATAAATTGATACAGTATCTTTGTCTTCTAAGTATCTTAATAAACTTTAAGCATAGCTTTCTACCCGTCAAGATGTATATTTCTTGGGATTTTGGGATCAAACGTGGAAGGATTAGATTATAATCGTTTTTATTTGTCAAATACGTGATTGTATTTCTGAATGTTATGTGACACCTACAGTAGTTCACTGCTTTAAATACATCGAATTAAGAAAGTTATGTGTAGCACTTTAAATCTTTTTTCTGAACCAGGGAAAATCTGATCATGTTTCTCTATAACAATAATAAAAAAATTTATTTTACATATCGCCTTTAAAAGTGGCATCTCAAAGCAATACAGTAGATCGAAAAACAGTTAAAAGGGACCAAATTAAATACCAGACAATCGCAAATGCGTTTTCAATGAAATTATTTTATTCATTTAGCAGTTTGTGAGAGAGACATCCAGCAAGGAGAGACACACACACCGGTTTTCATTGACAAAATTGTTTTTTTTTTCAATTCCTCTTGTCTAACAGGAATGTTTTGTTTGTGGACAGACTGTTAGACAAGAGGAAAAGACCGCCTCCTCCTACGAAGCATTAATCGCGTATCTAAGGAAAATTGCAGTATACCTTTGTTCATGCACATCATTATACAGTACAGTATCTCAATTTGTATTTCGATAAAAAAAATCGTTTGCCCAGCAACTACTGTTGTTATTGTTTTTATCCTGTAAAGCGTTTCCTTTTTCTGCGTTTTCCATTTCCTTTTTCTGATCACTCGCTTTCTGGATACACATCTCACCTGTCCTGTTCTTTGTTTTCCTGGTTTGCTGATTATGCCTGCTGCGGTCCACTCCTACCCTCACACCTAAAGAATACTATTTTAAATTTCTTGGCAAAGTTCATTAACCCTTGTATGTGCTGTCCGCACCCAAAATGCAATTAAAAAAAGTCAAAAACCGCGCTCAAAATGCAATTTAGAGCTTAATAAGATACACTCCACAGGCAAAATTTAAGACAATTAAAATCTGTAATCTTTCCACTTGTACTGTGAGTCATCGGACTGTTTCTGCTTTGTGTAAGGATGGTGAGAAAGCTGTGCTCAATGTATTTAAGGGACTTAAAAGTAAAAGGAGATGCTTCATATTGCTTCACTAATTTTAAAAACCAAGTTATAAATGCAGACGCTCCCTCGGTGCTGCGCCGGGTGTAAATATCAAAGTATACATTCCCAACAAGAATTGTACCCATCTGTCATGCAAATAAAACACCTTGAATTGAATTGAATTGAGGGAGAGAGGTTGGTAGTGGGACAGAGATACTGTAGACAGACTCAAGGCAAATAAGATACTTATGGGTACGCAGGCATTAACGACAGCAACATACGAAAAGTTTGCACGTACTGTATAGTTACGTTATTACTTGGTTTTCAAAGTGCAACGAAATACAATATTGTTGTTGCTGCTGTTCTGGTTGTTTTTATCCCGTAAAGCGTTTTGAGAAGCCACCTTTAAAGGCGATATATACTGTAAAACCGCTGATTCTTATGGAATGTGTTCCGCAGGAGATTCAAATTTTTATTTATTTTTAATCGCGTATCTTAGGAAATCGCAGTATAACTTTGTTCATGAACAGTGGCATGTTACATTATCATTCGTTTTTTTAACAAGGCTCGCCAGCTAATGTGAATCGAAACCTGTCTTGCTAGCTTTTAAAGTCGTGCATGTATAAACTGTACTAGAGGGCATGCAAGTTACTCTGCCCCTTTCAGCTGCAGGGAGTCCCTCTGCTGCAACACACAGCAGACAGAACGGGAGACTATTGCCTTTCATATCTGACACCAGTGAAGTAAAAGAGGTGTCTAAAGGGGTGATTTCAGACCACATTTTAGTTACTTTATTTTGTTTACTTTTAACATTTCTGTAATTTACAGTAGATGTCACAATAGAAGCCCGAAGCCTATTATACTCAGTCTAGCCTTGGATCCTCTGAGTCCCATGACTCAGTCTTGTCTGCTTTCCTAGAATAAAACCAGTTAAGTCTTGTGTACTATGTAATTTATATTTTCCGATTCAATGCATTACCTTAATGTTTAGAGTTTACTATATTCTCCAGACTCAAACACATAAGTACTAATAGCTCTGTCCCTTTAGGAGACTCTTTGCAGTACTGTGTCCGACTACACCCATGAATTCTTTAGGTTGGGTCTAATATTTTCCAGTAATATACAGAATGGGATACAAAATGCTGTCAGGCAGGTAACAGAAAAGAGAAAAATATAAATATTTCCATTTTACAGACGTTCACACATTTATAACATTTTGGCTCAATAAAAAGATAACCCAATAATTAATTGTGATAAAGTATAGTTTGGATGTTTATACATTCTTATTAATCGTATTCTTGATTTATTTCAATAAGTGTTCATGTTTCATTTGCTAACTTAGAGCATATTGTGCAATGAAGATTAAAATAGCTGCATGACAAGTGACTTCCTTCTCTCAGTGGAAATTAAAAGGTAGCCTCATAAATTATAAGAGAGTAAGAAAGGTTCCAATCAGGAGGAGACAATTCTTTCCATTTTTTTTTGTTTGATTGCTGGTAGCAAGCTGATCTGAGGATCTGCTCCAGCTCTTTCTCTTTTTATCATACTGTAAATTTTATTTTCTTGCTTTCTAAAACACAATATAACAAAAAATAATCTCACAAACTCAAAGAAAAAATCCTTGCTCCCCCCTCTCCCCTTGGCAGTACTTCCTCCCATGCTTTTAACTAAGGACATCTAAAAAACTGTCAAACAGCTACAATGGTATCTCTGTACAAGGCTTTGACTGTGTCAATCACAGCGCCTACCGTTCCCTTACCAGCAACAACATGGATTCTAACACTCAGACATTTAAAAAAGTCAGGCCAAGAGAGAAAATACCGAGCTTTACAACATGCGGTACCAGTAACAGTTTACCCACAGTAGACTCACAAACCAGATGTGTTTCAGTTTCTGTGATAACCCTAGATTAATCATATCCTCTCCTCTAGTAGGAGCACCAAGTGTAAACATGTAGCGTCCCTATAAAAAATAATGGCAAAACAGAAGTTCACTCTTTCTAGAACATACCTTCCTATGGACACTCCTAAAATGTATAAAATAGTGTCCACAGCATCTCATAATAGAGGCATATGGGGAACTACAAACTCATTTCATACAATGCCATCCATGAGGGGTTAAATACACCCTGAGAGAAATTAATTTCTGGATAATTCAATGGCTGTGATTTCTGGAATATGTATTATCCCAAAAAATTTTCAAAAGAAATTGAATCATTTCAATGAATCTGTGCCATTCAAGAACCTGCTCCAGACAGTAGCCACTGCTAAGGGTTTATGTGAAGCTTGCATTAAAAGACTTTAAAAAATGTCATGTTCCCATAAAAAAGTCATGCCTTAAAGTATAGACCCCCAAAGGAATGCCATAGACTCAAACTGCAAAATAAACACATACAGAAAGAAAGTATTTGTATTGTAATTGCAAATCCTGGTATGAGTGATTGGTATGACTTTCCTCATTACAAATCTCTTATTAGAATTTAAATTTCTCTGTAACTCCAGGTCAGAACAGAGAAAATGTAACTGCCTTAAGGAGTTTACGATTATGAAAAATAGAAGGATAAGCATGATACGTATGTCTTCTGTCATTTTCTAAGTCATGTTACTGAGCACCAAATCTTATTGAGAATATGAATCCATTTAAGGTTTATACCATTAAAGTAACGGTTTATTCCATGCTGAAAATGTTTGTACCAGACTTTTTTGAGGCCTGTTTAATTGTGTCTGAAGTCTGATGTTGTAAATTTTATTGTTAAAAAGATCCATGAAAATGTCACTACTAAAGTTAGCTGGTACTGTTGGTATTGTAAGTGGCAAGTAGAGCTCATATTTTAGATTTTGTGTAGTTGCTAGCGTTGAACTGTGTGTTGGATGCACATGAATTGATGGAATGGGCAAACATAGCTGATGCGGATCCACAGAGCCAGCATATTAAGATGTTTATAATTAGAGGCAATTTGTTTAAATAACTAGGTATGGATACTGATGTGCAAGAGAGGTGGAAAGGCTGTTTCCTTAAGCCAGCACTATAAAATGTTTTATTCTCAGTGAGATGCTGCCATTTCATAGTGGGTTTCTAACACTGTGTATAGTTCCATCCACACAGTGCCTTTACTTCCATCAATTTCTAATCTCTTTATCCAGTACAGAGGATTTGGAGCCTATCCCAGTAAGCGACGGACACAAGGCAGAATACACCCTGGACATAGCGCCAGTCCATCACAGGACAGACAGACACAAACACACACACACCAGGGCCAGTTTA
Organism: Lepisosteus oculatus; assembly: GCF_040954835.1. Taxonomy (NCBI): domain Eukaryota; kingdom Metazoa; phylum Chordata; class Actinopteri; order Semionotiformes; family Lepisosteidae; genus Lepisosteus; species Lepisosteus oculatus. Next base: position 50,358,715 of record NC_090696.1, read on the forward strand.
AATCTAACCTCAGAACCTTTCTTTTCAGAAGACTTAGTGTCTGTATCTGCTTCATTTTCTAATTTTGGTAGAACCTCTAACTGCTTGTCTTTCTTATATGCATTAATTTGTAATCTGTGGTCCTTTTATCTGTTTTTACATCTACTGTATTGCTTTGAGATGCCACCTTTAATGGTTATATATCAAATAAAGTTTTTTATTATTGTTATAGGGAAACATGATCAGATTTTCCCTGGTTCAGAAAAAAAGATCTAAAGTATACTAGTTTGTCACTCTTCTCATTCCCTTTGCTAAATGACTTTTCATACTAATCTGATCAATCTAACTGCCAGTTTTCTGTGCTTTCTCTATCCTGCTAGATTTGCAATTATTCTGAAAATTTTCATCTTGAAATAACTCATTTCTAAATACCTTTTTCACTGTTAACATCTTGCAGCAACTCTGCCACAAAATATACACTCTGACAGTTCATCCTGCTACCAACATTAAATAGAACAAATCTTAAGATTTCTATATTTATGTCTTTATTAAGTGGTTTCATTAGTGACAAAGGCTAAACTTTCTTGGAAAAATGTCTTTTATGTGTTGCAGAAAAAACTGACTTGCTTTAACAAAATATGTTTACAAATCCTTTCACCTGGCATTTTCGTAGTTAGAAATTATGGAACGCTCTGTTAAAAGCAAGGGAGTTTTAATGTCCGTTGCAGTTCTTTTGCAACATGAATATAATTATATCGTTATTAATTTCTTGAGATACGTGATTCCATATTATATTCCCTTTTAATCAAATTCTAAAAGTATGCTTGTTGACTCCGGTATCGCGTTAGTTAAAGACTTCGATGCTTAAAATGTTTAGGGAGAAATGGAATACTGGTGTGTATGTTTTCTTTAAAGTACCGAGACCAGCCATATACTGTATGTTTAAGTTCCAAAATTAATATCTCTTATGGACTTCACACGCGTTGCAGTATGCTCCTATTCTTTTTATGCTCAGGCACTAAGATCTCCCTTCTGCTTTGTGTAAGGATGGTATCAAAAGCAATCTAAAGTGGTGAGAAAGCTGTGCTCAATGTATTTAAGGGACTTAAAAGTAAAAGGAGATGCTTCATATTGCTTGACTAATTTTAAAAACTAAGTAATAAATGCAGACGCTCCCTCGGTGCGCTGCTTTGGTGCGCCGGCTCTTATACAGTGCCTGTCTGCCGTAAGCATTACAATATACATACCCAACACTGCTTGTACCCATCTGTCATGCAAATAAAACACCTTGAATTGAATTGAATTGAATTGAAGGGAGAGGGGGGGAATACTAAAGCCAATACTGGCTCAATACCCTCAATGGGCTTTGACATGCTAATGCGTTGGTTTAACAGTCCGGGTGTGGCAGGCTTCCAATGTCAACTCGACTCGATTGGAAGACAATGAACGTATTTTAGCCCTAATTGAATTAATAGGAAACATGGTTTACATAAAATACATTTTTCCAAGAAAGTTTATAATAATACGATCTATAGTTGAAATCTGAGCCTACTTTAAAAATAAAGGAAAAGCATTTTCAGAGAGCAATCACGCTGTGTTTATGTAGAAAAAGCGATTAGGTTTATGAGCAATCTAATAACCTATTCGCTTAAAACGCTATATAAAATAAAGTTTATTTAGAGATGAATGATCAGTGTCGCAGTTTAAATAATGGGAGTCAGGAAACTAACACACAGCGCCACCGGATTTAATAACACAATAAAAACGCTATAAAATAATGGGACTAGGCACAGAAAAAGTTTACAGCACAGTACAATAATAAATGCTGACCATGACTTTAGAAACATAAATTACCTTACACTCAATTTAAACACAAGCTGTCTTTCTGTATGAACCTCTAAGCTGGTTCATACAAAAAATGTAGAAATGCATTAGCCTGATTATGATGAAAAAACACATAATTAAACATGCGTTTGCGATTTAAATCAGAACACGATTTAAATCAATATAAATGTTTATATTGTAACGCATACTGTCCAGCCTCCATTTCTCTATAAAAATTTACTCTGTTGCACACACACACAATATAGAAGCAGGAACCGCTGTCAGAAGGGAAGTTATGTTCAAAATATCGCAAATATTGATCATGTTGCGATATTTTGAAATATAAAAGTCAATTGATGTCCATAATATCGCTATTCTATTTTTTCGAAGAAATGTTTGTTAAAAGAAAAGTTCAACACCAGCTGGATTCGAACACACAAACTGCCAGTTGATAGTCACGCACCTAGACCAGTCGGCTACAAGACAGCTCGCACGAACAGACAGGCGAAACAGCCCTACACAGCCCTGTCGCAGCACACGAATACCGTTATTAAATTCTTTAGATACGCAATTCCATATTATATTCCCTTTTAATCAAATTCTAAAAGTATGCTTGTTGACTCCGGTATCACGTTAGTTAAAGTCTTCGAAGCTTACAATGTTTGGGGAGAAATGGAATACTGGTGTGTATTTTTTTCTTTAAAGTACCAAGACCAGCTATATACTGTATGTTTATGTTCCAAAATTAATATCGTTTATGGCCTTCACACGCGTTACAGTATGCTCCTATTCTTTTTATGCTCAGCTACTAAGATTTCCCTTCAGTGGTAAAATTCAATATATACAACGGGCACAGTAAAGACGTTTACAGTAAGTCTTTCTACGATAGACCAACGGACCACGAGTTCCCCTGTCGGTCAACCAATCACGCACCAAGGTACCCCATGTCATCTTACGTCATGATACGCGACACTGCAGCCAATTACCTGCTGTACGTGTCTGTACCGCTCACTTTGAATGGCTGCATCTGTATACTGGAAGATGTGCACATGCACCACTCAGCATTGAAACCACAATGCCAAGCTAAGAACAGTGTTCAGGTGTTCAGGTGTGGGGCCACCACATCCGGATGTCAGATTGCCCAGGATGCACGGCAATAAACCACAACACAGAAAAAGGAAGACTGACAGACAGAGAGCTCTATTACATAGATAGGTACAAGTACACAAAAAACATAATGTTTTCCTTGAGTGTGAGTATGTGTGTGAGTTCTCTAAGAATAACAAGAACTGATTTAGATGTAAAATAAGGTTATGTTTTGCATGTATGAAATGGGAAACTGCTAGCTGAGTCCCAAGTGTGTATCCTCGCAAGCTAGCTAGACAGCCAAATAGATGTATGAATACATGTGTAAGTTAAGTGGGATAACGTGTGTAGTGTAATGTACTGTACACGGAAGGAAGGAAACTAAAGGGAGAAAAATGAGAAGATGAGAGAAGAAAGAACACTGTAACTTCTAACCTTGTGCCATGGACTGATGACCTTGTTCTCATCAGTCTTGGAAACCAGATTCTGCTTAAGTAATTTAAACCTTATTTTAGAAAGCTTGCTGTCTGATTTGGGGAAGTTGTGATTTTGTGTATTGCAGAATCCTTAGACTAAGAACATTCTATCACAGTTTGTGATACGTTTTTAAAATAAGGAGATTGATTCTCATTCACTTTTTGACATTCATGTTATAGGAATGGAGGTTTAATTCTGAGTCATCTTCTTTTATGAGGATTTCTTTTTGTGGTCTGTTTAAGTGTTGCATGGTGTTTCAAGTTACAATGCTAGCATCCTGAGTTTATGTATATGTAGAATGTAGCCCTCTTAAATGCATAGACCTGTTTACATGTGTTTAGATGTAAATGGTGTATGTGTTATTGTACTATCTATATTGCCTGTTCTGTATATTCTTGATTTACAATTCTTTCATCGGAGTTGTGTCAGATAATATAACACATGCAAGTGCCTGATACTGTTACCTACTCCTTGGGTGCATTTTTATTTAACTGTTCTTTCCAATCGTTTTGTAACAATATTGTTACAAAAGGGGGGGCTATGAAAATATCAGCTATCAGAATATGTTTAGTGACTTTGACCAGGGCAGTTTCTGTACTGTGAAGTTGTCTGTGAAGAATGTTTTGCAAGAAAGGGTAAGTTGGAAATGGTGCAAAAATTGTTAAGATTGTCCAGAGCCATGTTTGGCTTTTTTTAGCACAGGGGTAAAGACAGCAGTTTTGAGGACCATTGGTATGACACCAGTGTTCAAGGATTCATTCATTATATTGGAAACAATGGGACAGAGAGTAGTGAAACAGGATTGGAATTAAGTGGTGGGAATGGAATCTAAAAGGCAAGTGGTGGATTTCATATCCAAAATATTTGGATATTTACTGAGGGATGGTGAGTCGAGAAGAAAGATATTAGAGAGCAGGGAACCGATAAAGTTAGGCAAACAGGGAGGAGGTGTGGCAGTGACGTATTTTGGAGAGAATGTGATGCCGGATGTTGTCAATTTTGAAGCTAAAGAAATCCAAAATCATATTGTAAGTTGCAAAGGTAATGTGGTGGGGCTATTTTGAGTAAGAATAATCCAGACACACAACAAAACATACAACACACAAGTTACTATGTATATACTTTGTAGAAATAAGGCATTTCAGAGGCCTAAAATACTAATCACTCAGAACAACCCAGACTGTTTAAGCATTAACTGTGAAAACTGGTATTTTGAAATGACTCATTTCAAGGAGATTTTCAGAATAATATTAAATCAAGCAGGATAGGGAAAGCATAGGAAATAAGTAGTTAGATTGATCAGATCTGAAGAAGTGGAAAGGCTGACTCCTTAAACCAGCACTGTATAATAATTTATCCTTAGTGAGATCCTGCCATCTCATAGTGGGTATCTATCAATGTGCCTTAAGTTCCATCCATTTTCTAATCTCTTTATCCTTTACAGAGTAGCTGGAGTCTACCCCAGCAAGAAATGGATGCAAGGCAGAATACACCCTGGACATAGTGTCAGTCCATCACAGAGCAGACAAGCAGACACTTAAACCAGAGTCAGTATTCCCATAAGCCAAATAACCTACCAGTATGTTTTGGACTGCAAGAGGAAAATAGATTACTTGGAGAAAACCCACATGAACCCAGAGAGAACATCCAAACTCCACACATACAATACCTCAAGAATTGAACCTAGGGACTCAACATGGCAAGATAGTAAAGCTAATCACTCCGCCATTAAAAACAATGGATGGATATCTTAGTTACCTTTTATTTCAAAGATTTCCATGCATAATTTAATTTTTAAAGCCTCCGAGACATCTGGTGCTACTGTTGTATTTATGAAAAAACATACAAAAGGCATGCTAACCACTGTGCCATCCAATTTCTTAGTTAATATATTTAATGTTTATAAACAGTTAAGATTGTTATTAATTGTTGTTTTTTTAGCTAAATATTTCAAATTATATTTTAGCCTATTTTTTCTTTATTAATTTTGTATTTTGCTTATTATCTGATAGTCAGATATAATGTACATTTGAAAAATGATTTGTAAATTAATATTTTTACAAGATGCGGAAAAAGTGCAAAAATTATTTAGTGCTACTTTTAATTTTATTGGTACTGTCACACCCTCTGAAGCCAGAGGGTGCCCCTACTCTGTCCTGTCTCTAGTTTCCTGTCCTTTGCTCTCCTTCCAGTGTCCTCTCTCTCTGGGGCTATATATTTCCAGGTCACTTATTCTGCTTTGCTCAGCATTGATGTTCGGATGTCCTGAAACCCGCCTAGCATCCAGGTCGCCCCACATCCGTTGCCTGAGGGCATTCGTTTCTATTTAACTCCTGAACTGCTGAGCCTGGGCTTTTTCCCCATTCCGCAGCTACGCATATGGGTCTTTTTCCGCTCTCCTGCCTCCCAACGTTTTGTCACTTCCAACATCCATGACAGAATGCTGAGCCACCTACTGACCGGCACTTTTTGTTTTTCCGCAGTTTTTTTTTCTCTGGGCTTTTTTCCTCTCAGCTCTCTTATTCATATCGCGGGATGCTTTTTTTTAATGCTGTGCCTGTGAGTGGGCTGCTGCCCGGCTTTCCTCGGGTTGTCTTGCTGGCATCCGTGATTGAATGTTGAGCTGGCTCTCCCATCCTCATCGCTGGATATCACTCCAGTCATCTGTGTCTGTGAGCGGGTCTTTTGCCTGGCTTTCCACAGGTTGTCCACTACGATATCAGCGATACGCTGGTGAGCCTTTTTTCCTCTCCCATTCTAATTGCTGGATATCACCTTCCTGACATCCGTGCCTGCAAGTGGGCTGCTGCCTGGCTTTCCTTGGGTTGTCTTCTGCCGATATCAGCTTTAGTGTGGCAAGCCTTTTTTGCCGTTCCTCCATTCTTTTTGCTAGATATCACTCTGGACATTGTGCCTGTGAGCGGACTACAGTCTGCCTTTCCTTGGGTTGTCCACTCTATCAGTGAGAGAATGTGAAAGTCCCTATTGCCCAGTCTGTGGTATTTTTCCCCAAGTTTTTGTTTTTATTTTTGTTTGTTTTTTTACTTGGTGTTTTGATTTTTTCACTTCCTGGTTTCCCCTTCTCTCTGATCCCCCCTGACCCCTGTGTTGTGGAACTCTTGGTTCCTATCTGTTTATTGTGGTTTGTTTCCCTGGTCTCTCAGGTTTATTTCTGTGGTTGTTTGTGCCTGTGTTCTTGTCTTTTTCTTTTGTTTTAAGTCTCTGGGGCTCTACCTGATCCCCCCTTCCTCTTCCCAATAAAGGTTTATACCCTGGAGGAGGGGACAGCTCTCAGCCGTGGACTCCAGGAGGTTTCCTTTCAGTTAAATGAGGTTTTTTCCTCTCCCCAGTGCTGTGCAGCTCACTTATTTGTATGGGCATCAGGAGCCGCCCATGAAGGGGGGGGGGGGGTACTGTCAGCTGCAGAGGGCGCTCCTACTCTGTTCTGTCCCTAGTTTCCTGTCCTTTGCTCTCCTTCCGATGTCCTCTCTCTCTGGGGCTATATATTTCCGGGTCACTTATTCTGCTTCACTCAGCAGTGACGTTCGGATGTCCTGAAACCCATCTAGCATCCAGACCGCCCCACGTGCGCTGCCTGAGGGCATTGGTTTCTATTTGACTCCTGAACTGCTGAGCCCGGGATTTTTCCACCGTTCCGCCGCGACGCATATAGGTCTTTTTCCACTCTCCTGCCTCTACATGGTTGGTCCCTTCTGACATCCGTGACAGATACTAATAGTTTATGTTCACACCTGACTTGTTTAGATGTATTTAAAACATCGAACTAAGTGTATCATAACATTCAGAAATACAATCGAGAATAGTTTTGTGGCATTTGTATAGATGGCACTTTGCTAAATTTTATTGCAAAAAAAGTAAAATCGATTACAATCTAATCTTTCCAAGTGTGTTGCCATTAGGAAGTACAATAAGCTCCTGGTTTGTTTTTAACGATGGTATGCAAAATAAATCTAAAGCTATGTGAGAAGGCTATGGTTAAAGTTTATTAAGGGACTTAGGAGACAAAAATTACGATTTATGTTGTTTAATTTTAAAAACTAAGTGATACATGCTGACGTGATTGGTGCCATTTGCACTTTGCGCGATAGAAATCTCAGGCTGTGCTGCTCCTCCTCCCTCTCTCTGTGCTGCCCCCTCCCCGACAGAATGCAGTGGGTCTGATTGGGGAAGAAAAGACTGCTGACCTGTCCTACACAGTAAGAAAAGAAAAGAATGTGATTTTTTCAGTATGAAATGTGTGATGCATTTATGAAATTCAAGTATTTAAAATATTTAAATAAAAAGTAAAAATCTTACAGCGTACACAAATATTCTAAGCTGATCACGAGGAAGAAAAATCACCTGTTTTTCACACATTAAAATGTTGTTGAACTATCTAAACCATTTTTTTACAGCTTTAAAAGTCATGCAATGTTTAAGTTAAGCAGAGACATGTCATTGTATTGTAATGCTCACGGGGTTCGCCGACAGAAAGAAACAGGTGAGAGGCTCTGGCACGGGTTGGCAGGACATTTAAGACGCTGAGGGGGGTTACATATATAAGGACAGTGGAAATACAGCACTGCTCCACACCTACACAGACACAAAAGGGAAGATGGCATCTCTAGCCCTCATCCCACTATATATGGGCAGGTAATCCCGCCCCTCAGCCGCCGTTCCCAGCCTGCCTTGGGTGCACATGGCTACAGCTGCCCACATGGGTGATACAGTACCTTATTTTTTATTTCACTTTTTAAAAAAAATAAATAATAATTTGCCCATTGTGTTGATAAGCTGTTCTTAAATTACTGCAAATTGGAAAAAATAACCCTTTCCCCCTTCCTTGTTTAACTTAAAGTTTTCCATGAGGAAATCCTTAAACACAAAACCATCATATATAAAAAAAAATCATCCAGATACACAGGAGCCAATACTATTAGCTAACTATTAACTAGTAGCGCCACCTGGCGGTTTTATGAGGTACTTCCGGATGCTATTATCCTATTTCAAAAACCATGTGGTATGTTGCGGTACGTCCACCGTGTTTTAACAGAATCAAACTCCCAGAGTAAATCAGCTACCCAGGAGGTCTGCTTTAGCTCAGCCAGCTGGTTCCTTGAATGACCAGGTTCAATCCTAGGCGGTGTACTATATAGTACATTTTAAACTTTAAAAAAAAAATTCCAAGTTAAATTGTTGGCTGATTAATGTCCGCTGACATTTGGATTCAGACAAAATATAGATTTTCTCAATTCAGATGTAAACCTGAAAGAGACACATCATGTTCACAATAAGATATAATAGTGGACTATTTTTATGTCTTCGACTATATGAGAAACAAACCGAAAATAAAGCTCTGATCACACTTTGAACCGCCTGGGTGCAACTACATTACAGTGCCTATCACCACTACAAGAGCAATATGATTTTTTTTTAAAGACACGAATGTCAAAATGTTTGCAAAAAGTCCACTTATGATACTTTAGCTGCTTAGTTACATGATCCCATATTTATAAATCAAATGGTGTTAGATCACTACAACATTTATCTTTTTTACAATAATAGCAAGTGGTGTTCTTACTATGGATTCTTAGAAAAGGATAAAACGTTATAACTTTTTATGAAGTACAGCATATAAGTTTAATAATGTTAGAACAAGCACTTCTAAATCAGAACCCACTGTAAGTTACCAAGTTAAAGACTTTTATGCATAAAATGTGTCCTTTTGTCCAACTGAGTAATCTTGCTTTTATAAAGCATACCGACTTTTTAATGTTTAATATTTAACATGCTTTAATACACAGTTGAAAATTATTAAAAGTCTAAACAGTATACAACTTAAATTCTTAATTGATAACAAAATGTCCCTCAACAGTGACCAGGATTCGAAACTGAGCATTTTCTGGAAACAGCTCAAACACTGAACATTTACTATTAGCTAACTATTAACTAGTAGCGCCACCTGGCGGTTTTATGAGGTACTTCCGGATGCTATTATCCTATTTCAAAAACCATGTGGTATGTTGCGGTACGTCCACCGTGTTTTAACGCAGCATACCATTTTATATGGCTGGATCTGTAAAGCTTTCAGTGCTTGGTGTATATCCTAATCGCAGCGGGGGGAGGATGTGTGGGGGAAGGTTTAGGCTGTAATTGAATTGGGACTATTCTTCACACCTGAAACATTGCATTTGTCTTCCCTTTTCAGCATAGAATATTTTCATCATTGAATCAACCTCTATTTGTTCCTTTGCAGCCTACGCATTTCAGGCTCATGCAGCTCCTTACTTGAACTCTCGGTTCTTGACTGAGAAGGCTTTGGAGAACTTTACAACCATTTTTATTTTCTTTGTGATCCAAGGTTTAAATGCAAGGATAAATTAAACCAATTGTAAATATGACGTTTATACTGATGTTTTAATTAATTTTATCCTCCATCCTTACACAAAGCAGAAACTTTCCGATGACTCACAGTACAAGTGGAAAGATTACAGATTTTAATCGTCTTTAATTTTGTCTTTAATTTTGCCTGTGGAGTGTATCTTATTAAGCTCTAAATTGCATTTTGAGCACGGTTTTTGACTTTTTTTAAATTGCATTTTGGGCGCGGACAGCACATACAAGGGTTAATGAACTTTGCCAAGAAATTTAAAATAGTATTCTTTAGGTGTGAGGGGAGGAGTGGACCGCAGCAGGTATAATCAGCAAACCAAAGAACAGGACAGGTGAGATGTGTATCCAGAAAGCGAGTGATCAGAAAAAGGAAATGGTGTTACGCCCAGGTTTTCGACCCAATTGTTTTAACTTGCTAATGCATCAGACACATTTCCTGGCGTATTGTGTTTTAAATAAAATAGGAGTGTCTTTCCCTGGCATTAGCTCATCGGTATGGTGTAAGTTTTATCTGTACCATACCATACAGTATATAGGTACAGAATTCAAGCTGCACCACTGTATCGCTTTGGTAAGGGGACGGACAATGACCGAAATCACGAAGACTCTCTCACACCAAATAATGAAGATGAAAAGAAACAGGAAGTCAACACGGGACATTGTACAGCAGTTGGCTTCGATGGACATCTTCGTTTCTGAAAGCACAGTGAGACAGTATTATAAAGGGGAGAGGAGGGAAAGAGAATCTAAACCGAGGTAAATAAATTTCTAAAAATACCTTTCTTGCATGTAAATACAACTACGCACATTATTTTTAAAACTAACTGCTGATCTCTTTTTTTTCAAGTCCTATTGTGCGAGCTATCGACAAACTGACTGATGAAAATGATGAGCTACCGGCGATGCAAGTCCAAAGACGGCTATGGGCTGACCTCGGTGCGAATATAAGCCCGACATCGATAAGAAGAGTACGCAGGAGGCTTGGATGGAGATACAGAAAAATCAACACATGCCCCATGATAAGGCTAAAAAACAAAGAGGAAAGACTCAAGCAAGCGCTCCAATAGATTGAACAGGGGGAGGCATTTCAAGATGTACTTTTCACCGACGAAACAACAGTGGCTCTGGAACAGTTTTCAACAATGGCATTTTGCAAAAAGGGGAGACGTGGCCAAGCGAAAGCCCAAACATCCACTGAAGGTTCACGTCTGGGGGGTATATCTAGAAGAGGCCCGGGACCACTTCTTATTTTCGAAGGAATTATGGACCGTGTATTCTTCGAGGAAGTCGTGATCACACAGCATGCTGCCCCATATATCAGGGAGCAGTTTGGATCAAGGCACCGTCTCTTTCAAGACAACGATCCGAAACACACAGCAGCAAGGGCGAGGCTTATAGCCTATATAAGGAGTGAACTGGGTGAAAACTCCAGCCGAATTCCCAGATCTAAATCCGATAGAAATGGTTTGGCATTCGTTGAAAGACTACGTTCGGAAAACCGCTAAGCCCGTCACAAAGCAGGAACTGATCGATGCAATCTATAAATTCTGGGAGGAAGAACTGACCGAACAAAATTGTAACAATTTTATTAACAAGCTGTTTCGTGTTCTTCCTAGGATTGTTGACCAGGGCAGGGGACATTCGGGAATGTAAGTCTGAGAAATACAGTCTCACGTTTGTGGACAGTCTGTCCACAAACAAAACATGTAAAAAAAAATGTAAAAAAAAAACAATTACTTTTTGTCAATGGAAACCGGTGTGTGTGTCTCTCTCTGCTGGATGTCCCTCTCACAAACTGCTGAATGAATAAAATAATTTTATTGAAAACGCATTTACGATTGTCTGGTACAGTATTTACCTTGGTCCCTTTTAACTGTTTTTACGGTCTACAGTATTGCTTTGAGACGCCACTTTTAAAGGTGATATGTAAAATAAAGTTTTTTATTATTGTTATAGAGAAACATGATCAGATTTTCCCTGGTTCAGAAAAAAGACGATTAAAATCTGTAATCTTTCCACTTGTATGTCATCTGAAAATACAAGAAGTTTCTGCTTTGTGCTAAGACATTAACGAGTACAACCCCCCTCTCTGCGGGAGTGCTGGCTGTGACGAATTAAACCGGTTTCACAGGTAATTTCAAAGTAGGAAGTACAGTAGGACAGCACAAGAAAAACAGACATTGTGTGGTACAGCATCGAAGTCTTTAACGTGATACCGGAGTCAACAAGCATACTTTTAGAATTTGATTAAAAGGGAATATAATATGGGATCGTGCATCTCAAGAAATTAATAACGATATAATTATATTCATGTTGCAAAAAAACTGCAACGGACATAAAAACTCCCTTGCTTTTAACAGAGCGTTTCATAATTGCCAACAACAAAATTTATTTAAACTGCGACACGTATCATTCAACTTTAAATAGACTTTATTTTATATAGCGTTTTAAACGAATAAGTAATTAGATTGCTCATAAACCTAATCGCTTTTTCTACATAAACACAGTGTGATTGCTCTCTGAAAATGCTTTTTCATTATATTTAAGCTCAGATTTCAACTATAGATCGTATTATTATAAACTTTCTTGGAAAAATTTATTTTATGTAAACCATGTTTGCTATTAATTCATTTAGGGCTAGAATATGTCCATTGTCTTCCAATGAAAGAAGGGTTCCTTTCTCCGTAGCCGAGTTGACATTAGAAGCTTGCCACGCCCGGACTGTTACACCAATGCATTAGCATGTTAAAGCGATTTCATTGAGGAGCCTAGCTTTCTTAACTAGTTACTGTACTTACTGGGTTTTTGAAGGTGGGAGGTGTCTTTCGCTGGAAATCTCGCCCCTTTGAAAATACCTGTGAATCCGGTTTAATTCGTCACAGCCAGAACTCCTGCGGAGAGGGGGGTTGTATTTGCAGTGCATCGGTAATACAGTAGATGGGAAAGCCAGAGCCGACCGTTACGCCACCACGTGTTATGCTCTTCGTTAATGTCTAAGCTGGAAAACATCATTATATCTCATTTTGTATTTCTTAAAAAAAAATCGTTTGCCCAACCTAACAGTATTGTTGTTATTGTTTGTAACCTGTAAAGCGCTTTGAGGAGCCACCTTTAAAGGCGCCATATACAATAAAGTTCATTATTATTACTATTATTAATTTGCTGGACAGAGAGGTGAACATTATTATACAGAAGACATAGATAGTGATTTAAGTTGCATTTTGCATTGTGCTGCAGTAATACAGTTTTAAATAATTAAAAGTACAAACAGTATCAACTTTATTTATGGGTTTTAAATAAAGGCGATTTAAACACAATTTAAATCAATATAAATGTTTATATTGTAACGCATAGGTGATTATTCATTGTTATTAAAATGACTTAAATTCGATCATGTTGTGATAGAAATATACATTTGTTTGGTGCGAGTGAAGTTTTATTTAATCTCTGAGCCATACTGATTCTTATGGAAGCCAGTATAGATTAGATAAGACTCCCTTGCCCCCATCTTGATTAAAATACTTTTATTTTTTCAAAATCTGGCAATGCCAGAGAGAATTCACATTCGCTGTAGCCAAAGGGCCTCGCAGGTCAGAATATGAAGGAATGAAGCAATTAACGCGCCTACTCCTTAATGGAATGGCTTTAACCTGCTAATGCGCTAAGCACATTTCCTGGCCTATTGTGTTTTAAAGAAGATGAGAGTTTTTTTAAATACATTTCAGAAAATTGTAATCTATATTTATTCAATACCACTTGATAGTTACATTGATGGAGATAAGAATTCAAGTTGCTACTGTTTAGACTTTTAATTATTTTAAACTGTGTTGCAGCAGCACAATGCACAATGCAACGTATAATCCCTACCTTTGTCTTCTGCGTAATAATGTTCACCTCTCTGTCCAGCAAATTAACAATAGTAATAATAATGAAGTTTATTGTATATAGCGCCTTTAAAGGCGGCTTCTCAAAGCGCTTTATGGTATAAAAACAACTATAACAACTGTAACTATAACAAGAACAATATTGTATTTCACTGCACTTTGAAATACAATCCATTGTTGTCAGAATTTCCAAGCCGTGGGCTTTTCACTAATAAACTTGTGTTAACAAAAACACAAGTTTGCTTAAGAGCTGTTAAACTGGTTTTTATCTATTTTTCGGCACAGCCAGCTGGTTGTCGAGTGGTATTAAATGCAACTTTTTTGTATAGATAACTTTGCTAAAATGTATTTAAAATAAAAAACGATTACAATTGGTACGCCTGTAGTTTTTTCACGAAACCTCCTAGAGTTACGAAAACACTTGCTTTGTGTCACATTGTGACTGTTTTCACAGCATTCACTATGTCTTTTTTAAGCCTTTTTTTTTTACCATGCAGGAATATTCTTGTCCATATCTTTGGAAGGGAAACACAGAAAGACTTCAAACCAAATGCACCTTGAAGACCACGACTTGTGAAAATGTTCTTTCCCTTCACATGAAAATGCCTCCACATAAAACTAACAATTTAACAATTGATTAAAAGACGATCTGTCAAAATCCAATTAAATAAAATATGGTGGACAGAGAGGTGAACATTATGATGCAGAACATTGTTCAGGTACAAAAAGGCTGCATGTCTCCTATTCCTCTATTAGGTTTGCTGTATTACTTTTCCTAACAAGCATTCTGACAGAGAAACACCTGAAACATGAACCTAAATTCATTCCTTCTGTCTGGAGTCTCTTCTTTTTATGCTCAGCTACTGAAATTTCCTTTTACTTTCCCTACCAGCCATGTAGTACACAGCATTATGGAATAAACATTTATTTTAAAGGGAACATAGAGAAACTAGGAAGTTAGAGAAATCAAGGAAGGCTTTTTTCAATAGAATTAATAAATGCAATTCCTGTTCACTGGGTTATTTAAATCCACAATGAACAATCTCCAATATGTTCAGAATTTGACAGCCAGAATCCTGTATTGCTTTTAGATGCAACTTTAAAAGGTGTTATATAAAATAAAGTAACATATTTACAGTAATTTAAAGTATATACTTACAGTACGAACATGTTGTGATATTTAGAAATATAAATGTCAATGTGACATATATACAGATGCAGCCATTCAAAATGAGCGGGTTATACCGTGTCAAAACGTGGTGCGCTTGTCGCAGTATAACAGGGGGTACTGTATAATCCTGCATAATACCGCAAGTAAGATAATAGTATCTGGAATTTCTGCCGGGTGGAGCTAATAAAGCTCAACAGCAGTATAAAGCGATACCTTTCGTAAAACTTTTAACAGGTACCAAGCCCCCTTTTTTCAGCCAATGGGAGTCCACGGTGGGTGGATGTTCCCCCCCCCCCCCCCTTGCCAGCCAATGCCTGTAGCGGGGTTGAGTGCGCTCTCTTATAACCCTAGGGAATCAGGTAGTTATGGAGGCGTGGGGAGTCTGGTGATGGCCGCGAGATCCCGGGGTGTGAGTGGTGCCAGCCGCGGCTGTGTGGCCAGGTTGCTTATCCGCTGCACAAGCCGTGTCTCAAAAGCAACAGGTTTGTAAGCACACACACACACACACACACACACACACACACACACACACACACACACACACACACACACACACACTGGCTGTGTAAAGTCTCACGGAAAGAACTCGCAGGACAAACAATATGTGAAATGTGAACCGCTTTATTTCAACACTGGGTTTTCAAACACAGAAACATCACAGTACACACGCGTTACAGGCTCCTGTTTGCATTCAACAATTAAATGTTGGTGCGGAAAATTAGTTCGGTACACGTAACCACCACCCCAACATTGCAGGGAAACTTTGAGGCATCTGAAAAAACATTCATAATCCCCTTCCGCTCCCCATGTCTAAAACCATGCAAACCACACTGTGAGATCCGATCTAGCAGAGCAAAAAAATTTGCCTGTGTAATCAGCAGGCTGGTGTTACCACAGGTTCTGTGCAAAACACGCTGTAATTTGGAATACACACTGTAGAACCCCCCAGGCCTTCGTTTCTGATCTGAAAACATCAGATCCGCAATAATTTCATTCATGTTCTTGACATACGCATCTATCTCTTTAACAAATTTAAGGATATTAGCATTCTACTCTTTGTTTTTCATATCAAACTTTGTAGAGAGAAGTGTGTAAAGTGTGTAAATCAGACGTATACATTCGAAATTCTTCATTCTTCGGACGATGGCACACCCAGGTCTGTAAAACAGAGTGAATGCTGCATTCACATTTTACATAGATCTTTTTTTTTGCGTCTGTAAAAATAAGAATAGTGCTTCTTTTGCAACGCAGCAAAAGTCACGTCTACTAATTTTTCATCCAGCTGTTCAAGTATGGTTTGTACATGCACGTATGGGGAGCGGTCCTCAATTATGTTTTTCAGCAACTGTTTTATGCCCCGCTCAGTGTCATTTGTAATGGTGTACGAACCCAGACACCTGGCGGTGTACAGAACAGCCGATAAAATTCGGGCTAAACTGAAAGACTTATACATTTCGAAAGCGGCAAACTTCACATCTTCAAACCCATCTGTGTAGCCGACAGACAGGCATGTGTGGCCCCACTGACCGGGATGGTCAATCAAACAGGCCGGGCAGTCATCAATCAGAACAGTGTTTGAAGATGCAATAAACTACTGCTTTCACAATCTGGGGCATAACATCGGGCTCGTGAGGGACTTCGTTAGCTAAACCTGGTTGGGCATCAGCTTTATTAACATTTGGTCGAACACATATGCATAGACACAAAATATTCAGTTGGGCTGGTAGTTTGAAGATTGATGCGTCGACCTCCTCTTTATTCTATTAAAGGAAAAAGAAAAGGAAGGCTTAACAAAATAGACATGCTGTGTACCTAAAATATCGAGCATTTAACGCCTCTTGAGTTATGGTTTTTCATTAATATTTACCATTTGTAGCGTGGTATCATCACAAACACCAGGCAGTTCTTCAATATCAGGTACCCCATCTGAACTCACACTCCCGCCGCTGTCACACGTCGCAGAGGGCGGGGTAGGGTTTTGCTAAAAAGAAGACCAAGTATTAAAATGACATATGCTAAGCACCAATACAACAATTCCTCGATCAGAAAGAATATTTTAGCCGCCTACCTCTTCACTTTGTAGACCAGTGGACCCCGATGTTTCACCACACAAAGAAGCCATCTTCGCAGCTCCCAACAACGGGCGGGGTCTGACAGCTTCAGGGATGTGCTGCGACACTGTCAAGCCGGAGCGTTTAAGAATATGCACCAATGGTGTAACCACGCCTACATAACACAAGATATTTTTCAATTGGCTGTGTTGTTTTATCCCCCCCCCATTGTTTTATTGAGAGCAAAAAGTATTCACTTATCAGTTTATAAGTTTTAAACTTTAAAAGTATTAACACACAACACAAACAAAAATGATGTGTTTCCCCAGAAAATAAATTTGTAAACACACAGGGTTGGTCTTAAAGTTTTAAAAATACAGTAATAAGACACAGCTTATTTTTAATAACACATTTCCGAAAGTTTGAAATGAATTTCCACGCACTGCACGCGTAAATGTCTTTAAAGTATTAACAGGCAAAAAATGATAAAGGCTCTGGAATGCGTAGTGGGGGTGCTAAAATTGACCTCAGAGCGAAAGTTTATCAAATTTTAAAATTTTAAGCGGGTACAATTAACAGTGACAATAAAAATACGGATATAGGAGTTATAGTTTTTCATTTGTTTTAAATGCTGTTTTGTATTATTTATATTAATGTAAAGTTTTCTAATTTATAATCACCATGTGTATTTCATGCAAAAATGTTCTTAACAACGCATCGCGAAAAAATAAAACCTCAAAACGTCAAGGTTGTTTGTGAACATGTCGCTATAAAGAATAGATACGTTTTCTTATAGCGATACCGTTAATAAAAAAAACATTTTGCTTAATAATATTCTTAGTGGTCTGTTGGTGAATCAAACACAGACACCAGGGCACATTTTCACCACGTTTTAACCGCTATGAAATTTAGATACTGTTGTATGTCTTAAAGTAATATAGATTTTAACATTATAATAATCTAAAACGTTTTCTAAAATGTTTCTTAAAATAATTTCTACAGTCCAACACATGCACACCCCATGATACCTAAGGTTAATGGTTTTATGGGGGGGACATGTGAGAAACGTGTTTCTTAGAAGAGAATGTTTATCGGTTTGGGGTATAAGTACCAGTGGTGTAACAGGCGAAGTTTTGGCTGGATTCCAATTCTTACAGTCTCGCGTTATCGACTAACTCGTCAGAATGGATCACACCGATCAATTACAACAGTCTGAAGATAGTCTATTTACAGACTTAACACTGTTCGATTTGATAGACGAAGACGAGGGCTCCACGAATCACAACGGTATGTATATCTGGCTTATTGTGAGAAAATTACAATGTCACGGTGCATGTCTCATGTTGACATGTTGTTAGCTATAGTTGCAAAACATTGTATAATATTTGTATACTAGGCAATATTGAATTATTATAATGAAATTACCAGGGAGTTGTTCCGTAATGTGGCCATGACTGTGTATCCATTCATTTCCATTAGCCCTGAAAACAACAGCTGTAAAAAGACCAGTTATGGCGCAACCTAACGCTGGTGAGTAATTATGACAATATTTTGAATAACGCTTTACGACATGTGAGTCTCCGCATCAATACATGTATGTCTCTTTTCCACAGATGCGGGTGAGGGGACAAGTCGATACATGTTTAAAAAACCTTGTTTGGGGTTTACAATACCACCGCAAAACCTTGTGGAGATACATGCAGATGTTCACGTTATGCCAGAGGGTGTGAAGCATATTATCAGATCACCTGGGAGAAGAGGTCGGTATTATTTAAAACATTATTTTAGCATGCCCATTTAAACGTGTCTATAATAAAAATCCCCACCGTTTTTCTATTTTTTGGTAATTTGCACTGTTGAGTTCTTTCACTAATGGTATTTTCAGACAGACAGGCAAATAACATACACTCCACAGACATTCACAACAGCGACATATCATAAAATGTTTGCACATATTGTTAAATTTTTACTTGTTTTTCAGGAAGTTAAAAAAACACTTGAATTACTCATCAGTGAAGTTTTATTTAATGTAATCTCTGACCCAGGGAAACGTTTTATGTTTTCAAAGAAATGTTTGTTTAAAAAAAAGTCATGGCTGCAGCTGGATTTGAACACCCAGAGTGTGATGTGGGAGTTAGGAACCTAACCCACAGCAGCACCGGCAAGGTCACATGATGAGTATTGAAAAAGCCCTACAAAACATTATCAACAGACATCGTACAGCGTGTACAATTCTTGTGTTGCGGTACATGAATATAATTACTGGGAGTGGGGCCCAAGAGGTGAGAACTGTACTATACATGGACGATGTAAATGTTTTTTGTACAGATTATAAGGGAGTCAGAAATAGCTTGGAGGTGACAACCCAGTTTTGCGGAGCATCGGGGGCCAAGCTGAATAAAAACAAATGTGTGCTGATGCAATATGGAAACTGGAGTGAAGAGGAAAATGTGGGAATCACAATTCGTAGAGATGAAATAAAGATCTTGGGAATAAACTTTGACAGAAATGGGATGGGGAGTAGGAATTGGGAGAGGGTGGTAGGGAAAGTCAAAAGCAAGATCGGTCTGTGGAGTTTACGGGAATTAACAATGGATGGCAAGGTTTTAGTTGTCAAGACTGTAATTTTACCTTTACTGTTGTTTGTCAGTGCTGTTTTTATGCCATCAAGGTCTGTTCTATTGGTTTTAAAGAGGGCTATTTTTTATTTTTTCTGGAGGTCAAAATGGGAGAGAGTAAAGAGGGTGGTTGTAGAAAAAAAGGTGGAAATGGGTGGAAAAGGCATGCCTGAACTGTTCACTTTCCTAATGTACAAATATGTATCATTACATTTGTCTTTAGCGGTAGGGAACAGGGGGAAAGTATCCTTTAAGTCTCGCTTTTTGTGTGGTTTTTATTTAAGGACATTGAAAGTTTTAGAGGTCCCTTTAACAGCACCTGTTGCTTTTAACCTCCCATATTCATATTTTATCATAAAGAAATTTTTAAGGAAATTGAATTTGGAAAATGAGGCACTGGATGTGTTGACAAGTGCAAGAAGGTTGGAACTTGTTGTGCAGGGTAGAGGTGCAGTATGTCATATTCGTGGCCTTGTGGCTGGGGATCCCAGCCATGTTTGGAAAAGGGTTGGCCACACGGTTTTGTTGAACAGACACAGAGACATGTGCTGGTTGATTGCACATGAAGTTTTACCAACAAGGGCTGTGATGCATTCGAGAGGCATGGGGAAGACATCAAGGATGTCCAGTGGAAGGATGCGGACAAGAAGAATCCATCCGGCACGTCCTGTGGGACTGTGGCATCGCAAAAGAGGTGTGGACATTGGCTAACAGCTGGATAAGGTGCTTTCTGGCTTGCGGTATAAGTGACCCCCAGGTAGTGCTTTATGGATATGGACTTGAGAAGCTATCAAAATCGGAAGAAAGCAAAGCCTGGCAGGTCATCTGTTGCCTAAGGGAAGCTTTATGGAAGACTAGAACTACATTGGTATATAGAATGGAAAAAACTCTGCCTCTGTCAGTGATACAGAAGGCTGTGTCTTATTTGAGAGACTACATTTTGATCCACCGGAGAAGATTTGGGGAGAAAGAGACTGAGAGGGTCTGGAAGTTGACATTATGGCCCAAGCATGTTGCAATCAAATGGTGATGGATCACAAGTCATGTTTCAGCAGGTCATGTTGGAAACTTTTTTTTTTGTGATGCCTCTTGCCTTGCACAAAAACTGTCTAGTGTTTTTATTCTTTGCTTTTGTATCTTATTTAATTTTATGTAGAAATTAATAGTGTAAGTTGTTATTGCTTGTGTATCAATAAAAACTTAAAAAAAAACATGAATATAATTATATCGTTATTAATTTCTTTAGATACGCGATTCCATATTATATTCCCTTTTAATCAAATTCTAAAAGTATGCTTGTTGATTCCGGTATCACGTTAGTTAAAGACTTCGATGCTTAAAATGTTTAGGGAGAAATGGAATACTGGTGTGTATGTTTTCTTTAAAGTACCGAGACCAGCCATATACTGTATGTTAATGTTCCAAAATTAATAGCGTTTATGGCCTTCACACGTGTTACAGTATGCTCCTATTTTTTAATGCTCAGCTACTAAGATTTCCCTTCAGTGGTAAAATTCCATATAAATATTCAATACTTAAACGGGCACAGTAAAAACATTTAAATCTTTCTACGACCGTCAACCAATCACGTAGCCAATTACCTCCGCTACGTGTTTGTGTCGCGCACTTTGAATGGCTGCATCTGTATTTCATGGTTCATTGGCGAAGATCCCCAGTGATAAATGACTAAACACGCGGTCTAAAAAGTGTTTAAAAGACTGACTGCTTGCCGACATCAAGCGTTTGTTCATTAATAAAAGAATTAAACTGGCAAAAGCATGTTTATTGCACTGTTAAAGATTCAGAGAGAGGCATCAGATTTCCCAAGGGCCGCCCGAACCACGCAATGAGAATGCAATGGTAGAAAATAACTTAATGGCCAAGGGTGCTGTAGCAGAACAGGATGGCGGTAACTTTGAAAACCGAGAACCGGCTGTGCTGAATGATGTGAATCAGGTTGGTGGCGGTCCCGGAGCGAATAGAGACCCCTTAGTTTTCCTGGAGCATATATGTAGTTATAACAGGTTATAACATTTAAGAGCAACAGAGCACCATGAAGAATTTCGTTTTGTTAATCTTGACAGAATAGCCTCGTATGTACAGGCTATAGACTCTGTGCATGGTGCAGTCAAGAAAATATTGGATGAACTTTCTCCAAACATCGGGGCAAATTATTTTGTACAGCTGCATTTGACTGCGGGTGGTTTTAACAAAACCATGTTCTCACGCAGGAGACACCACAGAGAATTAAATGCTGCAGATTTTTAAAGCCACATCTCAGACCTCTTACAGAGCCACACAGAAGTTCTCACCAATGACAGCCTCTGATTAGTGGTGACGATAGTTAAGAATATGCAGGGGGGTGACCGCCGAAGATTTAAATCCGTTCTGTACAGCAGGGTAATTGCTCGGAAAAAAGCGCACCTTATTGACTTACATTAAATGGGGGGTAATCTGTGTTTAGCCGGGAGTGTGTACGGTTTGTTGAATGAAGGTTGTACCGATGGGGAAATGTTACAGGGTGCTAAACAAAGAGTTGGGTTTTCCAGAGAATCGGAAAATTAGTTTGTCAGACATTACCGCTTTTGTAAAACATTTAAAGGTGGTCATTAAAATTTTGGACCACGACCAAGGTGATTGGAAATATTTTACAACGGGGCCCACACCACCAAATTCTAAAATACTTTTTGTTCTACTGCAAGAAGAGCATTTTTACGGGGTTTTAAATATTAAAGCTTTTGTGGGGGCGGCGTATTTTTGCACTAACTGCCATGCCACATAAATCCACAAGAATGCACACGGCTGTGTTAAAACTTGTAACACAGTGTTGTGAAATTGATGCAGAAATTCAGAATTGCCCGGCCTGTAAGGTCTTTTGTCGTAGCTCTCAGTGTTTGTTGAGACACTTTCAGAATGTGGCGACGGGTGTTATTAAGTGTGAGCGCAGGTTCTTTTGTGAGAAATGTGGGGTTTATAACCTCACAAGTCACAAATGTAAAGAGAAACTGTGCTCACGTTGTACCAACATGATCGACGACACCCCTGACACACATTTGTGCTATATACCGCCTTTGGACAACCCCAAAATTTCAAACAAGTACATTTTTTTTTACTTTGAATTCATGCAAGAAATGGGGACACACATACCAAATTACGTCCACGCCCTTCATATTAACAATAAACGAAGCTGGGAATTTTATGGTGAAACTTGTCTAAAGGATTTTGTGTGTAAATTTATCGATAGACTTTTCAAAAACCATACTTTCATATCACACAATAGCAAGGGATATGACAATTACCTAGTAATCACACAGTTGTTAGATGAAAAGATGGACGTTGAACTAATTAATCAGGGTGGTAAGATAATGTGTATGACCGTAAAAGCTCTGAACATCAGATTTATCGATTCTCTAAACTTTCTACCTATGAAATTAAGCAAACTGCCAGCAGCCATGGGGTTCCCCGGGGGTAAGGGTCATTTTCCACACTTGATGAACACTTCAGAAAACAAAAATTATGTCGGTCCGATGCCGCCGCCAGAACTTTATGGCTTTAACTACATGCTGCCGAGCGAGAAAGACAAGTTTTTGGTTTGGTATGAAGAATGCAAGGGAAGTGTATTTAACTTACAGAGAGAGTTGAAACGCTACTGCCAGCGGGATATGGTAATTCTAAGAAAAGGCTGTGTCAGGCTTCGGGACGAGGTCATGAATATGACCAGACAGACACGCGTGACTGAGTCAGGGGCCGCCTGCGTTGTGTGCATCGACCCCTTTCAATTTGTGACCATCGCTAGTGTCTGCATGGCCATGTTCAGACTTATGTTTTTACAGGAAGAGATGATAACGTTGCTACCCCATGACAATTAACACTGCCAGCAAAAACGATTTTCTACACCCAGCATTCAGTGGCTTATGTACATCGAACACACAGAGCCGTTAAAATCCAACACGTGTTAACAACGGCCGGTGAGTTCAAGGTTGGACCATATTTTCTGGATGGTTATGCTGTTGTAGCGGTGAGGCTTATTAATAAGGCAGAATTAAGTGTTTCTGAGCTTTCCCAAATTAGGCCTCATTTCTCTGTTCATCTCTGTGGTGCAGCCACAGAGAAACTATTCATGCAGGCTGATTTAAGGTTTCCTTTGATAAGGTTTCCTAGGACCGGTCCCAAAGGGGGCTGCACTTAGCTAAGCCTGGCTATCATGATCAATGGTCATCCATTGGCGCCTATCTGTATAGGGAGTGCCAGATGGACATCTGGACTGCATTCCTAAGTGTCAAGAGTAAGTGACTCATATCTCACCTTGATCAACCAATCAGGGACTGGTAGGGCCGAGTAACCCACAGGGGACTCTGATGCCCATGGAACTTTCAGCCAATCAACGAGCTGAAGTTCCTCCAGGTAAAAACAGGCAACACATAGAGCCTGAGAGATTCAGTAAGATTCAGGAGAATTCTGTGGACTTTTCTAAAGGGAATTCAAAGGAGAATTCCAGGGCAGGACGGCCCAGGAGCAGAAGGGTCCCAAGGGCAGGACATTCTCGCAGCTCGCCTCCTGACCATCCTGAGACTCAGCCCAGACAACCACGGAACGGCCAGTGTGTCTGAGTGCCAGAACTTTCCTTTGTTCTAAGAGTCTAGAGCGGAGGTTGCCAGAGAGTAACCAGAGGATCCACCCGAGGTTAGCACCAGCAGCAGGCCTCGTGAACAGGTCGGAACTGTGGACAGCTGAATCACTATTCAGAACTAGCACTTCATCAGGAACGAACCGGTCCTCTTCCTGACTTGTTGGAACCCACAGTCATCTTTTCTCCTGTTCACAAACTGTGCTAGTTAGGCCAACACTAACTAATCGGTCAGTGAACATCAGCAGCGCACCGTAACAAACCGCACAGCACAGCCTGGCACAGAGCCAGAGAGCGCAGATTGGACAGCAACAGCCTGCAACTGTTTCTTTGTGCCCGCAGGAGATCTGAATCCCCAGAGATTGGATGAGTATTCAACTTCAGTGCATTACAGCTCAAGAATTCAATTGTTATCCCAACCAGTTGATATCAATTTAATTCCTAAGAGTTATGTACTTGTTTTGAGTATCTAATGTAGAAGTTATAACCAAGTTCATTTATGAAACGGTCTAAATGAATGATATGCTGAATGTATGTCCTCTTGATATATGTAACTCTTCGTATCTGACTGAATATATACCTTTTGTATTCTGCTAACCATCTCAATAAGATATGTTAGGTTTATATGCATATTCTATGTATTAATAAATGTATCCTCGTGTATTAGTACCTGTGTGTGTGCGTTGTTTGAGTTATATCACATGGTTGGATTCTAAAGCCATCAAAAGAATCAATTTTGTGATTTACTGCTACAATTAATAATTGTCCCAGTAAATGCCCAAACCCTACAGAACTGGTGCCTTCAGAGAGCACACTACATTACATTTTGGCATCCCTGGGCCGGCTATGGCAACGTTACACTGTAATTGACGGAGAGCAGACAGCCTTTGAGTTCAACGGTTGCTTTTTTCACGGTTGTAGCGTTTGATATTGTGAAAATGATTTTAATCCGCTGACAAACACTACTTTTGGTTGTTTGTACAGAAAGACAATGGTGAAAATTAATTTTCTCAAAATGAGAGGTTTTAATGTGCGTGTTTTGTGGGAGCACGAGTTCAGAGACATGTTTGTTGAAAATGAAGACTTGGGTAAATTTCTAACAGCGGCGCAGTTACCGCGCGATTCGCTTTTTGGCGGGAGAACAAATGCTATTTGTTTGCATTACGCAGCGCAGCCCGGTGAAAAAAAATCATGAAGAGAAACCTGAAGAGAAAGTGTAAGCTTATAAAGACTTTGAGTCGAAAGGGTCTTTCTCTTAAAAGAAAGAGACTCTTGGTGAACCAGTCTGGCGGTTTTATCGGGACCCTGTTGAGTATTGCAGTACCATTGATTACGGGGCTTTTACAATGTCAATAATGGAGTACGCTGAAAAAATGTACCTAGTACCTCAGAAACAGCTCGATCGATTCCGAGAGCAGTCTGGCCTCGAAAGTGATGTAAGAAAATAACAACCTGCCGGTTGGATGATGAAATGAGAGACATTCTTCAGAACTCACATCTGTCCGATTATGAAAAAGTTAAATTGTACAGTCAGGTGTTACAACGGTATTTGACATTAGTACGCCAGGAGACTTCTGAAAAGGGGACTTTAACTGTTGTACTACTGGAAAATGCACCCGACGAGCTATCACGCACGTTAGCACAACTGCCGTCATCGAGTGACGCTGACTTTGGGTATATTTTGGACAGCGTGTCTCAGTGGTTCTGGAGAAATGCCGAGATATTGTTAAAGACCATGGCCCGCAATGAACCATTAATAGCCTGGAATGAAAAGGAGGAATTTGTGTACAAGGGGGCACCCGTTGAGGGCTCTCACCTGATTGATCTTCTCAGGGCTCTCACGCAGCAGCAAGCAGTTGCGGTCGGTAAGAAGCCAAAAGGTTGGGATGTGTTCATGGAGGCTAATGCAGAAATCAACGTGCCGGGCACCTTACTTGCCAATGGTGGTAACCGAGAGCTACTTGAAAAACTCAAGGTTGCCCCGCTGGAGTGTGCAGCGTCGGTCAAAACTTTAAAACAACCGGTAGAGTTGTCAACGCCCGACCCGGTCTTTAAGATAACCGCTGAGAGGAGATGATCATTAATATCTAGACCCACATGGTTGACTTTGTAACATTTTTTCTCTGGATATGTGTGTTTGTGATAAATGACTTGAAATGTATATTAAAAAGTGTGAGCAATATAGTTAAAAGTGTTTGTAATAAAATGGCTTGGATGTAACTTATTAAAAAAAGCTTGAGCGCTATAACCGCGAATGTACAATAAAAATATTGTATTGATTTTAATTCCGGATACTATTATTTTAATTGCGGTATTATAGGAGAATTTACGGTAACTCGCGGTAGACCGCGTAAAGTGCACCGCAAAATAGTGTGGTATCGCCCGCGCATTTTGAATGGCTGCATCTGTATACTCACTACTACAAACATCAGGCTGGTTATGGATTACCAGGATTTTCAGGGCTACCGGTTCAGTACAGCATGGGTATCGGGGGTATCTTCAGAGCGCTGTGCCGTGCCTTTTCTGAAATGAGGGTTTGAAATAGCTAAGCTGCACATGGCATCGGTGGCTAAAAACATCGCCAAAGACATGGTTAGCAAAGTTACAACTGCGGTCATGTCAAAGGTGGCTGCACGTCAGCAGGAAGGTTTGGGTCTAGGATACATCTGTAGGGGTGTCAAGAGAAAAAGACAGATGTCATCATCTCACTGTCAGGGGCTTCCAAAACCTGATAAAAGAACAGCTAAGCATAGCTGTTCCGCAAGGTGGAGCTAGTAAAGCTCAACCTCTCATGTTTGAGCTGTTGCCATCAAAGTCTTTAACGAAGATATTACTAATAGTATTAATAATGAATGACCTTGGACAAGCTGTAAACAAAGTATTGCCTTTGTTCACGTTCTTTTTTTCATTGACCGTCTTTGTAAAAGTAACACCACAGCATTTCACAATCACGCATTTGTTTCCAATCATGCAAAGTACAGTACTTTTTGAGAACTGATTCACGATGCCTTTCACATGCTCATAAAAGAGATTGATTTAGGAACATAAACATATTACTGTATGCAAACTGCACTGTATACAGTATGTATATGTATATTTAATGTCTTAATTGTGCACGTTTAAGTATTGAACATTTATATGGAATTTTACCACTGAAGGGGAATCTTAGTGCCTGAGCATAAAAAGAATAGGAGCATACTGCAACGCGTGTGAAGGCCATAAACGATATTAATTTTGGAACTTAAACATACAGTATATGGCTGGTCTCGGTACTTTAAAGAAAAAATACACACCAGTATTCCATTTCTCCCTAAACATTAAGCATCGAAGTCTTTAACTAACGTGATACCGAAGTCAACAAGCATACTTTTAGAATTTGATTAAAAGGGAATATAATATGGAATCGCGTATCTAAAGAAATTAATAATGATATAATTATATTCATGTACTGCAACACAAGAATAGTACACGCTGTGGGTTAGGTTCCTGACTCCCATGTCACATAGTCTGTGATCAAATCCTACTGTTTTTTTTTTAACAAACATTTCTTTGAAAAAATTAAACGTTTCCTTAGTCAGAGATTAATTAAAACCTCACTCGCACCAAACAAATTTATATTTCTAAATATCACAACGTGATCAAATTTAAGTCATTTTAATAACAATGAATAGTCACCTAGGCGTTACAATATTAACATTTATATTGATTTAAATCGCGTTTAAATCGCCTTTATTTAAAACCCATAAATAAAGCGATACTGTTTAGACTATTAATTATTTAAAACTGTATTACAGCAGCACAATGCACAATGCAACGTAAATCGCTATCTTTGTCTTCTGTGTAATAATCTTCACCTCTCTGTCCAGCAAATAAACAATAGTAATAATAATAAACTTTATTGTATATGGCGCCTTTAAAGGTGGCTCCTCAAAGCGCTTTACAGGTTAAAAACAATAACAATAATACTATTGTTAGGCTGGGCAAACGATTTTTTTTTTAAGAAATACAAAATGAGATATAATGATGTGTTCCGGCTTAAACATTAACGAAGAGCATAACACGTGGGCGGCGTAGAGGTCGGCTCTGGCTTTCCCATCTACTGTATACACTGCAAGTACAACCCCCCTCTCTGCGGGAGTGCTGGCTGTGACTAATTAAACCCGTTTCACAAGTATTTTCAAAGTAGAAGCAGGCGAGATTTCCAAAGAAAGACACCACCCCCCCTCAAAAACCCAGTAAGTACAGTACTTACTAGTTAAAGGCTAGGCTCCTCAATGAAATCGCTTTAACATGCTAATGCGTTGGTGTAACAATCCGGGCCTGGCAAGCTTCTAATTTCAACCCAATTACGGCAAAAGGAACCTTTCTTTCATTAGACGACAATGAACATATTTTAGCCCTGAGTGAATTTATAGTAAACATGGTTTACATAAAAGACATTTTTCCAAGAAAGTTTAGCCTTTGTCACTAATGAAACCACTAAATAAAGACATAAACATAAAAATCTTAAGATTTTTAAAATACATGACTTTGCAAACATTTATTTGAAAATAAAAACGATTACAAACGCCAGGGGAGAGAGAGAACAGGGGAGGGATGTTGTTTTTGCATAAGGGGCGGGGCTATGGAAATGAGGTATGTTTGGGAATGTGGAGTTACATGTTCTGGCTGTTTGTGAATTATCGTTGTTGAGTATGGAGTGTTGAGGTATTGATTTTGTGTAATGCTTTATGTTGAAAATTGAGGTGGATTTTGTTTATGATAAAGAGGATAAACTGGGATGGGAGGAGGGTTTGGTTTTGCATAAGGGGCGGGATTATGATAATTGAAGGAAGTTGCGAGAGTATAATGGTTTGATATATTTGATTTTGTATTGTGGTTGTTATATCTATAGTCTATCTATAGATCTATAGTTGAAATCTGAGCCTAAATAAAAAGAAAAAGCAAGTGATTAGGTTTATGAGCAATCTAATTACTTATTCGTTTAAAACGCTATATAAAATAAAGTTTATTATTAATTTGCTGGACAGAGCGGTGAACATTATTATGCATAAGACAAAGATAACGATCCTAATCAGTTTAGAAATCTGTGTATGCTGTAAGGTTTTTACTTCTTAAACTTTTAAAATACAAGTTTCGAATAGAAATAAATCCTCTTCCTGGTACAGTACTGTATAGCAAACCAGCACGTCTTTTTTCTCTAATCAGAGGGTCAGATGGTGTCAGCCAATCACATTTCTGAAGCCCTACCATAATCTCTGGTATGGGGAGACCCCAGAATTCTGTCCCATAGTTTAGACAGATGATAGATACTTTTATTGATCCTGTGAGGGAAATAAAGTAAATCATTTTCATTTTAGGAAATTATTAAACGCTCGGTTAAAAGCAAAGGAGATTGTCTGTTATAGTGGACATAAAAACAAGAGTCCGCTGGCATTATATCCTAGAAAACACAGACCAGGAGAATGCTCGCAGCGTAAAAGAAAATGCCTGATGAACTAGGGATTGGACAATTTCCAAGTGCTTGTACAATCGATGGAAATGTTCAAATAAATGTGCAAAAGAAATAAACAAAATAATCATTTATTTATTTATCATATTGGCTAGCTAATGTCCACTCTTTGCTAGTTAGTGGCTGTGTTTCTGCGTTGGGTAGCAACGGGTGACTGTTCTCAGGCGGAAGATGTAAACAGCTTAGTTTTCGTGTTAAATAATTTTTTAAAATTAAAATTAATTCTATACAGCAATCGCATATTTGGGTACCGTTTCATAAAACTTTCATGCTTAAAATGTTTAGGGAGAAATGGAAGACTGGTGTGTATTTTTTCTTTAAACTATCAAGACCAGCCATACAGTACAGTTTATATACATACAGTAATGTTTATGTTCCTAAATTAATATCGTTTATGACCTTCAGATGTGTTATGCTCCTCTTCTTTTTATGCTCAGCTACTAAAATTTCCCTTCAGTGGTAAAATTCCATATAAATATTCAAAACTAAGTGGATTAAAATGTGCACAGTAAAGACATTAAATGATTAAATCTTCTCACTACCAACCAATGCACCACGAGTGCCCCTGTCGGTCATTTTGGCCAGCCAATCACTTACCGAGGTGCCCTGCGGTGGCTTGTGGGTAGGTTACTGTACCGCGGGGTTTTACCGCGCATTTTGAATGGCTGCATCTGTACAAAGAAGTAACTGTCATCCTTTCAGATGTTTGTCGCTTTCACAGGTCTGAAATGCAGCTTGACGATGACCTTTCCAAATGCAAATGACACGTGCTTGTTTTGATCCGTCTTTATTTCAATAGTGATGTTGTTAAAATGATCGATGCTCACCGGCACGTAATGGGGTTTGTCATACAATACTGTGACGAAT
This sequence comes from Lepisosteus oculatus, assembly GCF_040954835.1. NCBI lineage: Eukaryota > Metazoa > Chordata > Actinopteri > Semionotiformes > Lepisosteidae > Lepisosteus > Lepisosteus oculatus. The sequence continues at coordinate 50,389,204 of NC_090696.1, forward strand.
TCACCATCCACACCTCTGAAGGGCATACAACGCAATAGAGGTGCGTAGACGTCGCCTTTTAACTTGTGTTCTATGATATTGGTGTATATATACATGATGTTAAATCCGCCAGTCATATCAACGGGGTGCGGTGATTTTACGCTTCCAACACCCGATTTGAAACCCAACATCCTCACCAGGCGGTTATGCACCTGTATAACAAATCGTTTATCACTAACAATCCTTACCGACCGACTAATGGGGTTGTATTTAAGACTTACAGCCGTAAACTTGGATTTTTCCGCAGCCCGTTTCATTTCATGCAAGAGCTGCTCGATGTTGCTGTAGTACCCTCTCAGTAAGGTACAGGTCCATATAGTCTTGAGCTCATCGCTGACGAACAGAAAAACTTTGTCTGCATCAAACGTGTTTAGCGTATGCGGATAGTGCAGCTGGACCAGCCCCACTTACCAGCCCCCGTCCAGGTCAATCGCCTTTGCCAGATGCTCTGTGAAGCACGTGCTGGTGTTCTTTGGAAACATCTTTGAGGATGAATTACTGGACAGCGTAACATAGAAACCATTGGGGTTCATTTTTCACCACCTCTATATGTCTCTGACCTCAGAAGCCTTCACCCAACTATTGGATTTATTGCGCCAGCCGCACCACTTTACCAAAAGCTGTTTGTTTTTGCCACGACCCCTGGCTGCTAAAATCTTTTGGATGCGGTAGATGTTCTCAACAGCGGGGTTTATCTTCTGTAGCTCTTCTGCATAAAAGGAGCCCTTAATATCGTCGCCTGCATAGTCCTGCGGTTTGTAATAAGGTCTGAGAGCCGAGGTCCGCTCTTTGACAATGAAAATTTCATCTGTGAAGGTCTGTTCATATCCATTCTCAAACACTCCCTTTATTTTGGACACGCAAGCGATCACCCACATTAAATACATTAAATGAAAACTTTGATGGTTTTCTCTTAAAGTGTTCGTCATAGACCGTTCTGCACACCTCAAGGGAGATGTCAGGCGTAACAGAAGCCAGGGTTTGTTTAATAGTCGTGTAGTAACTATGGTTATAAGTGTAAATAAGATCTGATAAGACGCTGATATATCGAAAGGTGTTTTTGTGTGTCAGGAACCTCCACATTTTTGTTTTAATAGTTCTGTTAAACCTCTCGACCACGCTAGCCTTCACATTGCTGGCCGTAATGAAATGTTCAATATTCTCATGTTTGAGAAAATTTTGGAAGGTCCTGTTAAGAAATTCTTTACTCTCATCCATTTGTAGCTTTTTAGGAGCACACCCCTCTTGCAGTATATTTCGGAAAGCGCCTGTCACGGCCCCTCCAGAATTGGTTTTCAGCGGCACGGCCCAAGCGTATTTAGACAGCATGTCTATACATGTTAAGATGTAACAGAAACCATCGTTGAACTCGCTGTGTTCTCTCATGTTCACCAAGTCAGCCTGCCACTGCCAGTCCGTTTTGGACACCAACGTCCTGTAACTCTTAAAAAGTACGAGCGCCGGCTTGTGCAGCGTATAAGCAGCCCAGCCAGACAACCACTCGGCCACCCAGCAGCGGCTGGCGCAGCTCACACCCCGGGATCTCGTGACCCTCACCAGACACCAAACGCTGCCGTAACTACCCGATTCCCTAGGGTTATAATAGAGCGCACTCAACCCAGCTGCAGACATGGTCCCCTTCCAAACCAATACACGCTTTCACACACCTAAAGCGAGGGATGCGCCGGCTTGGGGCTTTTGGACCCTGAGGCTCCGGACCGACTGGCTGGGGGGAAGGCGGGAGTTCCGACCCTTAACGACACACCATTGGCTCCTGAGGGGGCGGGACATGCCTCCATAACAACACAACATTGGCTGGCACGGGGGCGGGACATCCACCCATCGCTGACTCCCATTGGCTGGAGATAGGGGGTGTGGTACCTGTCAAAAGTTTGACCTTTACTAAGACAGTTACAAAGAATGTGGATCAGGGTAATACTTTGAGTTTACAGCTTGTCCAAGGTCATTCATTATTAATACTATTAGTAATATCTTCGTTAAAGACTTTGATGGTGACAGCTCAAACATGAGAGGTTGAGCTTTATTAGCCCCACCTTGCGGAAATTCCTGATACTTTTTTTTTACTTGCGGTAATGCCTGAATGATTAACGTATGGTACTTGCGTGACATGCCTGAATGATTACGGCCCAGTAGCATTAACATCTGTGGTGATGAAATGCCTGGAGAAGCTGGTGTTGTCACACATCAACTCCTCCATCACAGAGTCCCTGGACCCCTTGCAGTTTGCCTACCAGAACAACAGATCAGTGGATGATGCTGTCTCCCTGGCTCTGCATACAGCCTTGGAACACCTGGACACTAAGAACTCGTATGTGAGAATGCTGTTTGTGGACTACAGTTCAGCATTCAATTCCATCATACCCAGTCAACTGGTGACAAAGCTCAGGGGATTAGGTCTGTGCAACTCTGTCTGCAACTGGCTGCTGGACTTTCTTATAATAAAACATCAGCACCACTCACCCTGAGCACTGGAACCCCACAAGGCTGCTGTCTGAGTCCAAGGTTGTACTCCCTATTTACTCACGACTGCACAGCAAGACACAGCAACAACCGCATCAGTAAGTTTGCCGATGACACCACTATAATAGGACTGATCAGTGATGATGACGAGCCCACTTACATGGATGAAGTTGTACAGCTGCTTAGGTGGTGTCATAGCAATAACCTGGACTTGAACATAAAGAAAACGAAAGAGATAAATGTGGACTTTCGGAGACACAGGCCATACACTCACAGCCCACTCAGTATTGATGGAACGGAAGTGGAAACAGTCACCAGCTTTAGGTTTTTGGGAATTCACATCTCTAAAGATCTAACCTGGACTGTGAACACTGACTCTATCATGAAGAAGGCTCAGCAGCACCTTTATTTCTTGAGGTGCCTCAAGCGATGGGGGATACCAATACATGTGTTGGTGAACTTCTACCACTGCACCATCGAGAGCGTCCTCACCAACGGGATCACCGTGTTGTATGGTAACACCTCTTCGCGAGAAAGAAAGGCACTCCAGAGAATGGTCAATATGGCCCAGAAGATCATCGGCTGCGGTCTCACCGAGATTAAACAGCTCTATGAGGACCGCTGCCGTGGTAGAATTCTGGCCATCACAGAGGACAGTCACCATCCCGGGCATGAGCTCTTCACCCCACTGCTCTCAGGCAAGAGATATAAGAGCATACGGACACTTACCACTAGATTCTTTAATAGCTTCTATCCACAAGCAGTGAGACTGGCGAAGACATTTAGCCATCCCCCTTGGACCACACCTACACCATCACCATCTACCTCTTTATGATTTCTTATCTATTGCACATCTCCAGTCATTGTTTACACATCTGTATTGTTTACATTCAAACTGTCTACATGTTTACTTGCACATTGTCTATTGTTTGTTTGTACATTGTCTTGATGCACTGTTTGCACTTTGTCTTGTTTTTTACACTTGTTTTACAATCGAGAGACTTTCTGTAAGTAAGAATTCCATTGTACCAGTACCGGTTACATATGGCAATAAAGTTCAAGTTCAAGTTCAAGGTACCACATGGTATTATGAGGTACTATGCGAGAATTTACGGTAAATCTTTAGCATGTAGCATACAGCTTTTTAGTATAGATTACACTTTTCTAAAATGTATTTTAAAAAAAAGATTACAATCTAATCTTTCCACGTTTGATCCCAAAATCACAAGAAAAATAAATCTAAACAGGGAGAAAGCTATGCTGAAAGTTTATTAAGATACTTAGAAGACAAAGATATCAATTTATGTTGCATTTGTCTGATTGTGAATCAAAAAACACATATAATTAAAGACGCGTTTGCGATTTAAATCAAAACGCAATTTAAATCAATATAAATGTTTATATTGTAACGCATACTGTACAGCCTCCATTTCTCAATAAAAATTTAAAGGATCGTTTGCACAGCCTAAGAGGGGGGGGTCTACTCTCAGTGACAGCTGACAATCCTCGTATTTACAATTTGTTGATAATAGAAATGTAAAGTTCTCTAAAGCTTTGTGATAGCAAAAGATCAGCTACACTGGGAAGATGTGACACCGAAGATATGATTAATAACCTTTTAAATCTGAAGGGAGATCTAAGGGGATCCCGCACACACACACGATAGAAGCAGGAAGCAGAAGCTGGATAGTTGTCAGAAGGAAAGAAGGTGACTATTCATTGTTATTAAAAATGACTTAAATTCGATCATGTTCTGATATTTAGAAATATAAAAAGTAAATTAATTGTTTATAATATCACTATTCTATATTTATTTGAACACATAACCGGTGGGTCACTAGTCCAGCACATAGACCAGCAGGCTATTGAGGAAGTCACATGAGCCAAGGTGAAACAGCTCTACACAGCCCTGTCGCAGTACACGAATATAATTATATCGTTATTAATTTCTTTAGATACGCGATTCCATATTACATTAGCAGAAAAGCTTAAAACTATCATTTTTTTACACGTTATTTCACATGTTAGTTAAAGACTTCGATGCTTAAAATGTTAAGAGAGAGATGGAATACTGGTATGTATTTTTTTCTTTAAAGTACCGATTCCTGGAATCTGAGTGGCTGACACCCATCTGAAGTGGTACCATAATATCTGGTATGTGGAAAAGAAAGCGAAGAAAAAAAAAGCTTGGATTCTCATGTATCTGATACAAGTATCTTTTAATACAGTCTTTGCTGTGGTCTTGAGGATCCTTGTGATATTTTGAGCTCTGGTTGAATAATAAGTGTCACAGTTTAAATAATTTTTGTAGTTGGCAATTATGAAACGCTCTGTTAAAAGCAAGGGAGTTTTTATGTCTGTTACAGTAAAAGAAAATGCCTGACAAATTAGGGCTTGGACAGATTCCAAGTACTTGTACAAATGTGCTGAAGAAATGTTTAAAATGTTTGGGGAGAAATGGATTACTTGTGTATACATTTTTTAAACTACAAATACCTGCAATATACAGTTTACATAATATGTTTATGTTCCTAAATTAATATTGTTTATGAGCATGTGAAAGGCATGGTGAATCGGAGATTCTCAAAACTTACTTTGTATGATTGGAAACAAATACGTGATAGGATCAATGAAATGCTGTGGTGTTATTTTTGTCAATTAAAAAATAAAGTATTTTCATTTACAAAGACGGTTACAAAAAATGTGGACCAGGGTTATACTTTGAGTTTACAGCTTGTCGAAGGTCATTCATTATTAATACTACTAGTAATATCTTCTGTAAAGACTTTGATGCATAAAATATTTCTGCATAATTAAAATATTTATGATAAAGTTGGTAGGTTGTGTACTTTTGTCCAACTCAGCAATCTTGCTTTCATAAAATATACGAACTTTAAATGTATGATGATTAACATGCTGTAATACACAGTTTAAATTTAAAATTTTAAAGAGTATACAACTTAAATTCTTAATTGAATAAAGATTGTCCCTCCGCAGTGATCGGAATTCAAAACCTGCGTTTTCTGGTGACAGTTTAAATGCTGTATAGCAAAGGTTAAGCTTTATTAGCTCCACCTGGTGGTTTTACAAGGTGATTCCGGATACTATTAACATAATCAAATTTGCATACAGTATATCACGATATGACACGTTTTGATGCGACAAGCCCACCGCGTTGTACCACACCGTACCCCGCTTGTTTTGAATGGCTGCATCTGTAAACAGTAGAACACACTGAAATGAACTGCAGTCTGTTCATGTACTGTATACATATACTGTATATATAGTATGAGACCGTATGGTTTCAAAGCTACTACAGTATGATATGTGTGAAATATTTTTCTTAACCAAATTTAAATTTCTTGTTGCTGAAATTTGTATTAAGACAAAATACAGATTTTCCTTATGTGGATGTAAACCTGAAAGTAAACCTGAAAAAAACTTAACCTGTTTGAGTACATACAATGTATTTTATAACACTTTCATCTCTTTGTGAACTGAAAAAAAGCTGTGTTTATTTTCTACAAGATGATTACATAAACAAATATTACATTAAATGTATATACTGTATATAAACTAGATTGGAGATTCTACAAATGATTAGTACAAATGCACAAATACAAGTAACAACAAGATACTTAAATTGCATGGCTAATGCCCAGGGTATTTACAGTAAATGTATATGATTTGCTGTGGGAGGATGGATGATATGATAATGAAAAATGTTTGCACGAGAGCATGTAGCATGTTTCATTTTATTTTCAGAAAAATAACTAATTGTGCAAAGCCTTCCTTTCTTATATTTAATCAGGTGCATCATTGATTTTGACCATTAAATGGCAGATAAAAATATTTGCTTTTTCATAATTATCATCTTGTCCAAAACACTAGAAATTGTTAATTTTCTTCATTGCAGCTTGAGGCAGCGGTTATAAAACAGAAATAATCCAGCTTTGATCAAGCATGTCCTACAAATGCTAGAGAAGGGCTATGTGGATAAAGGTCTGTATTAAAATTCACAACCACTTCACCTACCACAGTAGTGCATGTCTGAAGATTAATGAGGTATTTCAGTAGAGTTCAGTTTTTTCATATACACATGGTCCATATTAGTGATATAATTAATTTTGCAACACTAGGGTGGTATAACCCTGCAGTACTGTGTCGTACAGCTATGATAAGTGCTCTCTAATTAAATCTTAAAATTCCACCTTTTGACATTCAAATGCTTTAATACAAAACAGCTTTGGTCTGCTGCATAAGGCAATAAAGGTTATTTATTTCTAACATCTTTCTGCAGGCAGCTAAAGTTATTTAATTATAAGCTATGCAATTTTTTTTTTAAATTGTCTCATGTCATGCAAACCTTTTAATTTTTAGTTTGTCATGTACAACTTTTTTCTGAGGATCCTGTTAATTATGCTGAGTAGGAACTGGAAACAGTATATTGTGATATGGCAATACAAAGTCTCCTAGAGCATTTCAATCGCTCAGGGAATGTGTGCAGTTTTGCCTGTTGGGTTCTTAAGCAGAAGAGAGCTTTACATGTACAGATGCAGCCATTCAAAATGCACGGTACAAACCCGTACCACGGGCATGAGCCATCGTGCCGTACCGCGGCATGTGATTGGCTGGCCAAAATGACAGACAGGGGCACTCGTGGTGCATTGGTCGGTAGTGAAAAGATTTAATCATTTAATCTCTTTACTGTGCACGTTTTAATCCGAATCTGAAGGTAATAAGCGCTCTTAATTTAGGAACATAAACATATTATGTAAGCTGTATATTGCTGGTATTTGTATTTGAAAGAAAAAACACACACCAGTATTCCATTTCTCCTTAAACATTTTCAGCATCAAAATCTTACATGTGGTTATTTCGAAACGTTTTTACATGCTCTTTCTGACTATATTCTATATTCTATATTCCATATTGATATGTGTGTTGCTGTTTCAGCACACATCACACGACTTGCCTTGGTGGTGTGACAGCTTAAATGACTGCTTTTTAAGCCTGAGGTTGGGTGTTCAAATCCAGCAATTGCTAAGAGTTTTCTTTTAACAAATAAACATTTCTTTGAAAAACTAAAATAGCAAATATTATGGACACGACAGTATATTGACATTTTTTATATTTCTAAATATCACAACATGTTCATACTATGTGCACAGCAGTACCACAGGGTTTAAAGCCCTGCATTAATATTGTGAATTTGCCTGGTGCTGTGCGGATTTGGCCTCTCTCTCTCTCCGGTGTGCTGGCTGTGCCGAATTTCACTCCAGAGTCTGTGACTATGTTGTTTGTAAACAAACTGGTTTCACAGGTATTTTTAAACTAGAACAGGGCAAGTCTTCCAATGAAAGACACACACTCCACCTTCCCCCACGGACACATGTTTTCTTAGAAAAACAGATTCACAACGCAAAGCTGTCTCAGTCTTCGGTGCAAAAGAAATCAGTTTGAACACCATGGGTGCTGGTTTTAAGACGCTGCTGAGTAAAGTATAGGAATTTTCCTGCTGTCAGCAGTATTGTGTATATACAGTAGTTGACCCTTACCTGAATGAAAACAGGACATAAAGAACAGGTTTCAGAAATCAAACAAAGCTTTATTCCTGTGCTAGTCTGGGTAATTGGAGGCTACACTGTTATGCTTCCTATGGTGATATACAGGTTTTTCGCACAAAGCCATATTGAGCAGTATTTCTCGCATTGTGAACATATGTATACAGCGATCCCCTCGAATTCCAGCTAGTGCGAAATTACACATCAATGAAAAACCGAAGGTTTAAAAAAAGAGAATTAGCTCACTGATAGTTTTATGTGCAGTTTTATGTGCAACTTGTGAACATGTTCACAAGTCGTGGTCTTTAAAATGCATTTGGTTTGAAGGCTTTCTGTGTTTCCCCTTCTGAAGATATGAACAAAAGAATATTTAGCATGTTAAAAAACGGCTTAAATAAGAAATAAAAAATAGTCCTGAACGAGTTTAACTTTAATGCAAGAAAAATGTATTTCCCAGAAGGTTAACTGATTCTTATGGAAGCCCGTTTCCACCAGGGAAAAAAAAATGCGCTATAGTATTCTCTCTGATGCAGTGCAGTTAAAAAAATATCTCTGATGCTGATCCTAAATTAATATAATTTATGACCATCAGAAGCTTAATTCTACTTTTCTTTTTTCCAATGTATTGAACATGGAGAGGCATTTCATGATGTACTTTTCACTAATGAAACAACAGTGGGTCTGGAACAGTTTTCAACCATGTTGTTTTATAAAGAGGGGAGATATGCGAACAAAACCCAGAATATCCACCGAAGGTTAGCCTATTCTACCCTGAGAAGAGTAGAGGGGGTGGAAAGTGCCAATAAGTATTAAAATTCGCACTGATTCCCTTGATTCCGATCACGTATTTGTTTCTAATAAAAAAAAGTAAGTTTTGATAATCTTCGATTCACCATGCCTTTCACATGCTCATAAATTATATTAATTTAGGAATATAAACATATCATGTAAACTCTATATGGCTGGTATTTGTATTTATAAAACTTCTTAATAAAACATTTAAAATACACGAATTTCATAAAAACAACACATGTTTCGAATAGAAAAAATCATACTCTGTTGTCTTCCTGGTATGTACAGATGCAACCATTCAAAATGGGTGGGGTATTTCGCGGCATACCCTGGTGGGCGTGTCGCGGTATCACGCGTTGTCACGCAGTGTCACGTGGTTAATCGCGCGTCATTTACTATCCGGCGTCACCTTGTAAAAACGCCAGCGGGAGCTTAACCTCTCATGTACAGCATTTGAGCTTTTAATTTTGAACTGTGTATTACAGCATGTTAATCATCAGTCATTAAAATGTTGGTATATTTTATGAAAGCAAGATTGATCAGTTGGACAAAAGTACACAACCTACCTTTATCAGAAATATTTATGCATCAAAGCCTTTACCGAAGATATTACTAATAGTATTGATAATGGATGACTTTGGACAAGCTGTATACTCAAAGTATAATTTCTTTAGCACATTTGTACAAGCACTTGGAATCTGTCCAAGCCATACTTTGACAGGCATTTTGTTTTACTTCAACGGGCATAAAAACTTCCTTGCTTTTAACAGGGCGTTTCATAATTTCCAACTACGAAAATGATTTAAAATGCGACACTTATCATTCAACTAGAGCTCAAAATATCACAAGGATCCTCAAGAGCAAAGCAAAGACTGTATTAAAAGATACTTGAATGTATCAACGCTTTCTTTTCCGTATACCAAATTTTATGGAACCACTTCAGAAGGGTGTCAGCCAGTCAGATTCCAGGAATCGGAACTTTAAAGGAAAAATACACACTGGTATTCCATTTCTCCCTAACGATTTTAAGCATCGAAGTATTTAACTAGCATGTGAAAAAGTGGTAGTTTTAAGCTTTTCTGCTAATATAATATGGAATCGCGTATCTAAAGAATTTAATAACGATATGATTATATTCGTGTACTGCGACAGGGTTGTGTAGGGCTGTTTCGCCTCTCTCTTCGTGCGACTTCCCCTGTAGCCTACTGGTCTACGTGCCTGACTACCAACTCACGGGATGTGTGTTCAAATCCAGCTGGTGCTGGACTTTTCTTTTAACAAACATTTCATCGAAAAAATAGAATAGCAATATTATGGACAATCAATTGACTTTTATATTTCAAAATATCACAACATGATCGATTCTAAGTCGATCACCTTCTTCCCTTCTGACAACGGTCCCTGCTTCTGCTTCCTGCTTCAATTGTGTGTGTGTGTGCAATAGAGTAAATATTTATAGAGAAATGGAGGCTGGACAGTATGCGTTACAATATAAACATTTATATTGATTTAAATCGTGTTCTGATTTAAATCGCAAACGCGTATTTAATTATGTGTTTTTTAATCAAAATCAGGCTAATGCATTTCTACATTTCTGTATGAACCAGCTTAGAGGGCTAAAGACAGCTTGTGTTTAAATTGAGTGTAAGGTAATGTATGCTTCTAAAGTCATGGTCAGCATTTATTATTGTACTGTGCTGTAAACTTGTTCTGTGCCTAGTCACATTATTTTATAGCGTTTTTATAGTGTTATCAAATCTGGTGGCGCTGTATGTTAGTTTCCTGACTCACATGTCACATGGTCTGTGATTGAATCCCATGGAACTATGACTTTATTTTTTAACAAACATTTCTTTGAAACAATGAAACGTTTCCCTTGGTCAGAGATTAAATAAAACCTCACTTGCACCAAACAAATTTATATTTCTGAATATCACAACATGATCAAATTTAAGTCTTTTTTATAACAATGAATAGTCACCTATGCGTTACAAAATATACATTTATATTGATTTGAATCGCGTTTTGATTTAAATCGTAAACGGGTGTTTAAATATATGTGTTTAAAGGCGTTATATTGTATAAAAGCGCCGATTCTTATGGAGTGTGTTCCGTTCAAAAAATTCAAAAAATTTATTTTAAATAAGCTGATAAAGCTTAGACTAACTGTATTCTAAACTGTATTACAACAGCACATTGGACAATGCAACATAAATTGCAAAAATGCACTTGGAATCTGTCCAAGCCCTCCTACAAAAATTTTTTAAACTGTGACACTGATCATTCATCTCTAAATAAACTTTATTTTATATAGCGTTTTAAGCGAATAGGTACAGATGCAGCCATTCAAAGTGCGCGGTACAGACACCGCAGTACAGATACCGCAGGTAAGATGACACGCGATACCGCGGTGCGTGATTGGTTGACCGACAGGGGCACTCGTGGTCCGTTGGTCTGTCGTAGAAAGACTTACTGTACTGTAAACGTCTTTACTGTGCCCGTTGTAGATATTGAATTTTACCACTGAAGGGAAATCTTAGTAGCTGAGCATAAAAAGAATAGGAGCATACTGTAACGCGTGTGAAGGCCATAAACGATATTAATTTTGGAACGTAAACATACAGTATATGGCTGGTCTTGGTACTTTAAAGATAAAAATACGCACCAGTATTCCATTTCTCCCTAAACATTTTAAGCTTCGAAATCTTTAACTAACGTGATACCGGAGTCAACAAGCATACTTTTAGAATTTGATTAAAAGGGAATATAATATGGAATCGCGTATCTAAAGAATTTAATAACGGTATGATTATATCCGTGTACTGCGGCAGAGCTATGTAGGGCTGTTTCGCCTGCCTGATCATGCGAGCTGTCTTGTAGCCTACTGGTCTAGGTGCGTGACTACCAGCTGGCAGGTTGTGTGTTCAAATCCAGCTGGTGCTGGACTTTTCATTTTTATTTATTTATTTTTTAATCGCGTAACATAAACATATTACCGTATGCAAACTGTACTGTATACAGTATGTATATGTATATTTAATGTCTTAACTGTGACCGTTTAATTGAATTTAAAAAAAATATTTAACACGAACATTAAGCTGCTTACATCTTCCGCCTGAGAACAGTCACCCGTTGCTACCCAACGCAGAATGGTGATTGGCTGACACCATCTGACACCCCTCTGATTGGAGAAAAAAGACGTGCTGGTGTGCTATACCAGGAAGAGGATTTCTTTCAATTCTAAACGTGTATTTTAAAAGTTTAAGAAGTAAAAACCTTACAGTGTACACAGATTTCTAAACTGATCAGGATCGTTATCTTTGTCTCATGCATAATAATGTTCACCGCTCTGTCCAGCAAATTAATAATAAACTTTATTTTATATAGCTTTTTAAACGAATAAGTAATTAGATTGCTCATAAACCTAATCACTTGCTTTTTCTTTTTATTTAGGCTCAGATTTCAACTATAGATCGTATTATTAATAACTATAATAACAACCAACCAACAAAAACAACCATATAAACATAATACCAACCAAAAACATAGATAACAACCACAATACAAAATCAAATAATCAAACCATTTTACACTCGCAAAGTCCTCCAATTATCATAATCCCGCCCCTTATGCAAAACCAAACCTTCCTCCCATCCCAGTTTATCCTGTTTATCATAAACAAAATCCACCTCAATTTTCAACATAAAGCATTACACAAAAACAATACCTCAACACTCCATACTCAACAACGATAATTCACAAACAGCCAGAACATGTAACTACACATTCCCAAACATACCTACTTTCCATAGCCTTATGCAAAACCAACATCCCTCCCCTGTTCTCTCTCTCCCCTGGCGGTTGTAATTGTTTTTATTTTCAAATAAATTTTAGCAAAGTCATGTATTTTAAAAATCTGAAGATTTTTCTATTTATCTCTTTATTTAGTGGTTTCATTAGTGACAAAGGCTAAACTTTCTTGGAAAAATGTCTTTTATGTAAACCATGTTTGCTATTAATTCATTCAGGGCTAAAATATGTTCATTGTCTTCTAATGAAATAAGGGTTCCTTTTGCCGTAGTCGAGAGCCTATCCTTTAACTAGTAAGTACTGTATTTACTGGGTTTTTGAGGGGGGGGTGTCTTTCGCTGGAAATCTCACCTCCTACTTTGAAAATACCCGTGAAACCGGTTCAATTCGTCACAGCCAGCACTCCTGCAGAGAGTTGGGTTGTACTTGCAGTGTATACAGTACACGCATTATGCTCTTCGTTAATGTCTGTGAAGTTTTATTTAATCTCTGAGCCATACTGATTCTTCTGCAAGCACACCAGTATTCCACTTTCTCCCTAAACATTTTTAGGATCAGAGTCTTACATGTGGTTATTTCGAAAACGTTTGTACGTGCTCCTTCTTACCATGTTACTGTTTACCGTTACTGACCATATTAAGTTTAAGTGCCTGTGGGCACTTTTCCTGTCCGTGGGGGGTGGACCGTCTTTCATTAGAAGGTTAGTCTGTTCTACTCTGAGAATCTAGGGGGGGTGGGAAGTGCCCGCGGTCATTTAATTAGTATTAAAATCTTAGTTATCTTTCTAGTTCACAGGTTTGCATGCATAATTTAATTTTGAAACCCACTGAGACATCAGGTACTACTGTTGTATTTCTGAAAAAGAAACAAAACAAAAAACATACTAACAACTGTGCCATCCTACTCCTTAGTTAATACATTTTATTATTCATAAACAGTTAACATTGTTAGCAAAATATTTTGAATTATATTTAACCCTATTTTTTCTTTAGTTTTGTATTTAACTTATTATGTGATAGTCAGACTTAATGTATATTAATGTATATTTGAACAATGAAAATATATTTTTACAAGATTTTACATTAAGCACTTAAAATTAATATGGTTAATAATAGTAAACTGTAACATGCTGTAACAAGATCGGTTAAACTTCAAAGAAAATCCTTTCAGAGAAAATGTTTCAGGTGTGAAGAACAAACCTGTTCCCACACACCCTGCCCCCACTACCATTAGAATATACACAAACATTTTAGCGTTTCATTCTGAGCAGAAGACCCTCACACCTGAAGAGTGCTGGCTGTGACGAATTAAACCGGTTTTACAGGTTTCAATCACAGATTGGGACTCAGTAAAGTAACACACAGCGCCACTGGATTTGATAATACTGTACCTAACCAAAATCCGCAATATGGAAACAGAACCTGTGTAATTGTTGATAGATGATGTACTCGTAACATTTTTTCAAGACGAACTACAACATTTAAAAAATGACTTGTATGTACTTGATATCGCTAATCAATCCACGGGTTCCAGCACAAAACGAAACTAAAACGCATACCGTTTAGCGCTTCTTATTAGTTGCTCAAAAGTAATTTGACCGTATGAAATGCATAATATAAACCTAGAAACATATACGTGAGCAGTACTTAAGCACTGTAGTATCGGTGTTAAGACATACCTCTCAAATACTGTAAATCAAGTTAAAAATATCTCAAGGCCGATTCTGGTCGTAATGAAACCATGTTTCGTGTATGTTTTCTTTTTCATCTTGAAATAACTCATTTCTAAATACCTTTTTCACTGTTAACATCTTGTAGCAACTTTGCGACAAAATATACACTCTGACAGTTCATCCTGCTACCAACATTAAATAAAACAAATCTTAAGATTTCTATATTTATGTCTTTATTTAGTGGTTTCATTCGAAGCTTACAATGTTTAGGGAGAAATGGAATACTGGTGCGTATTTTTTTCTTTAAAGTACCGAGACCAGCCATATACTGTATGTTTATGTTAAGATTTCCCTTCAGTGGTAAAATTAGATATGAATATTCAATACTTAAACGGGCACAGTTAAGACATTAAATATACATATACATATTGTATACAGTACAGTTTGCATACGGTAATATGTTTATGTTACGCGATTAAAAAATAAATAAATAAAACTGAAAGGTCCAGCACCAGCTGGATTCGAACACACAACCTGCCAGTTGGTAGTCACGCACCTAGACCAGTAGGCTACAAGAGAGCTCACATGATCAGGCAGGCGAAACAGCCCTACATAGCTCTGCCGCAGTACACGGCTATAATCATACCGTTATTAAATTCTTTAGATACGCGATTCCATATTATATTCCCTTTTAATCAAATTCTAAAAGTATGCTTGTTGACTCCGGTATCACGTTAGTTAAAGACTTCGAAGCTTACAATGTTTAGGGAGAAATGGAATACCGGTGTGTATTTTTCCTTGTGATATTTTAAGCTCTAGTTGAATGATAGGTGTCGCATTTTAAATCATTTTCGTAGCTAGAAATTATGAAACGCCCTGTTAAAAGCAAGGAAGTTTTTATGCCCCGTTGAAGTAAAACAAAATGCCTGACAAAGTATGGCTTGGACAGATTCCAAGTGCTTGTACAAATGTGCTAAAGAAATTATACTTTGAGTATACAGCTTGTCCAAAGTCATCCATTATTAATACTATTAGTAATATCTTCAGTAAAGGCTTTGATGCATAAATATTTCTGATAAAGGTAGGTTGTGTACTTCTGTCCAACTGAGCAATCTTGCTTTCATAATATATACCAACATTTTAATGACTGATGATTAACATGCTGTAATACACAGTTCAAAATTAAAGGCTCAAATGCTGTACATGAGAGGTTAAGCTCCCCCTGGCGGTTTTACAAGGCGACGCCGGATAGTTAGTCACGTGACACACGTGACACGCGTGATACCGCGTGATACTGTGACACGCCCACCAGGGTATGCCGCGAAATACCTCACCCATTTTGAATGGCTGCATCTGTAATTAGATTGCTCATAAACCTAATCGCTTTTTCTACATAAACAGCTTGATTGCTCTCTGAAAATGCTTTTCCTTTATATTTAGGCTCAGTTTTCAACTATAGATCGTATTATTATAAACTTTCTTGGAAAAATGTATTTTATGTAAACCATGTTTGCTATTAATTCATTTAGGGCTAAAATACGTTCATTGTCTTCCAATCGAGTCAAGTTGACATTGGAAGCTTGCCACACCCGACTGTTAAACCAGCGCATTAGCACGTCAAAGCCCATTGAGGGTATTGAGCCAGTATTGGCTTTAGTGTTAGCCATACAGAACATTAAAGTGCCCCTTTTCCATTCAGCGGGTGCCTGAGCCGCTGTGTCCTATCTTCTGACAGTTGCCGTTGTGGATGTCTGTAGAGTGTAGATCTTATTTTTAGTACTATATTTTTGTATTATATTCCCTATTAATCAAACTCAAAGAGTATGTATCGGCTTGTCCCCTCCTCCCGCCCCTCTCTGTGTACAGTGGAGCCTCCTGTCCAGCCAGCACATGTCCACAAACATTCACAACAGCGACATATCATAAAACGTTTTCACATATAGTTAAATTATTAGTTGTTTTTCAAGAAGTTAAAAAAAACACTTGAATTACTTATCCAGTCTCTCGAAATAAAGTTATTTTTCAAGCAATGCAACAAACGTCGGGCAATGTGTTTTTTTTAATCCAACATTGACAGCCACATCTTAAATCTTGTCAGTCAGGTCTTTTTTTCTCTATTTGAATTGTGGTTTACACATCGCACGACTTTAAAAGCTTGAAAGACAGGTTTCGATTCACATTAGCTGGCGAGCCTTGTTAACAAAAAAACTAATAATAATGTAACATGCCACTGTTTGTTCATGAAGAAAGTTATACTGAGATTTCCTTAGATACGCGATTAAAAAAAAATTTGAATCCCCGGCGGAACACATTCCATAAGGTGGCTTCCCAAAATGCTTTACAGCATAAAAACAACAAGAACAGCAACAACAACAATATTGTATTTCATTGCACTTTGAAAACCAAGTAATAACTTAACTATACTTGCAAACGTTTCATATGTTGCTGTTGTGAATGCCTGTGGAGTGTATCTTATTTGCCTTGAGTCCTGGTTATCTCTCTCCCCCTCCTCCCTCTCTCCCTCAATTCAATTCAAGGTGTTTTATTTGCATGACAGATGGATACAATCAATGTAAATAAAGTTTTTTATTATTGTTATAGAGAAACATGATCAGATTTTCCCTGGTTCAGAAAAAAAGATCTAAAGTGCTACACATAACTTTCTTAATTCGATGTATTTAAAGCAGTGAACTACTGTAACATAACATTCAGAAATACAATCACGTATTTGACAAATAAAAACGATTACAATCTAATCCTTCCACGTTTGATCCCAAAATCCCAAGAAATATACATCTAAACGGGTAGAAAGTTATCCTGAAAGTTTATTAAGATACTTAGAAGACAAAGATACTGTATCAATTTATGTTGCATTAGCCTGATTATGTTTAGATCAGAACACGATTTAAATCAATATAAATGTTTATATTGTAACGCATACTGTCCAGCTTTTATTTCTCTATAAAAAATTACTCTATTGCACACACACAATAGAAGCAGGAAGCAGAAGCAGGGACCGTTGTCAGAAGGGAAGAAGGTGACTATTCATTGTTAACAAAAATGACTTAAAATCGATCATGTTGTGATATTTTGAAATATAAAAGTCAATTGATTGTCCATAATATCGCTATTCTATTTTTTCGAAGAAATGTTTGTGAAACGAAAGGTCTAGCACCAGCTGGATTTGAACACACAACCTACGAGTTGTTAGTCAGGCACGTAGACCAGTGGGCTACAAGGGAAGCCACATGAAGAGAGAGGCGAAACAGCCCTACACAGCCCTGTCGCAGTACACGAATATAATCATATAGTTATTAAATTCTTTAGATACGCGATTCCATATTATATTCCCTATTAATCAAATTTTAAAAGTATGCTTGTTGACTCCGGTATCTCTTTAGTTAAAGACTTTGATGCTTAAAATGTTTAAGGAGAAATGGAATACTGGAGTGTATTTTTTACTTTAAAGTTCCAAGACCAGCCATATACAGTACTGTATGTTTATGTTCCAAAATTAATATCGTTTATGGCCTTCACACATGTTACAGTATGCTCCTATTCTTTTTATGCTCAGCTACTAAGATTTCCCTTCAGTGGTAAAATTCAATATCTACAATGGGCACAGTAAAGACGTTTACTGTACTGTAAATCTTCCTACGACAGACCAACGGACCACGAGTGCCCCTGTCGGTCAACCAATCACGTACCGCGGTACCCCGCGTCATCTTGCGTCATGATGCGCGACACCGCAGCCAATTACCTCTGGTACGTGTCTGTACCACTCACTTTGAATGGCTGCATCTGTAGAACAGATCAGCAGATCTTTTTACCCCAATCAGAGGCTCTGAAAACAGCATGCCACCCACTGTGCTGTGTCATATGGGGAGGTGGAACCGGGAAGGAGGAAGTGCGGAGCTCAGTATTGGACAATGGCTGTAAAGCACCAATTGCATCTGTGTTCATAACTTAGTGTTTAAAATTAAACAACTTAAATCATTTTCTTTGACTTCTAAGTCCCTTAATTATCATTATGCACAGGTTTCTTTTTTGATACCATCGTTAGACAAAGCAGGAACTTATTGTACTATCTAATGACATTACACGTGGAAAGATGACAGATTACAGATTTGAATAATCTATAATTTTGTTATACATTTTAGAAAAGTTTCATCTATGCATACACCACAAAACTATTTTCGATTGTATTTCAAAATGGTTATAAAGGGTTCAGGGTTATAAATCAGTCACTTAAACTGTCACGCGACAGCCCCACACATACACATACTACTGTTTGTGCAACAGTACATGGATATAGTTATACCGTTATTAATTTCTTTAGATACGTGAATCCATATTATATTTCCTATTAATCATATTCTAAAAGTATGCTTTTGTTTAATCTGATAACGAGCATATTCACAGAAAAGGTTAAAACGATCACTCTTCACAAACTACATAAACATACAATAATGTGGTCAGAAGGAGCATGTAAAAACATTTCCGAAATAACCACATCTAAGACTTTGATGCTTAAAATGTTTAGGGAGAAATGGAATACTGGTGTGTATTTTTTCTAAAAACTACCAAGACCAGCCATATACAGTACAGTTTACATACAGTAGTATGTTTATGTTCCTAAATTAATATCTTTTATGAGCATGTAAAAGGCATGGTGAATCGTAGATTCTCAAGACTTACTTTGTATGATTGAAAACTAATGTGTGATTGGATCAATGAAATGCTGTAGTGTTACTTTTTCTCAATTAAAAAATAAAGTATTTTTGTTAACAAAGATGGTTACAAAGAATGTAGACCAGGGTAATACTTTGAGTCTACAGCTTATCCAAGGTCATTCTTTATTAATACTATTAGTAATATCTTCGGTAAAGACTTTGATGCATAAAATATTTCTGCATAATTAAAATATTTATGATAAAGGTAGGTTGTGTACTTTTGTCCAACTGAGCAATCTTGCTTTCATAAAATATACCAACTTTTTAATGTATAATGATTAACATGCTGTAATACACAGTTTAAATGTAAAAGTCTAAAGAGTATACAACTTAAATTCTTAATTGAATAAAGATTGTCCCTCAGCAGTGATCGGGATTCAAAACCTTGTGTTTTCTGGTGACAGCTCAAATGCTGTACAGGAGAGGTTAAATATTATTAGCTCCACCTGGTGGTGATTACATATACTATTATCTTTCTTTGGTTTTATATGATATGACGCATTATGATGCGTTCTGATGCAACACGCCCACCGCGTTTTACCGTAGCGTACTCCGTTCGTTTTGAATGGCTGCATCTGTATGTTTGCCATTGAGTCCACTGCTTCTTAAAGGTTAAACAGTGGTCTATTTTGTAAATAGGCATTGATTGACACATCTCAATGGACTTCTTTTCTTGACAGATTTAGCTACTCCTACCTCAGTGTCTATCAAATGAACAGAACAGAACTCCTTATGTTTGCTACATGTTTTAAGTTTAAATGTCAGACATATTAGAGCTCTCAATGGTGGAAAACTTTAGTGCTAGCAGGGCTCCTGTGTGAACAGCTGACAGCAAATACTGTAGCCATAAGTTTAAAATCCCTGCATTTACTCCAGTCTGTATCTAAGCCTGGGATTACCTTTGTTAACTAGAATATTTTGTTATTTGTATAGAACATGAAAATAAAACAGCACAAAAAGTGGTGTGGCACACGTTTCATTTTATTGTTGTATGAGTCACTGAACTAAAATTGTAATAGAAATCTGTAAGAAAGGGTAAATCCTTTCTCATACTTCTGCTCACCTGCATATATAAATCTTGTTCCCAGAATTTCCCATTGTCACGGCTGGACTGACTGCGGAAGATTGGGATCCTATGCGATGCTCTTCGTAAGGATAAACGATAGACTAAGGCGTAGTCAGAGTAGTAGCTGAGTCCAAAATCTGGGCAGGTGTATCTGGTGCATCGGTACAGAATCGGGAGAGGAAGGCGTAGTCGAGGAAGCAGGCAGGGTCCAATATCCACGAGTGTGTAGTAGGGGCGTAAGTACTAAGTCGGGAGGCAAAGACGTAGTTGAAGAACAACAGGGTCAAGATCCAGGAGTCCAACAGTAGAATCGCTGAATGAAAACTAGGAACGCAGCTCAGGGAGAAAATCTCAATCATGAGCACTGAAAGGGGGTCTGCCGAGGGTTTAAATAGAGGACAGATTGTGTAACGATGCTCTGTAGAGGTGAAAAGGATCCGATGCAGATGCAGGAGTCGCAGGGAGGTAAGTAAACGTACCGAGCAAATCCAGGAGCTGACCCGTAGTCCGAAGGCGAAGGTAAGTCGAGATCCGGTAAAGGCACTGGTGGCGAACAATCCAAAACGTGAGACAGAATCGTAGTTGAAAAGAGAGCTACAGGGTCAAATCCAAAACAGGCAATGATAGCAAACAATCCAAAGGGCGAGACGAGATCCGAAGTCCGAAGGCAAAAGGTGCAGGCAGAATTCCAGGAAGGCAAAAGAGGGGTGAGAACGCTAGGCTGAGCAACAAGTAGAGAACTCAATACCGAGCAACGGGAATCAGGTACGAATGGTATAAATAACCCGGCGTGCCGCACGGTAGAGCAATTGCAGGTGTGTTAACTCGTGCGGCGGCGCTTGTTAGTAGTAATCCGCTGCTGGTGCTGATTGGCTCGCTTACGTGTTGATCTCCGCTGGCTGGTGGTCGTGACAGATTGGTGCGTCCACGTCTGGTACGGGAAGAGCTCGTGGGAGCCCTTACTCAAGATCCAGCATTGTTCTCACAATTATGTTACAGGGGACTTTGGCTAACTGTGTACCCCTATCACCAATTTTCATATATTTCCTGAATATTCTTTGAATGGAATGCACTCAAATTTTGAGACAATTTACTAGAAACTTAACTGACACTGAGATTAGAAAATTTGAATGTAAATACAATGCAAAATACAGGGTGTGGCTGGGGTAGTATTGATACCTTATATCACACATCCATGTTACAGCTAGAGTGGGGACACCTGTTTTATTTTATTTTGTGAAAGAAACAATTATGTGTTTCTGCCTAACTTAAATATTGAGTGACTTAAAAAGCTAGGAACAATTTTTATATGCATGGAAAACATTTATTTTCCAAAAGTGAAATCAAACTTTAGATAAGAAAAGGCAGAGATTTCTTTCCTCATGTGGTGAGTTTGGCTTTTAAGGGAGAAAGCAATTTAAAGCAGAAGGGGACAGCAAAATATACAGATAACATGTTGAAGGCGGAAAGGTGAGGTCATCCTGCTTTAGGAGACCGGGAATAAGAAACAGATCAAGGCTACAAGGTTTGCCTATTCTACTTGTACATGAGAATATAGGGGGGAAGGAAAAGTGCCCATGGTCATTTTTTTAACTGACAGACAAAGTTGTGTTGTGTTAACAAAAACTATCCTTAACAGAACTGTTTGTAAGAGCATGAATGTGGGGAACTAAATTTGTCAGAATCTTGGAGTGCCAATTGTAAAAATAACCCTTCTTTCCTCCTATGTTTAACTTAAAGAATTACATGAAGAAATCCTCAATCACAATCCCATCATTTAATTTATCCAGATAAAAAAATTAATTCCAGAGCCAACAACAAGCTATAATAGTGGACTATTGTTATGTATTCACTATATAAGAAACAAACCAAAAAAGAAACATTGGGTGTGGTGCTTTGTCCATTACCACTACAATGACAATAAAAGTTTTTTAAAAAGAAACAGATGACAAAATGTTTCCGAAAATATTTTAGCTGCTTGGTTACACAATTTCATATTCATAAAACTATCAAGCGATGTTAGATCACTACAACATTTATCAATTTATAATAACAGCAAGTGGTGTTTTAACTACATATTCTTAGAAAAGGATAAAACGTTATAACTTTTTATGCAGTGCAGCATATAAGCATAATAATGTTAGAACAAGCAAGTGTAGCGGCAATGCTTGTTAAGACAGAATTAAGGGTTGCGGTGCTTTCCCAAATGAGGCCTCATCTCTCCCTTCATCTCTGTGGTGCAGCCACAGAGAAGCTATTCATGCAGGCTGATTTAAAGATGTTTTCTTTTGATAAGGGACAGCTCCCAAAGGGGGATGCACTTAGCTAAGCCTGGCTATCATGATCAATGGTCATCCATTGGTGCCTATCTGTCTAGGGAGCGCCAGATGGACATCTGGACTGCATTCCTAAGTGTCAGGAGTAAGTGATTCATATCTCACCTTGATCAACCAATCAGGGACTGGTAGGGCCGAGTAACCCACGTGGGACTCTGATGCCCATGGCACTTTCAGCCAATGAACGAGCTGAAGTTCCTCCAGGTAAAAACAGGCAACACAGAGGGCCTGGGAGATTCTGGACTATTCTGTGGACTTTTCTCAAGGGAATTCAAAGGAGAATTCCAGGGCAGGACGGCCCAGGAGCAGAAGGCTCCCAAGGGCAGGACATTCTCGCAGCGCGCCTGGCCAGACAACCACGGACTCAGCACGGACAACCACGGAACGGCCAGTGTGTCCGAGTGCCAGAAGTTTCCTTTGTTCTAAGAGTCTAGAGCGGAGGTTGCCAGAGAGTAACCAGAGGATCCACCTGAGGTTAGCACCAGCAGCAGGCCTCGTGAACAGGTCACAACTGTGGACAGCTGAATCACTAGTCAGAACTAGCTCTTCATCAGGAACGAACCGGTCCTCTTCCTGACTTGCTGGGATCCACAGTCATCTTTTCTCCTGTGCGCAAACTTTGCTAGTTAAAGCCAACACTAGCTAGCCGGTCAGTGAGCATCAGCAGCGCACCGTCGAAAGCTGCACCGCACAGCCTGGCACCGAGCCAGAGAGCGCGGATTGGACAGCAGCAGCCTGCAACTGTTTCTCTGAGTCCGCAGGAGATCTGAATCCCCAGAGATTGGATGAGTATTCAACTTCAATGCATTACAGCTCGAGAATTCAATTGTTATCCCAACCAGTTGATATCAATTTAATTCCTAAGAGTTATGTACTTGTTTTGAGTATCTAATGTAGAAGTTATAACCAAGTTCATTTACGGAACGGTCTAAATGAATGATATACTGAACGTATGTCCTTTTGATATGTGTAACTCTTCGTAACTGAATTAATATATATATTTTGTATTCTGATAACCCTCACGATAAGACCTGTTATGTTTACATGCATATTCTATATATTAATAAATGTATCCTCGTGTATTAGTACCTGTGTGTGTGCGTTGTGTGAGTTATATTGCATGGTTGGATTCTAAGGCCATTAAAAGAATCTTTGTAACTGACTGAATATATACCTTTTGTATTCTGATAACCCTCTCGATAAGATCTGTTAGGTTTACATGCATATTTTACGTATTAATAAATGTATCCTCGTGTATTAGTACCTGTGTGTGTGCGTTGTTTGAGTTATATCGCATGGTTGGATTCTAAGGCCATCAAAAGAATCATTTTGTGATTTACTGCTACAATTAATAATTGTCCCAGTAAATGCCCAAACTCTACAGAACTGGTGCCTTCAGAGAGCACACTACATTTTTATTGGCATCCATGGGTGGGCTGGTAAGACTGAAATGAGTCAACCAAGCGGAATATTTCATATAAAACGCCGCGGGTTTCATACACGACAATACAGTGTGCTGAAAGCCGAAAGGAAAAAAGTTCCCCTTGCTCTTTAAGCAAGTGCTTGATTGTTTTGTGATCTTTTGCAATCTACCAGGGTTGATTGCATACTTGATCTTGAGGTTTTCTGTAGTAAAACTGTGATTTCGTACTTAAAAGTAATACTCTTTAAGTTAACGATGGTTGCTAAAAGGTCTGAATTCGAGTCGCTATTAAGCACTCTCTCTAGCAGTGACAAGTCTGACCACGATCTCCGTCATATCTCCGTCAGCGGAGAAGCTAGGAGAATAAACCTCCATTCTCTGAGAGAGCTAGCAAAGGACATAGAGAAATTTGGCCCCGCAGCGTCAGAGAATAATATCGAGAGGTATATTCAAAACCTCAGGTATACCCTGCAGTACCTGCCAAAAGCCACAGAACAGGAGAAAGTGTTTCTGGTCAGGAAAACTACCAGCAGAGCTGTACATGAGTGGATGGCTAGGCAGATGAAAGAAGTCTGTAATGACTTTGTGCAGCTATGTCAAGCACTTATCGAAGAATACAGTGCGTTTATTGACCCGACTGCCGCGATAGCCGCTGCCCTTAACATTAAGCACGAGAGAGCAGAGTCCCCTCGCGAATATTACGAGAGACTTAGACGAACTTTTTTTGCAGGGCGAAATGATGAGGGTTGCGAAGAGACCACACATTTCAAGGGTTTATTCATTGAGAACCTCCACCCGCCAGTCAGAGAGATGATCTTAATGCATACAGATGCACAGACCATGAAAATGTCTGATATTAAGCGATTCGTGCAGAAAGCCTGGGAGTATGATGTCCAAAGTCGCTCTGAGCAAAAAGCTGTTAAAGTGACTGTGTTCGCCGTCAGAGCCAGCAGGGTTAATTCCCTCCTGCTCGAAGGAGCACAGGTTCCTGAGCTGGCTAAGCCCCGTTCCAAAGCAGGCACACAGGACCGCACCCAGCGTCCTAAGTGCCATGAGAACACCGGGGGAGGGAAAGGGCTAGAAAAGGCTGAACAAAAGGATTCAGTAGCCACCTGCCTGGCCAGGCTTGAACAAGCTTTATTAGGACAGGGACAACCGCTCCCCAAGGCTGCCGGAAGCGTGAATGAGCTGATACTCTCCACTGGAGGAGGCGGAGACCCGCCCCCTCTCCCTCCCTCAGTCTATCTGATTGAGCGGAAGGGTTCCTGCCTGGATGAGGTCAGCCACTCCCAAGTGAGTGCTGACTTCACCCCTGAAGTCACAGAGCATGCAATAAAACACAGAGGGAAAGCAAGAAGCTTTTACCTCAAGGCTACCATGGGAGATGTCTTACACAGTGAGATACTGATTGACACTGAGGTTGAAAGGTGTTTGATGTCACACGGTCAAGCTCAAATGGGTTGAAAAAGAAAGGGCATGCGACTCAGAGAGGAACCTTTGGTGGATCACCAGGAAGGCAAAGTGTGGAAACAGGTCAAGGCTCCTAAGCCTTCTGTACAGAAAGCAATAGGCGTTATCCCGGCATCCTTTGGCTACCGGCCAACCAATCGAGGTGCAGCTCAGAGTAGGATGGGCGGAGGAATCTCTTTTGCACAGGCAGAAAACTGGTTCGTTCCCGGTGTAGAATAAGCCGGCCCAGGGACGCCAAATAATGTAGATTAAGCCGGCCCAGGGACGCCAAATAATGTAGGGAAAACCGGTTCAGGGACGCCAAATATGTAATCATAGTGGCTCTCTGAAGGCACCAGTTCTGTAGGGTTTGGGCATTTACTGAGACAATTATTAATTGTAGCAGTAAATCACAAAGTTGATTCTTTTGATGGCTTTAGAATCCAACCATGCGACATAACTCAAACAACGCGCACACACAGGTACTAATACACGAGGATACATTTATTAATACATAGAATATGCATGTAAACCTAACAGATCTTATCGAGAGGGTTATCAGAATACAAAAGGTATATATTCAATCAGTTACAAAGTGTTACACATATCAAGAGGACATACGTTCAGTATATCATCCATTAAGACCGTTTCGTAAATGAACTTGGTTATTACTTCTACATTAGATACTCAAACAAGTACATAACTCTTAGGAATTAAATTGATATCAACTGGTTTGGATAACAATTGAATTCTCGAGCTGTAATGCATTGAAGTTGAATACTCATCCAATCTCTGGGGATTCAGATCTCCTGCGGACTCAAAGAAACAGTTGCAGGCTGTTGCTGTCCAATCCGCGCTCTCTGGCTCCGTGCCAGGCTGTGCTGTGCGGCTTGATGCGGATGATGCTCATTGTTGGCTTTAACTAGCAAAGTTTGTGCACAGGAGAAAAGATGACTGTGGGTCCCAGCAAGTCAGGAAGAGGACCGGTTCGTTCCTGATGAAGAGCTAGTTCTGAATAGTAATTCAGCTGTCCACAGTTCCGACCTGTTCACGAGGCCTGCTGCTGGTTACTCTCTGGCAACCTCCACTCTAGACTCTTAGAACAAAGGAAACTGGCCGTTCCGTGGTTGTCTGGGCTGAGTCTCAGGATGGTCAGGAGGCGCGCTGCGAGAATGTCCTGCCCTTGGGATTCTCCTTTGAATTCCCTTTAGAATTGTTGAATCTGAATCTGAATCTGAAACTGAATTTGAATCTTGTCTGAATCTGAATCTCACAGGCTCTCTGTGTTGCCTGTTTTTACCTGGAGGAACTTCAGCTCATTGATTGGCTGAAAGTTCCATGGGCATCAGAGTCCCACGTGGGTTACTCGGCCCTACCAGTCCCTGATTGGTTGATCAAGGTGAGATATGAGTCACTTAGTCCTGACACTTAGGAATGCAATCCAGATGTCCAACTCGCACTCCCTAGACAGATAGGCACCAATGGATGACCATTGATCATGATAGCCAGGCTTAGCTAAGTGCATCCCCCTTTGGGAGCTGTCCTTGGACCTTAAATCACCTTGCATGAATGGTTTCTCTGTGGCTGCACCACAGAGATGAACAGAGAAATGAGGCCTAATTTGGGAAAGCTCAGAAACACTTAATTCTGCCTTATTAACAAGCATTGCCACTACAGTCTAAACTCTGTATCATAGGCACACCATTTGAGTATCTTTACTGCCTCACCTAAATTATTCTCTTTTATGATTGCATTCCATGCCCTTAGTTGAAACTTTATCCATGGATTGAATATTTTTTCATTACTCTTTCCATTTGGCTTGATATTGTGGAGTACAAGAATTAATGAGAGTTTTAACTTGAGATGCATAATAATAATCTTTCAAATTTGGTATAGCCATACCCCCTTTATCTTTTTAAGGTTGCAATGTTCTAAATCTAATTCTAGGTTTTCTCCCCTGCCAAATAAACCTAGAAATAATCTTTTCCCATTCTGAAAATTGTTTTGCAGAGGCTTCTACAGTGAGAGCTTGAAATAGGATAAGTAATCGGGGCAGTAGATTCATATATTCATATATTCATATATTTTGGTAAATAGACTCCTAGATATCTCATTGAACTTTGGTCCCACTTAAAGTAGTATTTGCTTTTTTAAAAAATTGGGTGCGTTGTAATTAAAAGTTAGAATTTGAGTTTTTTTTTACATTTAGCTTATAGTCTGCCAGCAAGCTTAGGCTATCTTTCATTAGTTCTAGAAATGAACTAGTGGGATCCTCCAGATATAACAAAATGTCATCTGCGTACAGTGCTATCTTTTGCTCATTCCCTTGTATAGAAATACCTTTGATTTTGCTATTTTGTTGTATCCACTGGGCTAGTGGCTCTACATATAGAGCAAAAAGCAATGGAGATAAAGGGCAGCCTTGTCTAGTCCCTAGTTCTAAAGTTATTCTATCAGATAAATAACCATTTATTTTAATTTGTGCTGTTGGTCTATCATATAAGGTTTGAATACCTTTGATAAACTTTTCACAAAAAATAAACCTATCTAAGACCCTATAGAGGTATTTCCAACTAACAGAGTCAAAAGTTTTCACAGCATCTAGGCTCATCAAAGAAGCTTCTAAATTATATTGTTGAATATGGTTCCTGACATGCAATGTGTGTCGAATGTTATCATGGGTTTGTCTATTTTGAATAAACCCTGTTTGATCATAGTGTATCAAATGAGGGAGAATCTTTTCAATTCTTTTAGCCAGTATTGCTGTATACATTTTATAATCCACATTAAGGACTGAGATTGGTCTGAATGATCCACAATCTAATCTAACTTTCCCTTCCTTAGGGATAACTGAGATAGTAGCCTCTATCCATGATGGGGGCATTTTTCTATCAATTAATGCGAGTTACAAGCAGAAAGAAGATTTGGTATTAATTCTGCTCGGAAGGTTTTATACCATTCCGAATTAAAACCATCAGTTCCAGGTGATTTATTGGCCCTGAGTCTCATAATCACTGAATTCAATTCTTGTGTTGTGTTATCATCGCTTTTAATATATTATTTTGATCTTCAGTAAGAGTTGGTAAACTGAGAGATTCCAGAAAAGTATTCATCTTTCCTTCACTTTCTGAATGGGGTTGAGTATATAATTTTCTGTAATAATTTGTAAAAGTGTTTTGGATTTCTTCCCATTTACAGATGCAGCCATTCAAAACAAGCGGGCGATACAGCAGTATTTTGCGGTGCGCTTCAAGCAGTCTACCGCGAGTTACCGTAAATTCTCGTATAGTACCTTAAGTAAAATAATAGTATCCTGAATTTCTGCAAGGTGGAGCTAATAAAGCTTAACTTCTCATGTTTGAGCTGTCGCCATCAAAGTCTTTACCGAAGATATTACTAATAGTATTTACAGTATAATAAATTACCTTGGACAAGTTGTAAACTCAAAGTATTGCCCTGGTCCACATTCACCATGCTATTCACATGCTCATAGAAGATATTGATTTAGGAACATGTATACTGTACTGTATACAGTATGTATATGTATATTTAATGTCTTTACTGTGCCCATTTAAGTGTTGAATATTTATATGGAATTTTACCATAACGTGTGTGAAATCCATAAACGATATTAGTTTTGGAACATAAACATACAGTATGTAAACTGTATATGGCTGGTCTCGGTACTTTAAAGAAAAAATACACACCAGTATTCCATTTCTTCCTAAACATTTTAAGCATCGCAGTCTTTAACTAACGTGAAATAACATGCGTATAAGAAGTGGTAGTTTTAAGCTTTCCTGCGAATACGCTCGATACTGGAGTCAACAAGCATACTTTTAGAATTTTAGATTAATAGGTAATATAATGTGGAATCGCGTATCTAAAGAAATTAATAATGATATAATTTGGTTTCTGTCAAAGCGCAATGAAACCTATAACTTGATACTTATGGACGCCCGGTCCCGCCAGGGATTAGAAAATAACATGGAATCGCGTATCTAAAGAAATAACAGTATACAGTAACTATGTTCATGCACAAACAGTAGCATGTTACATTATTAATTTGGGGGTCTCCTCTTGCCATAAAGCGCTAAATTGCATTTTGAGTGCGGTTTTGGACTTTATTTTTAAATTACAACTCATAAATAAGCTGATACTATTTAGACTTTTTTTAAAACTATTACAGCAGCACAATGCTCTTTTTCACGAAACCTCCTAGAGTAACGAAATGTCTTACATTGTACAGCTTTTCAGCTAAATACTGTATATTTATTGCTTACGCCTGACATAAGAGGTGCCCGATAAAAAACGGTTGAACAGCTCTGTTGGAAGTTTCACAAAAAAGGTGGTTTTGTGAAAAAGCTACAGAAGTGCCAATCGTAATCGTTTTTATTTTTAATCGTTCAATGCAGATGGCTGGTGGCATGTTAAATAAGAGTACGGTAATTAAAAACCATTAATACTTTTGTTGGAGTTTAAATAAAGTTTATGTTTTCTCTAGGGGCTGCTTGCTTACCTGCGTCTGAAGAGCGGCTTCTAAACTGTGAAAACATGTGTCTATCTTTCCGTAGGGGGAAGGGAATCTGATCTGCATGGCCCTTTGGCTACAAAAGTAAAAAGAAGGCGCTCTCTCTCTCTCTTTTGATTATTACATCCAATAATCAAAAATGACACAATAAACATAATAACCATAATAACGACCAACCAACAAAAACAACCATATAAACATAATACCAACCAAAAACACAGATAACAACCACAATACAAAATCAAATATATCAAACCATTAAAGCAAAACAGTCCTCCAATTATCAACAAATCTCAATATCTTGTACGAATTATTCGTATTACAAACCAAAAATAGACCGCAAACTCTCTCAAATTCATCAATTATCATCCCACCCCTTATGCAAAACCAAACCCTCCTCCCATCCCAGTTTATCCTCTTTATCATAAACAAAATCCACCTCAATTTTCAACATAAAGCATTACACAAAATCAATACCTCAACACTCCATACTCAACAACAATAATACTCAACAACAACAATAATTCACAAACAGCCAGAACATGTAACTCCACATTCCCAAATAGCCTTATTTCCATAGCCCCACCCCTAATTCAAAACCAACATCCCTGTTCTCTCTCTCCGCTGGCGTTTGTAATCGTTTTTATTTTAAATTAATTTTAGCAAAGTCATGTATTTGAAAAATCTTAAGATTTCTATATTTATGTCTTTATTAGTGACAAAGGCTAAACTTTCTTGGAACTTTCTTGGAAAAATGTCTTTTATGTAAACCATGTTTGCTATTAATTCATTTAGGGCTAGAATATGTTCATTGTTTTCAAATGAAAGAAGGGTTCCTTTCGCCGTAGTTAGGTTGACATTAGAAGCTTGCCACGCCCGGACTGTTACACCAACGCATTAGCATGTTAAAGCGATTTCATTGAGTAGCCTAGCTTTCTTAACTAGTAAGAACTGTACTTACTGGGCTTTGGAGGGGGGGGGGGGGGAGGTGTCTTTCACTGGAAATCTCGCCCCCTTCTACTTTGAAAATACCTGTGAAACTGGTTTAATTCGTCACAGCCAGCTATCCTGCAGAGAGGGGGGTTGTACTTGTAGTGCATCGGTATAGATAGGAAAGCCAGAGCCAACCGCTATGCCGCCCACGTGTTATGCTCTTCGTTAATGTCTAAGCCGGAACACATCATTATATCTCATTTTGTATTTCTTTAAAAAAAAATGTTTGCCCAGCCTAACAGTATTGTTGTTATTGTTTTTATCCTGTAAAGCGCTTTGAGGAGCCACCTTTAAAGGCGCCATATACAATAAAGTTCATTATCATTACTTTTGTTAATTTGCTGGACAGAGAGGTGAACATTATTACACAGAAGACAAAGATAGTGATTTAAGTTGCATTTTGCATTGTGCTGCTGTAATACAGTTTTAAATAATTAAAAGTCTAAACAGTATCAGCTTTATTTATGGGTTTTAAATAAAGGCGATTTAAACGCGACTAAAATTAATATAAATGTTTATATTGTAACGCTTAGGTGACTATTCATTGTTATTAAAATGACTTAAATTCGATCATATGATATTTAGAAATATAAATTTGTTTGGTGCGAGTGAAGTTTTATTTAATCTCTAACCCAGGGAAACATTTTATTTTTTCAAAGAAATGTTTGTTAAAAACAGTCATGGTTCCAGCTGGATTCAAACACACAACGTGTGATGTGGGAGTCAGGAACCTAACCCACAGCACCACCGGCAAGGTTGTGTGAGGAGTGTTGAAAAAGCCCTACAAACATTATCAACAGACATCGTACAGCGTGTACAATTCTTGTGTTGTGGTACATGAATATAATTATATTGTTATTAATTTCTTTAGATATGTGATTCCATATTATATTCCCTTTTAATCAAATTCTAAAAGTATGCTTGTTGATTCCGGTATCACGTTAGTTAAAGACTTCGATGCTTAAAATGTTTAGGGAGAAATGGAATACTGGTGTGTATGTTTTCTTTGAAGTACCGAGACCAGCCATATACTGTATGTTTAAGTTCCAAAATTAATATTGTTTATGGCCTTCACACGCGTTGCAGTATGCTCCTATTCTTTTTATGCTCAGGCACTAAGATTTCCCTTCAGTGGTAAAATTCCATATAAATGTTCAATACTTAAACGGGCACAGTTAAGACATTAAATATACATATACATACTGTAAACAGTACAGTTTGCATACAGTAATATGTTTATGTTCCTAAATCAATCTCTTTTATGAGCATGTGAAAGGCATGGTGAATCAGTTCTCAAAAAGTACTGTACTTTGCATGATTGGAAACAAATGCGTGATTGTGAAATGCTGTGGTGTAACTTTTACAAAGACGGTCAATGAAAAAAAGAACGTGAACAAAGGCAATACTTTGTTTACAACTTGTCCAAGGTAATTCATTATTAATACTATTAGTAATATCTTCGTTAAAGACTTTGATGGCAACAGCTCAACAGCTTTTTATGCTCAGGCACTAAGATTTCCCTTCAGTGGTAAAATTCCATATAAATATTCAATACTAAAACGGGCACAGTAAAGACATTTAAATCTTTCTACGACTGACCAATGCACCACAAGTGCCCCTGTCGGTCAACCAATCACGTACCGCGGTATTTTGCATGAGGCCGTAGCCAATTACTTCCGGTACATGTCTGTACCGCGCACTTTGAATGGCTGCATCTGTATATAATTTTCCTGCCACCAGCTTTAATGATTTTGATTCGTAATATTTTTGTCTAGTAAATATATATACAGATGCAGCTATTCAAAGTGTGTGGCACAAACACGTACCACTGGCATTTTCCTACGTCTTAACTCGTCATAATGCGTCATACATGCGGTACGTGATTTTCTGGCCAAAATGACCGACAGGGGCAGTCGTGGTGCATTGGTCTGTCGTGGAAAGATATAATCATTTCATGTCTTTACTGTGCATGTTTTAGTATTGTATATTTATATGGAATTGTACCGCTGAAGAGAAATTTTAGAAGCTAAGCATAAAAAGAATAAGAGCATTACGCATCAAAAGGTCATAAACGATATTAATTTAGGAACATAAACATATTATGTAAACTGAAGAAAAAATACACACCAGTATTCCATTTCTCCCTTAACATTTTTAGAATCAAAGTTTTACATGTGGTTATTTCAGAAATGTTTTTACGTGCTTCTTGCTCTTTCTGACCATGTCACTATACGTTTAAAACCATACTTTTAGAATTTGATTAATAGGGAATATAATATGGAATCATGTATATAAAGAAATAATGGTATAACTATATACTATATAAGATTGCTTAAGTGACTGCCTTATAATCCTGAGGTTGAGTGTTCAAACCCAGCTGTCGCCATCTGTTTTCTTTTAACAAATAGAAATGTATTTGAAAAACTAAAATAGCTAATATTATTGACATTCTATTGACATTTTTATATTTATAAATTTCACAACATGTTCGTACTGTATGTACAAAGCGGTAGGGTGCAAATTAATGTGATCCTTATTAATAAAGGGTATTAAGGGTATTAAGATCCCTTTAGATCTCCCTTCGGATTTAAAAGGTTATTAATTATATCTTCGGTGTCGCAGCTTCCCAGTTTAGCTGATCTTTTGCTGCCTACACATGCTTACACAACTCCCTGGGTAAACTATCATACTTGAATGTGAAATCTTTAGAGAGCTTAACATTTTTATCAAGAAATTGTAAATACAATGTTTACATTGGCGTTATTACTTTTTCACTTGAGTGTATGGAGGAGTGTCAGCTGACAATGACAGCAGAACCCCCCCTTAGGCTGGGCAAACGATTTTTTTTTTTTATTTTTAAAAAATAAATTAAAAAATAGATATAATGATATAAACATTTACTGTCCCCCCCCTCCAATAAAAACTTTTTTTTCTTACAGTAGTACTTTTCGCGTCAAGAAAGTTAGGTGTTAGCATAAACTATTAGTAAGAGGCTCTGGTGAAATTTCTCTGTGAACTGAATAATTAAAGTGTAAAGTGTTTCCTTTTTTAACGGGAAGAGACGTGGTGCTTCAAACAAGAGAGTGTGACCTCATGAAGGTTATTGCTGGGAAGAGAGGGAGAGAGTTACATACTGTAGGTGATTGCATAGGCACAACAAGTGCAGCTGATAAGTATCTCCTACTGCAGCTATGCCTACTGAACACCCTGCAAAGATGCCATCCTGTAACGAACCTATTCTTTTAGAATAGGTCCACCTAGCACTAAAATTCAGAACATCATGTAGCACTAAAGGTGTTGAAGTCTTGATGAATCCCTCCCAGTGAAAAATGGTCCAACACCAGTATCAGCCCAAGGTAATTGTGGAGTGCTCCTATGTACATTTAAATGTCGGGGTACTCCTTTGCAGTTATCCTTCAGTTCTGTACCAAGTGCAACACTTTTTGAAAGAGAAAAGCCACCAGGTACTGCTATAACAGACATGCAATAGCTTTTAATCAGGCAAAAATTAACTATTCTATGACACCTAATGTTATAGAGGACTAGAGCTTTACTTTTTAATAGAATGGTTCCCAAAAAGACCCAGGACCCTTCAGTTGGGTGGACAACAATAGTATCAATGACAAAGAAAGGACAGAGTATTCAAACCCACCGTGTTTGTTTTCTACAGCAGTCTTCTCTTTCACTTGGAATTTCAACTAAAATAAAATGCATTCACTACAAAAGGGATAATGTACATTTTCTTTTGTGAATGAAAAGACTAGGATAAAGACTTCACAATAGAAGAAAATGAGAAATTTACATAATAACAGACACACATTCTCATATTGGACAATTTTTCATTGTGTTTTTGACAATACCAGTATGTATTTGGACTGTGGGAGGAAATGTACACAAACATGGGGAGAACATCCACACTATATGCAGATAGACCCCCAGGTGCAGAATTGAACCCAAGACCCCATTGCAGCAAGGCAGCAAAACTAACCACTGCACCACCATGCTACCCCTAATCCATTACCGTCTAATTATCCAACCTTTTCCTGCATGTGATTGATAGCAGTTTCCACAGAGATAAATAACACCAAGTATTTTTTAAATTACTTTTGTTTCAGAACAGCCCAATGAAAAATGCAAGCTGAACTTCTTAGAAGGTGTTCACTATATTTAAATAGAATTAATTCCAACAGAAAACTGTTTGAGATCTAAATACTGTACATGTAAAAACGAAAGGTCCTGTTAGCAGGATTGCTCACATAAAAGTGCTTTGCAGATCATTCTAGCAGTAAACAACAACCAGGTTTACCCACACAACCCAAAGCAGTCACTAAAAAGATACACATTTTCTTGGTTTTCCAAATGCTACTCAGCTGACAATTTTATTCACAGGTGAAAACCAATGACATGAAATGTGCTCTCTCTCAAAACTCCTTAGGCTTGAACAAAGAAAATCTCCCTCCTTTTTAAGTTTGGGCCACACTAACTGCTATTACATCTGATAACGATATTCACATGGAATCAACAACACCCCATTGCTGTTCCTGAGATGCTAATTGTAGCAATAGGTATGGAGTGTAAGGTCTTTAAAGGTGTGGTGCAGTATAATGTATATACTGAAATGAATTAAACCAACTGTAGGAAAAAAAGGAACTGCACCACAATGCTTGCCAGTTACAGTACTATGTATACAAATATTACTCTATGCTTATAACCACTATAGCTATATATCATCTTCAAGAGGTGAGAAAGGTTAGGGCAGTGCAACACTGGGACTTGGCAAAATTGACCTGTAATAGTCTGGAAAGCAGCAGGGTACTGATCCATCCTCTAATCTGTGTCTGGGTTACGTTTTGTAGCGAGTTCAATGACAGGGGCCCAGTGGTGGTGATGTAATTAATAAATCTTTAATAACCAGTGTAGCGGCAATGCTTGTTAATAAGACAGAATTAGGTGTTGCGGTGCTTTCCCAAATGAGGCCCCATCTCTCTCTTCATCTCTGTGGTGCAGCCACAGAGAAACTATTCATTCAGGCTGATTTAAAGATGTTTTCTTTTGATAAGGTACAGCTCCCAAATGGGGATGCACTTAGCTAAGCCTGGCTATCATGAACAATGGTCATCCATTGGCACCAATCTGTCTAGGGAGTGCCAGATTGACATCTGGACTGAATTCCTAAGTGTCAGGAGTAAGTGACTCATATCTCACCTTGATCAACCAATCAGGGACTGGTAGGGCCAATGAACGAGCTGAAGTTCCTTCAGGTAAAAACAGGCAACACAGAGCTCCAAGAGGACTATCCTGAAAGGAGAATTCCAGGGGTGCGAGACTATTCTAAAGAATTCCAGGGCTGGATGGACCGCAGGCCAGAACAGTTGGAAAGCACAGGACATTCTCGCAGCACGCCTCCTGACCACCCTGAGACTCAGCCCGGACAACCATGTAACGGCCAGTGTGTCCCAGTGCCAGAACTTTCCATTGTTCTAAGAGTCGAGAGCGGAGGTTGCCACGAGTAACCAAAGGATCCATCCGAGGTTAGCATCAGCAGCAAGTCTCGTGAACAGGTCGGAACTGTGGACAGCTGAATCAGTGTTCAGAACTAGCGCTTCATCAGGAACGAATCGATCTTCTTCCTGACCTGCTTGGACCCAAAGTCATCTTTTCTCCTGTGCACAAACGTCGCTAGTTAAAGCCAACACTAACTTGGCAGTCCTCAGAGAGCACCAGCAGTGCACCGTCGCAAGCCGCACAGCACAACCTGGCACCGAACTAGAGAGCGCGGATTGGACAGCAACAAGCCTGCAACTGTTTCTTTGCTTGTGTCTGCAGGAGATCTGAATCCCCAGAGATTTGATGAGTATTCAACTTCACTGCATTACAGCTCGAGAATTCAATTGTTATCCCAACCAGTTGATATCAATTTATTCCTAAGAGTTATATATTTGTTTTGAGTATCTAATGTAGAATTTTAACCAAGTTCAATTATGAAAGGTCTAAATGAACGATATACGGAACGTATGTCCTCTTGATATGTGTAACTCTTCGTAACTGAATTAATATATATATTTTGTATTCTGATAACCCTCACGATAAGACCTGTTATGTTTACATGCATATTCTATATATTAATAAATGTATCCTCGTGTATTAGTACCTGTGTGTGTGCGTTGTGTGAGTTATATTGCATGGTTGGATTCTAAGGCCATTAAAAGAATCATTTTGTAACTTACTGCTACAATTAATAATTGTCCCAGTAAATGCCCAAACCCCTACAGAACTGGTGCCTCGTGATAGCACACTATACCAGTGAACTCCAGGAAACACTCAATGTTCTTTTTGAACTTTGGAGGACAGTGGCTTCTTGAAATGTTAAGCATCATCAGGGCTTAAGGTAGAGACAACCACCTGAGATTCCCCTGTGAGGTTGGGTCTTGCCCAAAGAGATTCACAGATCAAGAGGAATGCTTCAGGGAAGTCTTCTAGATCCACTGGGAGATGATCAACCCTGCTTATGCTCTGCTCCCACACCCAAGCTGCTTGCCATTTCTACTGAGTTGTGTATTTCCAGCATTCTGCAATTCTCTTCCTGTTTTGCACCCCAAGAGTTACCAGGTAACCTACAGGTAACTCTTTCTCATGTCATCATGTTTTTGAACATTCATGAAAAAGTTGTTAGCTGTGGATATGTGACCTAAAAACATCCATATGGCTTTATTTATGTGTTGCAATTTAAAAAAGTCAAAAACCACACTCAAAATGCATGAGTGCCTTTAGCGCTTTCTGGCAAGAGGAGACACCAAAATTAATAATGTAACAAAACCAACTAAAATAACAAGCTTATAAACTAAACACAAAAATTAAAACTTGTCATCTTCTAGGGTTTAAGGCAGTGTGTTTCTCTCTGTTATTGTTTTTTTTTTTACTTAACATGACGGTGTGTTCTTGAAGAGGTTGGTAGAAAAAGATAAGGAATAATACAGATAGAAGTGCAGCGTTACTGAGTTAAGGAGAGTTGACAAGCATCTCCCTGGCTGCAGCTTGCCTAATCAATATTCCAGAAAGACACTGTCCTGTCCCAGAGGGATTTCACAAAAACTCTCAATCTTAACATTACATTTATTGAACACTGTGTAGATTAAACCGGTTCAGGGACGCCAAATATGTAAGAAAAGTGGCTCTCTGAAGGCACCAGTTCTGTAGGGTTTGGGCATTTACTGAGACAATTATTAATTGTAGCAGTAAATCACAAAGTTGATTCTTTTGATGGCTTTAGAGTCCAACCATGCGACATAACTCAAACAACGCACACACACAGGTACTAATACACGAGGATACATTTATTAATACATAGAATATGCATATAAACCTAACAGATCTTATCGAGAGGGCTATCAGAATACAAAAGATATATATTCAATCAGTTACAAAGAGTTACACATCAAGAGGAAATACGTTCAGTATATCATTCATTAAGACCGTTTCGTAAAGTGAACTTGGTTACAACTTCTACATCAGATACTCAAAACAAGTACATAACTCTTAGGAATTAAATTGATATCAACTGGTTTGGATAACAATTGAATTCTCGAGCTGTAATGCATTGAAGTTGAATACTCATCCAATCTTTGGGGATTCAGATCTCCTGCGGGCACAAAGAAACAGTTGCAGGCTGTTGCTGTCCAATCCGCGCTCTCTGGCTCCGTGCCAAGCTGTGATGTGCGGCTTGCGACGGTGCGCTGCTGATGCTCACTGTTGGCTTTAACTAGCAAAGTTTGTGCACAGGAGAAAAGATGACTGTGGGTCCCAGCAAGTCAGGAAGAGGACCGGTTCGTTCCTGATGAAGAGCTAGTTCTGAATAGTGATTCAGCTTTCCACAGT
Organism: Lepisosteus oculatus; assembly: GCF_040954835.1. Lineage (NCBI taxonomy): Eukaryota > Metazoa > Chordata > Actinopteri > Semionotiformes > Lepisosteidae > Lepisosteus > Lepisosteus oculatus. The sequence continues at coordinate 50,427,968 of NC_090696.1, forward strand.
TCCGACCTGTTCACGAGGCCTGCTGCTGGTTACTCTCTGGCAACCTCCACTCTAGACTCTTAGAACAAAGGAAAGTTCTGGCACTCGGACACACTGGCCGTTCCGTGGTTGTCCGGGCTGAGTCTCAGGATGGTCAGGAGGCGCGCTGCGAGAATGTCCTGCCCTTGGGATTCTCCTTTGAATTCCTTCTGAATCTTGTCTGAATCTTGTTGAATCTCTCAGGCTCTCTGTGTTGCCTGTTTTTACCTGGAGGAACTTCAGCTCATTGATTGGCTGAAAGTTCCATGGGCATCAGAGTCCCACGTGGGTTACTCGGCCCTACCGGTCCCTGATTGGTTGATCAAGGTGAGATATGAGTCACTTAGTCCTGACACTTAGGAATGCAATCCAGATGTCCAACTCGCACTCCCTAGACAGATAGGCGCCAATGGGTGACCATTGATCATAATAGCCAGGCTTAGCTAAGTGCATCCCCCTTTGGGAGCTGTCTTTGGACCTTAAATCACCTTGCATGAATGGTTTCTCTGTGGCTGCACCACAGAGATGAACAGAGAAATGAGGCCTAATTTGGGAAAGCTCAGAAACACTTAATTCTGCCTTATTATTAAGCCTCGCCGCTACAACTGATTACAATTTAATTTTTTTATTTCACAAAATGCACTTGAAAAGGTGTCCACATACCCATAAAAATTAAGATAAAAAAATTGAATCTGGCCATGAGAACTGCTTGCATTTGTACTATATGGAATTGTCTTTGTTAAATTTTGGAAAAAATAATTTAATCAGTTGGAATTAGCAAGCTAATTCCAACAAGCTCTCATAATGAGAATAAACAGCCGTCTGAAGATAGTAAATTAAGTGCATGTTTTATATAAAAACCTATGTAATCTATCTACTTCCTTTTCTTATTACAATGGAATATTTCCACCCTTAAGTAACAGATAACAGCTGTTACAATTGCTGTTAAGAGCCACACATTCATGCATATTGCAAGCAGAATATCTTTCCCTGAACTGATAATAGCGTTGATTTATGTGGTATTGATGGATATCTATAAATATTGCGAACAAGTGACCATGCAAATTTTACCACTCAAAACAAAATATACTGTAATATAAACTGAGTTGCTTTCCGTTTAGGATAACGACCAGAGTCCCTTATCATAAAATGGGATTTCTAACCATTACCAATTCTGAATACTGTAAGTTTGAACTTAAACCTTCTGGACCAATATAGAAAAGCACACATTAAATTTGGGAAATTTTGTTTCAAAAGTCCTCATTTCAATGATGCCTATACTGTTTTCCTCTACAGTATGTTAATCTATCATTCTGTCCATCAAAAACATGTTTATATGTGACCTTTCAGAACACTTGTCTGTTTTCTTCCTAGCACAATTTATGAGCACTCTGTGATTAAATTAATTCTCATTACATTATCATTTTCACTGTGCATAACAAGGAAGATTAATAAACATAAGGTTGTTTAATGGCAATCTATTGTATATCTCATGGCTAAATAGTCAAGTCTAGCCAAAAGACAAAACATCAACTTTATTTAAATTTCAATGAAAGTATTAATGGTTTTTAATTACCATACTTTAAAACATAAAGCTAGCCTCATTAGCAGATGAAATACAAAAACAAAAGCTGTGTTTCCAACTTTCAATGAAATTCACTGCCTGACTGAGGGACCTTACGGAGATGGGTGCATTTATTCTGAAATCATGTAAACCAAAATTGTTACACACAGACAGAAGCCACTAAACTAATCTGTATTTTTGTGCACCTGAATTAAATTAGTTTTGACAAGCAAAAGGCTTGGAATACTTCTGCAATCTTGTCTTTCCCATTTTTTCTTTTCTGTTAATTACCTATTTACATCTATCTTTTTATTTTTTGCTTTGAATGCGTGGAGTAAGTTGTATATGTAAAAATATTAATTGCTACTTCAAAGCCATGATTGCAAGCTTTAAAGTACCGTAATGTGAAAACAAGGTCTGAATAATTTTGTAAGAAACTAGATGATTTGTCAGTGTTATCAACTTTGGCTAAATTAATTTCAGTCTTGTGAAATGAAAAATGGAATAGATGAAAAGTAAACGCTGTTCTGTATTCTCACGGTTCATCAGTATCTTTTATTCTAAATGTTTATGTATATGAGAGGTGGTAAATAAGAGGCGGCTATTTGTCTCACTTGGTAGTTAGTAGTTACTTAAATTACAAGATTATCATACATTTCTAGTGCCCTTAACATACTATATACTGAAAAAAAAAACATTTTTTTTACATTATTTACATTTTAAGACTCACGGATTTAATTCACTCTAGACAAATTTGCTTGTTATAGCAATGCTCACGTTGGCTTAATATGGAACATATGGTCAAAATGAAATGTATTCTTTAATTAAATAGACTGTGCAACAAAACTGTAGGATAAAGCACAAAAGCAATGATTTTTAAAGCAAACCTTACTGTGAAGCTTTTGTATAGACACTGACTAAAGAAAATGAAAAAAGACCATATTCCTGTTGCCTTAGATACAAGCTATTCACAATACCTCACATTTAAAATTCTTTACTTGATACAGTAATACGTCTTTTTCTGGGGTTTGTCTATGCTTATGCATATGAATCATTTGGTTACAATAACATGGATATCAGGAGTGCTTACAGATGCAGCCATTCAAAATGGGTGGGGTATTTCGCGGCATACCCCGGTAGGTGTGTCGCGGTATCACGCAGTATCACACGGTTAATCGCGTCATTTGATGTCATGCTGGAAAGTATCCGGCGTCACCTTGTAAAACCGCCAGGGGGAGCTTAACCTCTCATGTAGAGCATTTGAGCCTTTAATTTTGAACTGTGTATTACAGCATGTTAATCATCAGTCATTAAAATGTTGGTATATTTTATGAAAGCAAGATTGATCAGTTGGACAAAAGTACACAACCTACCTTTATCAGAAATATTTATGCATCAAAGCCTTTACCGAAGATATTACTAATAGTATTAATAATGAATGACTTTTGACAAGCTGTATACTCAAAGTATAATTTCTTTAGCACATTTGTACAAGCACTTGGAATCTGTCCAAGCCATACTTTGTCAGGCATTTTGTTTTACTTCAACGGGCATAAAAACTCCCTTGCTTTTAACAGGGCGTTTCATAATTTCTAACTACGAAAATGATTTAAAATGCGACACTTATCATTCAACTAGAGCTCAAAATATCACAAAGATCCTCAAGAGCACAGCAAAGACTGTATTAAAAGATACTTGTATGAGATACATGAGAATCCAGGCTTTTTTATCAACGCTTTCTTTTCCATATACCAGATTTTATGGAACCACTTCAGAAGGGTGTCAGCCAGTCAGATTCCAGGAATCAGTATTTTAAAGGAAAAATACACACCGGTATTCCATTTCTCCCTAAAGATTTTAAGCATGGAAGTATTTAACTAGCATGTGAAATAGCGTGTGAAAAAGTGGTAGTTTTAAGCTTTTCTGCTAATATAATATGGAATCGCGTATCTAAAGAATTTAAAACGATATGATTATAGTCGTGTACTGCGACAGGGCTGTGTAGGGCTGTTTTGCCCCTCTTTTAATGCAACTTCCCTTGTAGCCCACTGGTCTATGTGCCCGATTACCAACTTACGGGTTGTGTGTTCAAATCCAGCTGGTGCTGGACTTTTCTTTTAACAAACATTTCTTCAAAAAAATAGAATGGCAATATTATGGACAATCAATTGGCTTTTATATTTCCAAATATCACAACATGATCGATTCTAAGTCATCTTTGATAACAATGAATAGCCACCTTCTTCCCTTCTGACAACGGTCCCTGCTTCTGCTTCCTGCTTCTATTGTGTGTGTGTGTAATAGAGTAAATTTTTATAGAGAAATGAAGGCTGGACAGTATGCGTTACAATATAAACATTTATATTGATTTAAATCGTGTTTTGATTTAAATCGCAAACACGAGTTTAATTATATGTTTTTTTAATCATAATCAGGTTAATGCAACATACATTGATACAGTATCTTTGTCTTCTAAGTATCTTAATAAACTTTCAGCATAGCTTTCTACCCGTTTAGATTTATTTTTCTTGGGATTTTGGGATCAAACGTGGAAGGATTAGATTGTAATCGTTTTTATTTTTCAAATACGTTTTAGAAAACTGTAATCTATACCTTCCCAGACTGTACGCCTTCCTAAACCCCGCCTTTCACTAGTGTCCTGCTCTTCCCCGCGCACCCCAGCCGGGCGCTCTTCGGCCTCTGCCCCGGACGAATGGATATTTAGATATTTACACCCGGCGCGGCACCGAGGGAGCGTCTGCATTTATAACTTAGTTTTTAAAATTAGTCAAGCAATATGAAGCATCTCCTTTTACTCTTAAGTCCTTTAAATACATTGAGCACAGCTTTCTCACCTATTAAGATAACTTTTTGATACCATCCTTACACAAAGCAGAAACTTTCCGATGACATACAGTACAAGTGGAAAGATGACAGATTTTAATCGTCTTTAATTTTGCTACGTTATACGTTTTAGGAACGTTTCATCTAAACAAACACCACAAAACTATTCTCGATTGTATTTCTGAATGTTATGTTACACCTACAGTAGTTCACTGCTTTAAATACATCAAATTAAGAAAGTTAGGTGTAGCACTTTAGATCTTTTTTTCTGAACCAGGGAAAATCTAGAAAGACAGGTTTCGATTCACGTTAGCTGGCGAGCCTTGTTAACAAAAAACAGACAATACACAGGGAGGGTGAGGTCAAGCCAGAGAGAGAGTTTTTTACCCTCTGTCTAAAAACCCAAATAACCTGGGGCAGAGACTCTGGGTGGATCATTGCGTGGTACAGAGCAGAGCTCATTCAATTCTTATGGAATGTGTTTTCTTTCTTCTTTTTTTCAGCATGGAATAAACCTGTTACTTGATTCATATGGATGCCCAGTTACGTTATACGTTTTAGGAACGTTTCATCTAAACAAACACCACAAAACTATTCTCGATTGTATTTCTGAATGTTATGTTACACCTACAGTAGTTCACTGCTTTAAAAACATCAAATTAAGACACCCAAATTAATAATGTAACATTCCACTGTTTGTTCATGAACAAAGTTATACTGAGATTTCCTTAGATATGCGATTAAAAAATAAATAAAAAAAAGTTTGAATCCCCGGCCGAACACATTCCATAAGAATCAGCGCTTTTACAGTATATATCACCTTTAAAGGTGGCTTCTCAAAACGCTTTACAGGATAAAAACAACAAGAACAGCAACAACAACAATATTGTATTTCATTGCACTTTGAAAACCAAGTAATAACTTAACTATATGTGCAAACGTTTCATATGTTGCTGTTGTGAATGCCTGTGGAGTGTATCTTATTTGCCTTACATCCTGGTTATCTCGCTCGCCCTCCCCCCCTCTCTCCTTCAATTCAATTCAATTCAAGGTGTTTTATTAGCATGACAGATGGGTACAATCAGTGTTGGGTATTTACTTTGCTTTGAGATTCCACTTTTAAAGGTGATATATAAAATTTTGACTAAAATAAATTGATATCTTTGTCTTCTAAGTATCTTAATAAACTTTCAGCATAGCTTTCTCCCCGTTTAGATTTATTTTTCTTAACTAGTATACTTTAGATCTTTTTTTCTGAACCGGGGAAAATCTGATCATGTTTCTCTATAACAACAATAAAAAAAACATTATACATTTTACATATCACCTTTATGTGATATCACCTTAAGGATGCGCAAAGAAATTTAAAATAGTCTTCTTTAGGTGTGAGGGTAGGAGTGGATCGCAGCAGGCAAAATCGGCAAATTAGGAAAACAAAGAACTGGACAGGTGAGACATTTATCCAGAGAGCGAGTGATCAGAAAAAGGAACAGCTGTTACACCCAGGTTTTACGCTCTCTCTCTGTTGAATGAATGAAAGCATTTTATTAAAAATGTGTTTGCGTTTGTCTGGGTATTTACTTTGTAATCTGTGGTTTACATCTACTGTATTGTTTTGAGATGCCACTTTTAAAGGTGATAAGTAAAATAAAGTTTTTTATTATTGTTATAGAGAAACATGATCAGATTTTTCCTGGTTCAGAAAAAAGACGATTAAAATCTGTAATCTTTGCACTTGTATGTCATCAGAAAATACAATCAGTTTTTGCTTTGTGTAAGGATGGTATCAAAAAGTAATCTAAGTGGTGAGAAAGCTGTGCTCCTCAAAGAACTTTACAGGATAAACAAAATAACAACAATAGTGGCTGGGCAAATGATTTTTTTTTTATAGAAATACAAAATGAGATACTGTATAATGATGTGCATGAACAAAGATATACTGCAATTTTCCTTAGATACGTGATAAAAAAAAATCCCAGGCGGAACACATTCCATAAGAATCAACGCTTTTATACAGTATATCGCCTTTAAACACATATATTTAAACACGCGTTTACGATTTAAATCAAAACGCGATTCAAATCAATATAAATTTATATTTTGTAACGCATAGGTGACTATTCATTGTTATTAAAAAGACTTAAATTCGATCATGTTGTGATATTCAGAAATATAAATTTGTTTGGTGCGAGTGAGGTTTTATTTAATCTCTGACCAAGGGAAACGTTTCATTGTTTCAAAGAAATGTTTGTTAAAAAATAAAGTCATAGTTCCATGGGATTCAATCACAGACCGTGTGACATGGAAATCAGGAACCAAACCCACAGCGTCACCGGCGCGGTCACATGCTGAGGGCTGAAAAAGCACTACAGAAACATTATCGACAGACAATGTACAGATTTGATAAAGCTATAAAATAATGTAATTAGGCACAGAAGAAGTTTACAGCACAGTACAATAATAAATGCTGACCATGACTTTAGAAGCATAAATTACCTTACACTCAATTTAAACACAAGCTGTCTTTAGCCCTCTAAGCTGGTTCATACAGAAATGTAGAGAACCAGGCTCAGAACACACAGCTTCATTAGCGAATACATATGCAGGACAAGTGGAGAAGACGTTTTACAGAGGATGGATTTTTAGAAACATCCCATCAGTGCAATCACTGAAGTCAACTCCTAGGTAACTGTCGTGTGGATAGTTTCACAAGAATCAGACAAAGGTTTAAGCATCGCTTGTTCTAGATAAAACTGCAAAAAAACCAACAACCCATAATGTACTTCTTTGCGGCTCTGTTTGCCCAAATCATATATTCACAATGTGAAATTAGAAAATTATATTACGTAACCAAAATCCGCAATATGGAAACAGAACCTGTGTAATTGTTGACAGATGATGTACTTGTAACATTTTTACAAGACGAACTACAACATTTTAAAAATGACTTGTATGTACTTGATATCTCTAATCAATCCACTGCACTGCATTAAAACAAAACAAAAACTAAAATGCCCTGGGCATACCGTTTTGCGCTTCTTATCAGTTGCTCAAAAGTAATTTGACCGTATGAAATGCATAATATAAACCTAGAAACATATACGTGAGCAGTATTTACGTAGTATCAGTGTCAAGACATACCCCTCAAATACTGTAAATCAAGTTAAAAATATCTCAAGACCGATACTGGTCATAATGAAACCATGTTTCGTGTATGTTTTCTTTAAAGTACCGAGACCAGCCATATACTGTATGTTTATGTTCCAAAATTAATATCGTTTATGGCCTTCACACGCGTTGCAGTATGCTCCTATTCTTTTTATGCCCAGCTACTAAGATTTCCCTTCAGTGGTAAAATTCCATATGAATATTCAATACTACAATGGGCACAGTAAAGACGTTTACTGTAAATCTTTCTACGACAGAACAACGAGTGCCCCTGTCGGTCAACCAATCACAGACCGCGGTACCCCGCATCATCTTGCGTCACGATGCGCGACGCCGTAGCCAATTACCTCCGGTACGTGTCTGTACCGCGCACTTTGAATGGCTGCATCTGTATGTGTCTTATAAATTATATCCCTTTTCATATTTCTTCTTTTTCTTCCTTTCATTCTCTATATATTGTATGTGTAATATTTCATCATCACAGAGAAAGAGAGAATGTCTTTCATCCATTCACATGCCATGCAAAGGGTTTTTGGAGGGGGGGCAGTATTTCTTGCGTTGTACAGCTTTTCAGCTAAATATATTTAACGCTTACGCTTGACATAAGAGGTGCTTGCCTGTGTGGTAACGTCACCACATTTCCCTCTGAATAGCAAGTAAATAGGCAGTGAAAACAGTTGTCTGTCTTTCCGTGGGGGGAAGGGGTATTGTCTTTGATTGGAAGGCACACCTATTCTACTCTGAGAATGCCTTTCACTGATAAACTTATGTTAACAAAAACTACAGTATGCTTAAGTATGCTTAAGAGATGTTAAACCGGTTTTTATTTATTTTTCGGCACAGCCAGCCGGCTGTCGAATGGTCACCGCGCAGGCGGGCACCTGTAATGTCAGGCATAAGCATTAAATATATTTAGATTTTTGAATTTATATCATTATTGATTTCTTTAGCATCACAACATTGTCCAATAATACTCTTCTTGTGTCTAATTTTTAAGCAGGATTTGAGCTACAGACCATAAAAACCACGATTTTTGACCAAGCTCGAATACTTTTCTGTCCATATCTTTGGAAGGGAAACACAGAAAGCCTTCAAACCAATGCATTTTAAAGACCATGACTTGTGAAAATTTTCACAACCTCTTCATAAAACTATCAGTAAGCTAATTCTCTTTTTTCAAAACTCCAGTTTTTTATTGACGTGTAATTACGCACTAACTGGAAACTGGGGGGACCTCTGTGTTCACAGCGCAAGAAATACTGCCGCCCCTCCAAAAACCTTTTGTTTTGCTTACAGTAGTACTTCCCGCATCAAGAAAGTTAGGTGTTAGCATAAACTATTAGTAAGAGGCTCAGGTGAAATTTCTCTATGAACTGAAGAGTTAAAGTGTAAAGTGTCTCCTCTTTTTAACGGGAAGAGATGCTTTTTTTTTACTCCCTGGTGGAAACAGGCTTCCAGTAGAATCAAGTAATAGGTTTATTCTGCTGAAAAAAAGAAGAAAGAAAAACACATTCAATAGGAATCAGTATACTGTAACTTCTGGGAAATACATTTTTCCTGCATTAAAGTTTAACCCATCCCGAGTGCCCTACATTACAAACTCCAAGCGTTTCACCCTCACACGTGAAGAAGGATTAACAGCAGAAATGTAGCAGTATTGTATTGCAGTAAATGTTTGTATCACTATATCTATTTTGTTATTTCTTTATTAAAAATTAAAAAAATTGTTTGCCCAGCCTAAGGGTGGAGAGGGGTCTCCTCTCATTGACAGCTGACATTCCTCCATACTATTATGTGAAAAATTAATAACGCCAATGTAAACGTCATTTTTTCAATTTGTTGATAATAAAAATGTTAAGTTCCCTAAAGCTTTCTCAGTCCAGTATGATAGTTTACCTAGGAAGCTGTGTAAGCATGTGTAGGCAGCAAAAGATCAGCTAAACTGGGAAGGTGCGACACCGAAGATATTAATAACCTTTTAAATCTGAAGGGAGGTCTAAAGGGATCCCCATGCAGTACAGGTTCCTGCTACTGGAGCGATTCAGAAGGAAAGACGGTGACTATTCGTTGTTATTAAAAAATGACTTTGATTCGAACTAGTTGTGATATTTAGAAATATAAAACGTCAATTACTTGTCCATAATATTGCTATTTTATTTTTTAAAAGAAATGTTTGTTAAAAGAAAATTCATAGCACTAGCTGGATTTGAACAGCCAACCTCTCACTTATAAGTCAAGAACTTAAACCGTGTCACCGTTAACAGGTGTCACCTGAAGAAGGCTCCATAGCCGAAACGTTGTGTTCTCTTTCTTCTTTTTTTTAAGCATGGAATAAACCTATTTCTTGTTCCTTTGCAGCCTACGCATGCTGACGCAGCTACCCACCTGAACTAATTTCCTGTGTTATAAGACATCTATTTTGTTTCTAAGCTTCTTTATTTCTTGCATGATTTTTGAATCCTGTTTTTTGTTTTTTCTCCAACTCTTTTAACTTTATATTCAGATTAAATAATTGTAATTGCTTTACCTTCTTCTTATGACTGCTCAGAACAATAATTTCCCTCTTATAACTGCCTTTAATGTGTCCCATATCATCTCTGGTCCCACTTCCCCATTATCATTCTCCTCCAAAAATATTTTTATTTCTTGTTTTATCTGTGCTTTACATTGTGGATCGTTCAACAGACTGGAGTCTGACACAATTAGTCAGATTAGTCCAGCCTCTAACTCTCTGCCAAATCTGCTTCAGGTTCACATGTTCTTTTGTAACACACACCTTTCTGTGATTGTTTTGTATATATAAGCTTTGTGTTCCCACATCCCACATCCTGTCTGGTATTTTTCTGTTTGCTCATTTCAAGGTAATATGTGCTCCAATTCTTTTTGCTCATGTGCATTTTGGTTTCTTCATATTTTTTACATCTCTAACACTTTAACATCCCAAATTTTCATTTGCTTAAGCTTAAGCTTCTCTCTTTTGTTTCTTGTCCTACAGAGCTCTTTAGTTGTTCCCAACATTTTTACATTACTCTATTAAATGGTCAGGTTAATTGGACATAAAGTTTTCATTGTATTTGGCATACTGCACTATTGATCATAATGTATTAGATGTAATGTACACCCTGGGCATATAGCAGTTCTATTTATATTGAGTTTATTTTCATTTTATTCAATTTTTAACTGGATTTAGTAACTTTCAATTTTGTGATCCCCCCTTGCCGAGCTTACACAAAAGACATTTAATTACCAGCAATTACTGCTGCACGCTGTATTGTTGTGCATTTGATAAATTTTGATTTGATTTTTAAGCTGTTATTACTGATCACCAAATTATTGCACTTGACATTGCTTAATTCATCCCCTTTTCCTGAACATCTATGACAAGCAGAACTAGTGCTCCATTCTCTGGCCTTTTTGCAACTGAAAATTCACTGTTAAAACGAATAAGAAATTAGATTGTTCATAAATCTAATCACTTATTATATGTAAACACAAGGTAATTGGTTTCTTAAAATGCTCTTTTTCTTGTCGTTTTGGGTGAAAATGGCTGTTTAATTCAAAGAGGGAAGTGAAACACACATCAGCAATGGTGGGTCTTAAAACAGAGAGTATAAACTGGGTGAAAAATCCAGTTGAATCATCCAATAGAGATATTATGCCTTTCACTGAAGGACTATTCGGAAAACAGTAAACCCAAGCACAAAGCAAGAACGAATCATCTAATCAATCTTTTTCTTTTGAAGATTGTTGAGTGCAATAGGTGACTCAACATTCGGCAATGTGGTTTCATTTCTGTTTTATTTATTTTTAATTTAGTAAAATGTGGATTTCTTTTCACTTTGACATTATTTTGTGTTGATGAGTGGCAAAACTTCTTAGTTAAGAACATCATGGTTCCATGCTGTAACACAATAAAATGTGAAAAAGTCTAAGGTGGGTAAATACTTTTGCAAGGCACCCTATATCTGTATATGATTTGTGTGGAACAGCAGGAGGCGAGACTCGGCAGGGGGGCACGGTAATACAGATGCAGCCATTCAAAGTGCGCGGTACAGACATGTACCGCAGGTAATTGGCTGCGGTGTCGCGTATCATGACGCAAATGACGCTGGGTACCGCGGCACGTGATTGGTTGACCGACAGGGGCACTCGTGGTCCGTTGGTCTGTCGTAGAAAGACTTACTGTAAACGTCTTTACTGTGCCCGTTGTAGATATTGAATTTTACCACTGAAGGGAAATCTTAGTAGCTGAGCATAAAAAGAATAGGAGCATACTGTAACGCGTGTGAAGGCCATAAACGATATTAATTTTGGAACGTAAACATACAGTATATAGCTGGTCTTGGTACTTTAAAGAAAAAAATACACACCAGTATTCCATTTCTCCCTAAACATTGTAAGCTTCGAAGTCTTTAACTAACGTGATACCGGAGTCAACAAGCATACTTTTAGAATTTGATTAAAAGGGAATATAATATGGAATCGCGTATCTCAAGAATTTAATAACGGTATGATTATATCCGTGTACTGCGGCAGGGCTGTGTAGGGCTGTTTCGCCTGCCTGTTCATGCGAGCTGTCTTGTAGCCTACTGGTCTAGGTGCGTGACTACCAACTGGCAGGTTGTGTGTTCGAATCCAGCTGGTGCTGGACTTTTCATTTTTATTTATTTATTTTTTAATCGCGTAACATAAACATATTACCGTATGCAAACTGTACTGTATACAGTATGTATATGTATATGTATATTTAATGTCTTAACTGTGCCCGTTTAATTGAATTTAAAAAAATTATTTAAAACATGAACATTAAGCTGTTTACATCTTCCGCCTGAGAACAGTCACCCGTTGCTACCCAACACAGAATGGTGATTGGCTGACACCATCTGACACCCCTCTGATTGGAGAAAAAAGACGTTCTGGTTTGCTATACATACTGTACCAGGAAGAGGATTCCTTTCTATTCAAAACGTGTATTTTAAAAGTTTAAGAAGTAAAAACCTTACAGCGTACACAGATTTCTAAACTGATCAGGATCGTTATCTTTGTCTTATGCATAATAATGTTCACCGCTCTGTCCAGCAAATTAATAATAAACTTTATTTTATATAGCGTTTTAAATGAATAAGTAATTAGATTGCTCATAAACCGAATCACTTGCTTTTTCTTTTTATTTAGGCTCAGATTTCAACTATAGATCGTATTATTAATAACCATAATAACAACCAACCAACAAAAACAACCATATAAACATAATACCAACCAAAAACATAGATAACCACAATACAAAATCAAATAATCAAACCATTTTACTCTCGCAAAGTCCTCCAATTATCCCGCCCCTTATGCAAAACCAAACCTTCCTCCCATCCCAGTTTATCCTGTTTATCATAAACAAAATCCACCTCAATTTTCAACATAAAGCATTACACAAAATCAATACCTCAACACTCCATACTCAACAACGATAATTCACAAACAGCCAGAACATGTAACTACACATTCCCGAACAGACCTAATTTCCATCGCCCCGCCCCATATGCAAAATCAACATCCCTCCCCTGTTCTCTCTCTCCCCTGGCGGGGGATAAATAAATAAACATAAACGTTATATTAAATTTATTATATTTATTATATTTATAATAAAATAAATGTATTATTTATTAATACGGGATAAATAAATAAACAACGGGTTTAGAAATTAGTTATTTCAAGATGAAAAAGAAAACATACACGAAACATGGTTTCATTATGACCAGAATCGGTCTTGAGATATTTTTAACTTGATTTACAGTATTTGAAAGGTATGTCTTAACACCGATACTACAGTGCTTAAGTACTGCTCACGTATATGTTTCTAGGTTTATATTATGCATTTCATACGGTCAAATTACTTTTGAGCAACTAATAAGAAGTGCGAAACGGTATGCGTTTTACTTTCGTTTTGTGCTGGGACCCGTGGATTGATTAGAGATATCAAGTACATACAAGTCATTTTTTAAATGTTGTAGTTCGTCTTGAAAAAATGTTACGAATACATCATCTATCAACAATCACACAGGTTCTGTTTCCATATTGCGGATTTTGGTTAGGTATTATCAAATTCAGTGGCGCTGTTAGTTTACTGAGTCCCATGTCAGGGATATACAAAGGATTCCACCATGCTACAGGTGTATATTTTTTCTTAAGCATTGCTATTGAAAACTGGTCATGAAGTTACAACCTTTAAGTAATTTTACTAATTACTGATTATGATATTTAGATATACCTGAAATTAACCCTTTTTGACATTTATGAGTAGGAATTATGTGCACAAGGTAATGCAGGAACTGGACAGCAGTGGTCTTTTGAGACGTCAGCCAGGTTGTCATAAAATTCCAAGGTGCCAGTATTCGACAAAGGGCCCAAATCATGTCTGCAACATAGATGGCAAGTGTTTGGGGTTTTCTAAAACTTCATTATCATTTTGTTTAAAATACTGTTCTTGCTACCTTTGGCTCCTTAACAACCATTACTCTTCTGCTGCTGTACATCTATATACATGTAGCGGCAATGCTTGTTAATAAGACAGAATTAAGTGTTATTGTGCTTCCCCAAATGAGGCCCCATCTCTCTCTTCATCTCTGTGGTGCAGCCACAGAGATGCTATTCATGCAGGCAGATTTAAGGTTTCTTTTGATAAGGGACAGCTCCCAAAGGGGGATGCACTTAGCTAAGCCTGGCTATCATGATCAGTGGTCATCCATTGGCACTCACCTGTCTAGTAAGTGCCAGATGGACATCTGGACTGCATTCCTAAGTGTCAAGAGTAAGTGACTCGTAACTCACCTTGATCAACCAATCAGGGACTGGTAGGTCCGAGTAACCCACGTGGGTCTCTGATGCCCATGAAACTTTCAGCCAATGAACGAGCTGAAGTTCCTCCAGGTAAAAACAGGCAACACAGAGATTCTAAGGAGAATTCCAGAGGTGTGAGACTATTCTAAAGAATTCCAGGGCAGGATGGCCCAAGAGCAGAAAGGCTCCCAAGGGCTTGACATTCTCACAGCGCGCCTCCTGACCATCCTGAGACTCAGCCCGGACAACCATGTAACGGCCAGTGTGTGCCAGTGCCAGAACTTTCCTTTGCTCTAAGAGTCGAGAGGGGAGGTTGCCACGAGTATCCAAAAGATCCACCCAAGGTTAGCACCAGCAGCAAGCCTTGTGAACAGGTCGGAACTGTGGACAGCTGAATCAGTATTCAGAACTACCACTTCATCAGAAATGAACCGGTCCTCTTCCTGACCTACTGGGACCCAAAGTCATCTTTACTCCTGTGCACAAACTTTGCTAGTTAAAGCCAACACTAACTAGGCAGTCTTCAGAGAGCATCAGCAGCTCACCGTCGCAAGCCGCACAGCACAGCCTGGCACGGAGCCAGAGAGCGCAGATTAGACAGCAACAAGTCTGCAACTGTTTCTTTGTGCCCGCAGGAGATCTGAATCCCCAAAGATTGGATGAGTATTCAACTTCACTGCATTACAGCTCGAGAATTCAATTGTTATCCCAACCAGTTGATATCAATTTCATTCCTAAGAGTTATATATTTGTTTCGAGTATTTCGTGTAGAAGTTGTAACCAAGTTCAATTCCGAAACGGTCTAAATGAATGATATACTGAACGTATGTCCTCTTGATATGTGTAACTCTTTGTGACTGAATATATGCCTCTTGTATTCTGAAAACCCTCTCGATAAGATCTATTTGGTTTACATGCATATTCTATTAATAAATGTATCCTGGTGTATTAGTACCTGTGTGTGTGCATTGTTTGAGTTATATTGCATGGTTGGATTCTAAGGCCATTAAAAGAATCAACTTTGTGATTTACTGCCACAATTAATAATTAGTGTGCAAAGAGCAGGAATTCGATTTCTGTAATTAATGCAGATCAGTAAATCAAGGGACAAAACAATTATTGCGCCCGGGTCCTCAATGGGCTTTGACGTGCTAATGTGTTGGTTTAACACTCCGGGAGTGGCAAGCCTCTAATGTCTCCCGACTTCAGCAAAAGGCACCTGTGTGGAGACTTTTTGGCAGCAGCGGGAGCAGTACGACGCATTACTGGGGAGGATTGGGAGGCTAGAGACACTCCTGAAAATGCAGACTTTTGTCGATAGAAACCGGTGTGTGTCTCTCTCTGATAGATGTCCCTCTCACTCTCTGCTGAATGAATAAAAGCATTTTATTAAAAACACATTTGCGTTTGTCTGGTATTTACTTTGGTCCCTTTTAACTGTTTTTCCATCTTCTTTATTGCTTTGAGATGCCACTTTTAAAGCTGATATGTAAAATAATGTATTTTATTATTGTTATAGAGAAACATGATCAGATTTTCCCCGGTTCAGAAAAAAAGATCTAAAGTGCTACACCTAACTTTCTTAATTCGATGTATTTAAAGCAGTGAACTACTGTAGGTGTAACATAACATTTAGAAATACAACCGAGAATAGTTTTGTGGTGTTTGTGTAGATGAAACGTTCCTAAAACGTATAACGTAACAAAATTAAAGACGATTAAAATCTGTAATCTTTCCACTTGTACTGTATGTCATCGGAAAATACAAGAAGTTTCTGCTTTGTGTAAATATGGTATCAAATAATAATCTAAGTGGTGAGAAAAGTTGTGCTCAATGTATTTAAGGGAATTAAAAGTAAAAGGAGATGCTTCATATTGCTTGACTAAAGTTATAAATGCAGACGCTCCCTCTGTGCCGCGCCGGGTGTAAATATCTAAATATAAATTCATCCCGGGCAGAGGCCGAAGAGCGCCCGGCTGGGGTGCGCGGGGAAGAGCAGGACAGGAGTGAAAGTGGTCAGGGCAGGATTTAGGAAGGCGTACAGTCTGGACAGGTATAGATTATACTTTTCTAAAACGTATTTGAAAAATAAAAACGATTACAATCTAATCTAAACGGGTAGAAAGCTATGCTGAAAGTTTATTAAGATAGAAGACAAAGATACTGTATCAATTTATGTTGCATTAGTCTGATTATGATTAAAAAAACACATATAATGAAACACACGTTTGCGATTTAAATCAAAACACGATTTAAATCAATACAAATGTTTATATTGTAACACATACTGTCCAGCCTCCATTTCTCTATAAAAAAATTACTCTATTACAAATTAACAATTTGTTGATAATAGAAATGTTAGGTTCTCTAAAGCTTTGTGATAGTTGACCCACCCAGGCAGCAAAAGATCAGCTGCATTGACTCCGGTATCACGTTAGTTAAAGACTTCGATGCTTAAAATGTTTAGGGAGAAATGGAATACTGCTTTGTATGTTTTCTTTTAAGTACCGAGACCAGCCATATACTGTATGTTTAAGTTCCAAAATTAATATAGTTTATGGCCTTCAAACGCATTGCAGTATGCTCCTATTCTTTTTATGCTCAGGTACTAAGATTCCCCTTCAGTGGTAAAATTCCATATAAATATTCAATACTTAAACGGGCACAGTTAAGAAATTAAATATACATATACATACTGTAAACAGTACAGTTTGCATACAGTTATATGTTTATGTTCCTAAATCAATCTCTTTTATGAGCATGTGAAAGGCATGGTGAATCAGTTCTCAAAAATTACTGTACTTTGCATGATTGGAAACAAATGCCTGATTGTGAAATGCTGTGGTGTTACTTTTACAAAGACGGTCAATGAAAAAAAGAACGTGAACAAAGGCAATACTTTGTTTACAGCTTGTCCAAGGTCATTCATTATTAATACTATTAGTAATATCTTTGTAAAAGACTTTGATGGCGACAGTTCAAACATGAGAGGTTGAACTTTATTAGCTCCACCTTGGGAAAATTCCGGATACTATTATTTTGCTTGCCGTATTATAGGAGAATTTACAGTAACTAGCGGTATTTACCGGTAACTCGCGGTAGATTGCGTACAGCGCACCAGAAAATAATGCGGTATCGCCCGCGCATTTTGAATGGCTGCATCTGTAGTTATACCATTATTAATTTATTTAGATACACAAATCCATATTATATTCCCTATTAATCCAATTCTAAAAGTATGCTTTTCTTTAACCTAATAACGAGCGTATTTGCAGAAAAGGATAAAATGATTAATTTTCACAAAGTATACAGATGCAGCCATTCATAACAAGCAGGCAATACCGCATTATTTTGCGGTGCGCTTGACACAGCCTACCGCGAGTTAACGTAAATTCTCGTATAGTACCTCATAATACCACATGGTACCACAAATAAAATAATAGTATCTGGAATTTCCGCAAAGTGGAGCTAATAAAGCTCAACTTCTCATGTTTGAGCTGTCGCCATCGAAGTCTTTAACAAAGATATTACTAATAGTATTAATAATGAATGACCTTGGACAAGCTGTAAACTCAAAGTATTGCCCTGGTCCACATTCCTTTTTTCATTGACTGTCTTTGTAAAAGTAACACCACAGCATTTCGCAATCACGCATTTGTTTCCAATCATGCAAAGTACAGTCATTTTTGAGAATCTCCGATTCACCATGCCTTTCACATGCTCATAAAAGAGATTGATTTAGGAACATAAACATATAACTGTATGCAAACTGTACTGTATACAGTATGTATATGTATCTTTAATGTCCTTACTATGTCCGTTTAAGTATTGAATATTTACAGTATATGGAATTTTACCACTGAAGGGAAATCTTAGTAGCTGAGCATAAAAAAATAGGAGCAGACTATAACGCGTGTGTAGGCTATAAACGATATTAATTTTGGAACATAAACATACAGTATATGGCTGGTCTCGGTACTTTAAAGAAAAAATACACACCAGTATTCCATTTCTCCCTAAACATTTTAAGCATCGAAGTCTTTAACTAATGTGATACCGGAGTCAACAAGCATACTTTTAGAATTTGATTAAAAGGGAATATAATATGGAATCACATATCTAAAGAAATGAATAACGATATAATTATATTCATGTACCGCAACACAAGAATAGTACACGTTGTACGATGTCTGTTGATAATGTTTCTGTAGGGCTTTTTCAACACTCATCATGTGACCTTACCAGTGGCGCTGTGGGTTAGCTTCCCGACTCACACACCACACGTTGGGTGTTTGAATCCAGCCGGAGCCACAAATTTTTTTTTTAACAAACATTTCTTTGAAAAAATAAAATAGGGTTAGTGTTAGGGTTACTGTCAGACTAAATCAACAATTGATTTAAGGACGATCTGTCAAAGTGCAATTAAATGCAATATTGTTGTTGTTGTTATTGTTGTTTCTATCATGTAAAGCGTTTTGAGAAGCCACCTTTAAAGGCGCTATATAAAAGCACTGAT
Organism: Lepisosteus oculatus; assembly: GCF_040954835.1. Classification (NCBI taxonomy): domain Eukaryota; kingdom Metazoa; phylum Chordata; class Actinopteri; order Semionotiformes; family Lepisosteidae; genus Lepisosteus; species Lepisosteus oculatus. The sequence goes on from NC_090696.1 coordinate 50,446,912, forward strand.
TCTTATGGAATGTGTTTTCTTTCTTCTTTTTTTTCAGCATGGAATAAACCTAATACTTGATTCTTATGGATGCCCTGTTCCGCTAGGGATTAAAATAAAAACCTCATGGAATTGCGTATCTAAGGAAATAGCAGTAAAACCTTATTCATGCACAAATGTGGGATGTTACATTATTAATTTGGGTGTCTCCTCTTGCCAGAAAGCTCTAAATTGCATTTTGAGTGCGGTTTTTTACTTTTTTTTATAATAATAATAATAATAATAATAAACTTTATTTTATATAGCGCCTTTAAAGGTGGCTTCTCAGAGCGCTTTACAGGATGACAATAACAATAAATAAGAAGACTACAACAATAAATAAGAAAATTTCACAAGACAGGACACAATTATAATTACAACAATACAACAATAACAATAGAGGAGACCGTGGAAGATGGTATTAAGAAGAGCAGAGGGGTGAAGAATGGAACCAGTTAAGTAAAGGCTTTTCTGAAAAGGAGGGTTTTGAGTCTGGATTTGAAGGAGTTTAGAGAAGGTGACTCTCTAATATCCTTGGGCAAGGAGTTCCAGAGCTTGGGGGCATAGCAGGAGAAGGCCCTGTCGCCCATACAATGTAGACGGGCTTGGGGGACAGTAAGGAGGGCAGAATTTGAAGAGCGGAGGTTGCGAGGTGGGGAGTAGGGCGATAAAAGTTCAGACAGGTATTGAGGTGCCAAGCCATGTAAAGCCTTGTAGGTGAGCATGAGGATTTTAAAGTCTACGCGGAATTTGACCGGAAGCCAGTGCAATTACAACCCATAAATAAATAAATAAATAAATAAAGCTGATACTGTTCAGACTTTTGATTATTTAAAACTGTATTACAGCAGCACAATGCACAATGCAACGTAAATCGCTATCTGTGTCTTCTGCGTAATAATGTTCACCTCTCTGTCCAGCAAATTAACAATAGTAATAATAATTAACTTTATTGTATATGGCGCCTTTAAAGGTGGCTCCTCAAAGCACTTTACAGGATAGAAACAATAACAACAATACTGTTAGGCTGGGCAAACGATTTGTATTTTTTTTTTAAAAGAAACACACACACACAGTTCTTCATTGTCAAAAAGTAATTGTTTTTTACTTTGTCAGCACCCAGACAAACGCAAACGCGTTATTAATTAAATGCTTTTATTCATTCTTAATTGAACTCACAAGTTGTCATCTGCTTTTGAAGCTCTGTGAGACTAGACTCACACATGGCTAGACTTGACTATTTAACCCTGAGATTATGTTTATGTTTATGAATCTTCCTTGTTATGACCCTGTCGGTCAACCAATCATGTACCGCGATATTTTCACGATGTGCGAGGCCGTAGCCAACTACCTCGGGTACGTGTCTGTGCCGCGCACTTTGAATGGCTGCATCTGTATAAACGTACAGTAATATGGTCAGAGGGAGCACATAAAAACATTTTGAAATAACCACATGTTAAACTTTGATTCTTAAAATGTTTAGGGAGAAATGGAAATTTATTTTTTCTTTAAACTACCAAGACCAGCAATATACAGTTTACATAATATGTTTACGTTTATGTTCAGCTACTAAAAGTTCCCTTTAGTTGTAAAAGTCCATATAAATACTCAATACTAAGCGGATTAAAATGTGCACAGTAAAGAGATTAAATGATTAAATCTTTCCACTACCGACCAATGCACCATGAGTGCCCCTGTCAGTCATTTTGGTCAGCCAATCTCGTACCGCAGTATGACGTAGGCAGTTGCGTGCAGTACGGGTTTGTACCATGCACTTTGAATGGCTGCATCTGTATGTGACTACTCTCACATACTTCTGCAGAGTTTGGTTTTCTTTCTTGACATTTTTACCGTTCATAATTGTTGTTTTTCAAAGCAGGAAGAGTACCTCAATGGATATCTCTGTGGCAAAAACATTTTGAGGTATGTATAATAAACTTTCTGCATATGAATTTCAAGTTGGTAGCTGCAGTATGTCATATACTGTATATGTTGCAGTAGCATAATCAAGAAGATAATGTACTCTATCGTTTTTTATTACAGGCAATAATGGAAGCTGACATCCTGGAAATTTCCAGTCCCATCCACATGTATGTCTTGTTTGCTTTAAAACTTCAGTATATATTACAATATTCCTTAAAACTAAAGTGTAAGTTGAGAACCTAAAGTTCCAGATACAAACACTTAATGGTAGCCTTACAACAAGATAGTCAATGCAGTGGAAATGTTCAAGTAAAAAATATATAAATACCAAACTCTAGTATGAATTTAAGAAGTAAAATGAATAAAAGTGACAGTTTTGGACAAGCATTACTTGTAATAGTTGTAGATTAAGCCGGTTCAGGGACGCCAAATATGTAATCATAGTGGCTCTCTGAAGGCACCAGTTCTGTAGGGTTTGGGCATTTACTGAGACAATTATTAATTGTAGCAGTAAATCACAAAGTTGATTCTTTTGATGGCTTTAGAATCCAACCATGCGACATAACTCACACAACTCGCACACACAGGTACTAATACACGAGGATACATTTATTAATACATAGAATATGCATATAAACCTAACAGATCTTATCGAGAGGGTTATCAGAATACAAAAGGTATATTCGGTCAGTTACAAAGAGTTACACATCAAGAGGAAATACGTTCAGTTTATCATTCATTAAGACCGTTTCGTAAAGTGAACTTGGTTACAACTTCTACATTAGATACTCAAACAAGTACATAACTCTTAGGAATTAAATTGATATCAACTGGTTTGGATAACAATTGAATTCTCGAGCTGTAATGCATTGAAGTTGAATACTCATCCAATCTTTGGGGATTCAGATCTCCTGCGGGCACAAAGAAACAGTTGCAGGCTGTTGCTGTCCAATCCGCGCTCTCTGGCTCCGTGCCAGGCTGTGCTGTGCGGCTTGCGACGGTGTGCTGATGATGCTCATTGTTGGCTTTAACTAGCAAAGTTTGTGCACAGGAGAAAAGATGACTGTGGGTCCCAGCAAGTCAGGAAGAGGACCGGTTCGTTCCTGGTGAAGAGCTAGTTCTGAATAGTAATTCAGCTGTCCACAGTTCCGACCTGTTCACGAGGCCTGCTGCTGGTTACTCTCTGGCAACCTCCACTCTAGACTCTTAGAACAAAGGAAAGTTCTGGCACTCGGACACACTGGCCGTTCCGTGGTTGTCCAGGCTGAGTCTCAGGACGGTCAGGAGGCGCGCTGCGAGAATGTCCTGCCCTTGAGATTCTCCTTTGAATTCCCGATAGAATTGTTGGATCTGAATCTGAATCTTGTTGAATCTCAATCTGAATCTCTCAGGCTCTCTGTGTTGCCTGTTTTTACCTGGAGGAACTTCAGCTCATTGATTGGCTGAAAGTTCCATGGGCATCAGAGTCCCACGTGGGTTACTCGGCCCTACCAGTCCCTGATTGGTTGATCAAGGTGAGATATGAGTCACTTAGTCCTGACACTTAGTAATGCAGTCCAGATGTCCAACTCGCACTCCCTAGACAGATAGGCGCCAATGGGTGACCATTGATCATGATAGCCAGGCTTAGCTAAGTGCATCCCCCTTTGGGAGCTGTCCTTGGACCTTAAATCACCTTGCATGAATGGTTTCTCTGTGGCTGCACCACAGAGATGAACAGAGAAATGAGGCCTAATTTGGGAAAGCTCAGAAACACTTAATTCTGTCTTATTATTAAGCCTCACCGCTACATAGTGGTTGAAATAGTAATACTTTCTCCCTGCAACCCACTAAAATAAGGTGTTTACTCTTTTTTATCCCCCAAAAGACATTGTGTGCAGTACTGTTTCTTACCAGTGATTGAAAAACAGCTGGATTCAGAACACATTGAATGGAATAACCACAGCATAAGGAAACAAGCAGGTGTTACAGGTCCTTTTGGGAAACCTGATCTCCTCTATTTTTGCCCACCTTCAGGTGATTGATTTTGTGTTTACAGCTATTTTTTGACATTAGTAATTTGGAAACATATCTTTCATCTGTGTTGTGCAGAACATTTGAGAGTGTTACCGCTTGGTTTATGTTATGTACAGAAACATGGTTTCTGTACATAATTATCCTTACAAATATGTTTTCCAGGTGTAAGAAAACCGGCTCAGGGACGCCATAAATGTAACGTTGCCATAGCAAAATTAAATGTAGTGGCTCTCTGAAGGCACCAGTTCTGTAGGGTTTGGGCATTTACTGAGACAATTATTAATTGTAGCAATAAATCACAAAGTTGATTCTTTTGATGGCTTTATCCAACCATGCGACATAACTCAAACAACGCACACACACAGGTACTAATACACGAGGATACATTTATTAATACATAGAATATGCATGTAAAACTAACAGATCTTATCGAGAGGGTTATCAGAATACAAAAGGTATATATTCAGTCAGTTACAAAGTGTTACACATATCAAGAGGACATACATTCAGTATATCATTCATTTAGACCGTTTCATAAATGAACTTGGTTATAACTTCTACATTAGATACTCAAAACAAGTACATAACTCTTAGGAAAATTGATATCAACTGGTTGGGATAACAATTGAATTCTCGAGCTGTAATGCATTGAAGTTGAATACTCATCCAATCTTTGGGGATTCAGATCTCCTGCAGGCACAAAGAAACAGTTGTAGGCTGTTGCTGTCCAATCCACGCTCTCTGGCTCCGTGCCAGGCTGTGCTGTGCGCCTTGCGACGGTGCACTGCTGATGCTCACTGTTGGCTTTAACTAGCAAAGTTATTGCACAGGAGAAAAGATGACTGTGGGTGGGTCCCAGCAAGTCAGGAAGAGGACCGGTTCGTTCCTGATGAAGAGCTAGTTCTGAACAGTGATTCAGCTGTCCACAGTTCCGACCTGTTCACGAGGACTGCTGCTGGTGCTAACCTCGGGTGGATCCGCTGGTTATTCTCTGGCAACCTCCGCTCTAGACTCTTAGAACAAAGGAAAGTTCTGGCACTGTGACACACTGGCTGTTCCGTGGTTGTCCGGGCTGAGTCTCAGGATGGTCAGGAGGCGCACTGCGAGAATGTCCTGCCCTCGGGAGCCTTCTGCTCCTGGGCCGTCCTGCCCTGGAATTCTCCTTTGAATTCCCTTTAGAACAATCCACAGAATCCTCTCCAGAATCTTACTGAATCTTATTGAATCTCAATCTTGTTGAATCTCACAGGCTCTCTGTGTTGCCTGTTTTTACCTGGAGGAACTTCAGCTCGTTGATTGGCTGAAAGTTCCATGGGCATCAGAGTCCCACGTGGGTTACTCGGCCCTACCAGTCCCTGATTGGTTGATCAAGGAGAGATATGAGTCACTTACTCCTGACACTTAGGAATGCAGTCCAGATGTCCAACTGGCACTCCCTAGACAGATAGGCACCAATGGATGACCATTGATCATGATAGCCAGTCTTAGTTAAGTGCATTCCCTTTTGGGAGCTGTCCTAGGAAACCTTATCAAAGGACCTTAAATCAGCTTGCATGAATAGTTTCTCTGTGGCTGCACCACAGAGATGAACAGAGAAATAGGGCCTCATTTGGGAAGCTCAGAAACACTTAATTCTGCCTTATTAATAAACCTCACCGCTACACAGGGAATCCTAGCCTGCTGTGCTCACTGGATCAGGATCGTCTGCAACATGCAGCTACCTTGGCTTGTAAAGAGGAAGCACCACTTATTGTTGAAAAAAATCACGCATTCAGAAGGCTCTGCTCATCTCTTCTTACACAAGATGTGTCATGCCCCACACTCTCCCTTGCAAACGTTGTTACATTCCCGGAACCTCTGCTTCCCAATCTCATCCCTGATTGAACCCAGCACATTCTCACATGCATCAGATTCCTCAAATTCTCACTCCCTAACCAATCATCCAATCACACCCCTTTCCTTTCAGTATTTAAACCCCCTTCGCACACTTTCCTACGCTCACCATTGAGAAGCCTTTCTTAGTATTCTCCAGTGCATGTTTCCAAACCTTTTGACTGACCTCCCGTTACGAACTTTCTGGATTTTGCCTTTGAATTGTTTTGAATATCTCTCGTTACCGGACCCTCTGCCACCCTTATCGACCCAGCCTTTGGATTTTGTCTTTTGGTTTGTCCCTTTGCTACTCTGTGTCCTGTGGGATTCCGGTCACGCATAAGGATCCTCCTATTCCATGTATAGGTTCCATGACAGAAAAGTGAGCCATATTAAAATGGATCCAGCGGACCAGAGTCAACTTTCTATTCTCCTTGAACACTCCCGGAACCTGGACCTGCTAACTACCGCAGTCCAGCAACTAGCTGACCACTTTGCACTTCTACCGTCTCCCCCACCTGCAGCTCCTGCTCCTGCACCCCCACTTCAAACACAAACTAATCTTCTACCCCCTCCCCTCCCGGAAAAATTTGATGGCGACTTCTCCAGTTGTCAGGGCTTTCTGACTCAATGTCTGATGGCTTTCCACATCTGCCCAGACTGCTTCCCCACCGATGGAGAAAGATATTTTGGATCGCAGCCTCATTGATGACTTCGTTCGTACTCGCTCTCTGGGGTCGTCAGGAGCCGACCCTAGAGGGGGGGTACTGTCACGCCCCACACTCTCCCTTGCAAACGACGTTACATTCCCGGAACCTCTGCTTCCCAATCTCATCCCTGATTGAACCCAGCACATTCTCACATGCATCAGATTCCTCAAATTCTCACTCCCTAACCAATCATCCAATCACAATTTCAGTATTTAAACCCCCTTCGCACACCTTCCCAAGCTCACTATTGAGAAGCCTTTCTTAGTATTATCCAGTGCGCGTTTCCAAACTTTTTGACTGACCTCCCGTTACAAACCTTCTGGATTTTGCCTTTTGAATTGTTTTGAATATCTCTCGTTACCGGACCCTCTGCCTCCCTTATCGACCCAGCCTTTGGATTTTGTCTTTTGGTTTGTCCCTTTGTTACTATGTGTCCTGTGGGATTCCGGTCACGCATAAGGATCCTCCTATTCCACGTATAGGTTCCATGACAAGATGCACAGCTGACCTCTGTCTATGAAGCCATGGCAGCATATCTATAATTAACTAATTACTTTGAAACAGCAATGAAAGAGATGGAAATGTGTGAACCACAAAACTTTGCACAGGTGTGTGACAACTACAATAATATGTATGCTGCTTGTATCTTTGAATGAAAACAAACCCAGGTTTTCTACTTGATATACATGTTTTTATAAACAAATTGCTAAGTTACTCTTCATTCCTTTCAAGTGTCTTCTGTGTTGAAAACAAATATACACAACATACAACGAAATGTATGACTATTACAAATAAGACATAAAAACACAGGAAAATTCAAATTAAATGTATGTAATTAAAGTTAGGTAATCAAAAATCCTGAAAGAGTGGTGTTTTCAAAAAACTGCATTTTACATTTCTTAATGAAATTCCTTGCTAACACTGACAGTACATGTATTCCCAAGTTAAAGAGTTCAACAAAAATTGACCTGAAACACTTCAAAAGCACTCTCCAATCACAGAGGAATATATTGTAATGTTAAATCTAAACAACAGGGCAGCGCACTGTTGCAGCTGTTAGTATTGTGCCTTGCAGCACTGGGGTTCAATTCTAGACCACTGCTGCTATCTGTGGGAAGGTGTTCGTATGGGTTTCTCCAGGTGCTCTTGTTTCATTCCACAGTACAATAACAAATTGATAAGTAAATCGGCTTCTAGGAGAGTTGGCCCTGGTGTGGGTATGTGTGTGTCAGATCTGCAATGGACTGGAGTCTAGTGTATCCTGCCTTGCACCAGTGCCTTGACACTGGGGCCAATTTTGAAAAACAAAAGTAAATTAACCCACTATTTTGTCTTCTGACTGTGATAGGAAACCAGTGCACCCACCAGAAACCAACACAAACATAGGGAGAACATATGAACTCCACACAGATAACATCACAAGAATTGAACCCTGTGCCTCAGTGCTGCAAGGTAGCCATTTCTAACCAATGTATTGCCTTAGTGTTGATATTTTCCCTATATAACATTGTGAGTTGAAGAGTGTGTATCCTGCTTTTTGAAGTCTATTACCAGTGGTATCCATAATGTTTAAGCAAATCAATACTTTCTAAAGATTTACCACCTCAGCTGCTGACAACCTTGCTGATGGTGTGTAGCTCACCAAGGATAATATTAAACCCTTATAAATTTGGTCAATCTCACTCAGACGAGGAGGAGGAGTCTCCTTTGCCATTAGCTGGCACACCTTCTTGCAGTTCCGTATAGCCCAAGGTGGTGTATTTGTGAACAGTTTTAAATATGTAATTCCCAAGGACCACACATCTGTCTCGTAAGTGCATGCCGAGTAAATCAGGAAGCACTCAGGAGCCATATAAATTTTTAAAGTTGTTTAGGTTAAAAACACATTACTCAATGACTCACCAAAATATAAGCTGTCTTAAGATCCTGATGGATAATTTTTTTAGAATTTATAAATTCTATAGCCAATGACAGATCGAGAGAAAAAGTCCCTGTCTCCACTGTCTAACTGTATGTTTGTAAAAACACTAAGAAATTAGAAAATGTATAAAGTTTATATCTTTATTGCATGCACATTTTTCTTTTAGTTTTATATTGAGCATTGCATGCAATTATATTCCGACTACCTTAGATGATAGCCCATATCCATCATATAATTAGAAAATAACAGCATTACAATGAAAGACATTTGTGAACTAAAAATATCGTTACCTTTGATTGGACAGTCTTTTTCATGCAGTACAGCATGCAAGCTTCCACCATGAATGTATTAATTTGCTAGAAGTATGTACTTTGGTGTTTTTGCAGCTGTCATGAAGCATACAATATTGGGATGTGAGAGACACCTGGAAAACAAATATTGGAAAAAACACTCTGTTCTTTCAACATCAATAAATTAACAACCTATTTTCTTTTATATATACGTCACTAAAAATAGAATTGCAATGGGAGACAAGTTTAAAGATGACATCTATAAAATAGATAAAAATTATGCATTTAGAAAATTTAGATGTTACGTAGATTAAAGCACTGTATTAGAAAGTATACCCTGAACTGAAATGTTTTGAAAAATACTTACAAGCAAACAAGAGTTTCATGCATAAAATCATTGCCCTCGACTGGGATTTTTTTAACAGACTCTGGTGTTCCTTGGTATGTCCCCTTATACAGTATACTGTACCAAATGAGCCACAGTCTAATGGACATTCTAATGTCTAGATCCACATATGGAAGCCATGGGATATATCCTAAGGAAAACAAATAGAAGTACACTTAATAGCTATCAAGAAGAAAAATGACAGTAACCCAATAACATTTCAGATGTCTTTATTTATGAAATGATGATAGCACCTTTTTTTCATTTGTTCTTTTTAAGTCTATCAATCAGATTACAATAAGATATTGAGCATACCAGTTGAAATTGAGGGAACAGGTGGAGTGTCAACATTAGCCTGTGTATTGGGACCTGGGACCTTCTCAATATCTTGCAACATTACCTGATAATGCAAGTAGCTGGAAAAAAAATGATCCCACAAACACTGCATCAACAAATATGTTTATAGCTTTCCTCTCCTTTTTTGATAATGAATGAAAAAAGTTAATTATTAAAAATGCAATCTTATCCACTAAAAGAACCTACCTAAAAGAAAAGATCAGATGGATCGACTACAAAAACAGAAATAGAGTAACACTACATTAATTGATGCATTTCAAAATATTACATATTTGTATGTTTGACATACATAACTGTGCAACAACAGCAATACCAAAACTATTTTTCTACAAATAGCTGTATACTGAAAAATAGTGAATATATGAAAATCCTTTTAAAGCTCTAAAGAGGGATGTGGTGCATAAGCTCTCATATGGAAGTATTCATCATAGGGAAGATATTTTTGCATTTACAGATGCAGCCATACAAAATGCACGGAACAACTCTGTACCACGAGCAATTACCCAAAGTGCACTGCTCTGTACCACAGTACTTGATTTGGCTGGCCAAAATAACCGACAGGGACACTCGTGGTGCATTGGTAGTGAAATGATTAAATCATTTAATCTCTTTACTGTGCATGTTTTAATCCACTTAGTATTGAATATTTATCTAGAATTTTATGTCTTACATGTAGTTATTTTGGAAACGTTCTTACATGCTCTGACTATATTGAGTTTATATACTTTGTTAAAAGTTATAATGTTTTTACCTATTTTGCGAATATGCTCGTTATCTGAGTAAACAAAAGCATACTTTTAGAATTTGATTAATAGGGAATATATTATATAATATATAATAGATACGTATCTAAAGAAATTAATAACAATATAATTATATTCAGGTACTGTAGCTCAAATTATCACAGTAGTACACTTTCTTTGGATATGTCTGCTTCAGTTTCACTCTTTTCCATGTGATTAAGTCTGTGGCGTGATGTCTTAAGTGTGTGCCTTATATGCCTGAGGTCTGCAGCTCAAGCTCTGCTGTTGCCATGAGTTTTCTTTTAACAAATATTTATTTGAAAAACTAAAATAGCAAATATTATGGACACTATATTGATTTTTTACTACTACATTCTCATTCAATAACCTTTTTTACCATCAGGTTAGTGGAGTTACCATGGGCACAAGAATGGGACCCAGCTATGCCAATATTTTTGTCGGCTGGGTAGAAGAACGCTTCTTAGTTTCCTACACTGGCTATGTCCCTGACCTCTACAAGCGATACATTGATGACTGCATCGGTGCTGCCACATACTCTAACGACCAGCTTGAGCACTTTCTGCATCATTTCACCAACTTCCACCCATCCCTCAAATATACAGTTAACATACAGATGCAGCCATTCAAAATACATGGTACACACACGTACCAGACACAACTACCCACAAGCCACCGCAGTCCAGCGCGGTAAGTGATTGGCTGGCCAAAATGACCGACAGGTGCGCTCGTGGTTCATTGGTCGATAGTGAAAAGATTTACCTTTAATCATTTAATCTCTTTACTGTGCATGTTTTGATCCGCTTAGTATTGAATATTTATATGGAATTTTACCACTGAAGGGAAATTTTAGTAGCTGAGCATAAAAAGAAGAGGAGCATGAACGGTCATAAACTATATTAATTTAGGAACATAAACATATTACTGTATGTAAACTACTGTATATGGCTGGTCTTGGTAAAGAAAAAATACACACCAGTCTTCCATTTCTCCCTAAACATTTTAAGCATCAAAGTTTTATGAAATGGTCCCCAAATATGTGATTGCTGTATAGAATGAATTTTACTTAAACAAAAATATTTAACATGAAAACTAAGCTGTTTACGTTCCTCCTCCTGAGAATATAGTCCCTCGTTGCTACGCAACGCAGAAACACAGCCACAGGTAACTAGCAAAGAGAGGACATTAACTAGCCAATATGAAAAAGGAATAAATTATTTTGCTCATTTATTTGAACATTTCCATCGATTGTACAAGCAATTGGAAACTGTCCAATCTCTAGTTCGTCTGCATTTTCTTTCTGTGTCTTCTAGGATATAATACCGGCGATTTGTATTAAAATTGGGTTTCCAAAAACGCCACAGCAAACTCTTGTTTTTATGTCCACTATATCGGACATTCTCCCTTGCTTTTAACAGAGTGTTTCATAATTTCCTAAAATGAAAATGCGACAGAATTCTGGGGTGTCCCTATACCAGAGATTACGGTAGGCTTCAGAATGGTGATTGGCTGACACCATCTGACACTCCTCTGATTGGAGAAAAAAAAAACTTGATGATCTGTTCTACATACAGATGCAGCCATTCAAAATGCGCGGTAAAAACCCGCGGTACAGTAACCTACCCGCAGGGCACCGCGGTAAGTGATTGGCTGGCCAAAATGACCGACAGGGGCACTCGTGGTGTACTGGTTGGTAGTGAAAAAATTTAATCATTTAATGTCTTTACTGTGCACATTTTAATCCGCTTAGTTTTGAATATTTATATGGAATTTTACCACTAAAGGGAAATTTTAGTAGCTGAGCATAAAAAGAAGAGGAGCATAACACATCTGATGGTCATAAACGACGTTAATTTAGGAACATAAACATTACTGTATGTACATAAACTGTACTGTGTATGGCTGGTCTTGATAGTTTAAAGAAAAAATACACACCAGTCTTCCATTTCTCCCTAAACATTTTAAGCATGAAAGTTTTATGAAACGGTACCCAAATATGTGATTGCTGTATAGAATGAATTTTAATTTTAAAAAATTATTTAACATGGAAATTAAGCTGTTTACATCTTCCGCCTGAGAACAGTCACCCGTTGCTACCCAACGCAGAAACACAGCCACTAACTAGCAAAGAGAGAACATTAGCTAGCCAATATGATAAAGAAATAAATGATTATTTTGTTTATTTCTTTTGCACATTTATTTGAACATTTCCATCGATTGTACAAGCACTTGGAAACTGTCCAATCCCTAGTTCATCAGGCATTTTCTTTTACGCTGCGGGCATTCTCCCGGTCTGGTCTGTGTCTTCTAGGATATAATGCCAGCGAACTCTTGTTTTTATGTCCACTATAACAGACAATCTCCTTTGCTTTTAACCGAGCGTTTAATAATTTCCTAAAATGAAAATGATTTACTTTATTTCCCTCACGGGATCAATAAAAGTATCTATCATCTGTCTAAACTATGGGACAGAATTCTGGGGTCTCCCCATACCAGAGATTATGGTAGAGCTTCAGAATGGTGATTGGCTGACACCATCTGACACCCCTCTGATTGGAGAAAAAAGAAGTGCTGGTTTGCGATACATACAGTACTGTACCAGGAAGAGGAATTCTTTCTGTTCGAAACATGAATTTTAAAAGTTTAAGAAGTAAAAACCTTACAGCGTACACAGATTTCGTCAACTTTGTCTTATGCATAATAATGTTCACCGCTCTGTCTAGGAAATTAATAATAAACTTTATTTTATATAGGGTTTTAAACAAATAAGTAATTAGATTGCTCATTAACCTAATCACTTGCTTTTTCTTTTTATTTAGGCTCAGATTTCAATTATAGATCGTATTATTAATAACCATAATAACAACCAACCAACAAAAACAACCATATAAACATAATACGAACCAAAAACATAGATAACCACCACAATGCAAAATCAAATATATCAAACCATTATACTCTCGCAACTTCCTCAATTATCATAATCCCGCCCCTTATGCAAAACCAAACCTTCCTCCCGTCCCAGTTTATCCTCTTTATCATAAACAAAATCCACCTCAATTTTCAACATAAAGCATTACACAAAATCAATACCTCAACACTCCATACTCCATACATAACGATAATTCACAAACAGCCAGAACATGTAACTCCACATTCCCAAACAGACCTCAATTCCATAGCCCTGCCCCTTATGCAAAACCAACATCCCTCCCCTGTTCTCTCTCTCCTCTGGCGTCTGTAATCGTTTTTATTTTCAAATAAATGTTTGCAAAGTCATGTATTCTAAAAATCTTAAGATTTTTATATTTATGTCTTTATTTAGTGGTTTCATTAGTGACAAAGGCTAAACTTTCTTGGAAAAATGTCTTTTATGTAAACCATGTTTGCTATTAATTCATTCAGGGCTAAAATATGTTCATTGTCGTCTAATGAAAGAAGGGTTCCTTTCGCCGTAGTTGGGTTGAAATTAGAAGCTTGCCAGGCCCGGATTGTTACACCAACGCATTAGCATGTTAAAGCGATTTCATTGCGGAGCCTAACCTTTAACTAGTAAGTACTGTACTTACTGGGTTTTTGAGGTGGGGGGGTGTCTTTCGTTGGAAATCTCGCCTGCTTCTACTTTGAAAATACTTGTGAAACCGGTTTAATTAGTCACAGCCAGCACTCCTGCAGAGAGGGGGTTGTACTTGCAGTGTATACAGTAGATGGGAAAGCCAGAGCCGACCTCTACGCCGCCCATGTGTTATGCTCTTCGTTAATGTCTAAGCCGGAACACATCATTATATCTCATTTTGTATTTCTTAAAAAAAGAAATTGTTTGCCCAGCCTAACAATAGTATTATTGTTATTGTTTTTAACCTGTAAAGCGCTTTGAGGAGCCACCTTTATATGGAGCGCCATATACAATAAAGTTCATTATTATTACTATTGTTAATTTGCTGGACAGAGAGGTGAATATTATTACGCAGAAAAAACAGATAGCGATTTACGTTGCATTGTGCATTGTGCTGCTGTAATACAGTTTTAAATAATTAATAGTCTAAACAGTATCAGCTTTATTTATGGGTTATAAATAAAGGTGATTTAAACGCGATTTAAATCAATATAAATGTTAATATTGTAACGCCTAGGTGACTATTCATTGTTATTAAAATGACTTAAATTTGATCATGTTGTGATATTTAGAAATATAAATTTGTTTGGTGCGAGTGAGGTTTTAATTAATCTCTGACTAAGGAAACATTTAATTTTGTCAAAGAAATGTTTGTTAAAAAAAACAGTAGGATTTGATCACAGACCATGTGACATGGGAGTCAGTAACCTAACCCACAGCACCACCAGCAAAGTCACATGCAGAGTGCTGAAAAAGCACTACAGAAACATTATCAACAGACAATGTACAGCATGTACTATTCTTGTGTTGCGGTACATGAATATAATTATATCATTATTAATTTCTTTAGATACGCGATTCCATATTATATTCCCTTTTATAGTATACTTGTTGACTTCGGTATCACGTTAGTTAAAGACTTCGATGCTTAATGTTTAGGGAGAAATGGAATACTGGTGTGTATGTTTTCTTTAAAGTACCGAGACCAGCCATATACTGTATGTTTAAGTTCCAAAATTAATATCATTTATGGCCTTCACACGCGTTGCAGTATGCTCCTATTCTTTTTATGCTCAGCTACTAAGATTTCCCTTCAGTGGTAAAATTCCATATAAATGTTCAATACTTAAACGGGCACAGTTAATACATTAAATATACATATACATACTGTATACAGTACAGTTTGCATACAGTAATATGTTTATGTTCCTAAATCAATCTCTTTTATGAGCATGTGAAAGGCATGGTGAATCAGTTCTCAAAAATTACTGTACTTTGCATGATTGGAAACAAATGCGTGATTGCGAAATGCTGTGGTGTTACTTTTACAAAGACGGTCAATGAAAAAAAGAATGTGGACAAAGGCAATACTTTGTTTACAGCTTGTCCAAGGTCATTCATTATTAATGCTATTAGTAATATCTTCGTTAAAGACTTTGATGGCAACAGCTCAAACATGAGAGGTTGAGCTTTACTAGCTCCACCTTGCGGAAATTCCGGATACTATTATTTTAATTGCGGTATAATAGGAGAATTTACGGTAACTCGCGGTAGACAGCGTAAAGCACACCGCAAAATAATGCGGTATCGCCCGTGCATTTTGAATGGCTGCATCTGTAACAGGAAGAAAACAGCATATGCTGTTTCTATTCAAAACGAGTATTTTAAAAATTTAATAAGGAAGTAAAAACCTTACAGCGTGCACAGATTTCTAAACTGATCAGGACGAAGAAAAATCACTCGTGTTTCGTGCATAAAGTGGTTATTAACTATCAAAATCTGTTTTATTTTATTTTTTATTTAGATTAAGAGTTCTCATCACCACCATTTCCATTTAAATCGCAAACCCGTGTTTAATTAAATATTTTTATTGATTCACAATCTGGCAATGCAACGTTAATCGTTATCTTTGTCTTCTGCCTTATAATGTTCACCTCTCTGTCCAGCAAATTAATTATAAATTTTATTTTCGTCGTCTCCGCTTTAAAGGTACCCCCGTAATATTGTATTTCATTGCACTTTGACAGATTGTCTTTAAATCAATTGTTGTCAGAATATCCCCACCTCCACAGTAGAGCTTTGGGCTTATTAGTGCTCCACTTACAGCAACCCAATGTAAATACATTTTGTCTCCAAATCCACCACCACTTGTATAAATCATAGCCCTGCAAAACGATGCAAATTCTGCTGCAATGGTTGTGTGCAGGAATTATTCAATATGGCATCTTCATGTTCAAGTTAACACTGCTCTGTGTGCAAATGCAAATGCATTTACATTTTTTTTAAAAGGCACCTTTAAAGGCGCTGTATAAAATAAAGTTTATTATTATTATTAATATTGATGACATTCTTCCTCCCAGGACTTGTACAATTGTTGTTGTTATTGTTGTTATCCTGTAAAGCACTTTGAGAAGCATACTGTCCAGCATATTGTATTTCATTGCACTTTTGACAGATCGTCTTATAACCACTTGTTGTTAGAGTATCCCCCAAGACGATATTCCCCAGCAGCCGCCAGGGGTCGGGACAACCCCTCAGCACCATCAGTGGCCACAGCCCCTATCAGGGCTACCCCACGGTGACCTACTCAGCGGAAGGGGGCCTCTTTCCCAGGTCGCATCAGGCCGTGTAGCAGGAAGGAGACGCCAGACCAGCGGGGTCCAGCTCGTCACCCCTGCTTCAGCCTGTGCCGTGAGACCGAGCTGTTATAATGAGGAGATCCCATGGCAAATGTTTGCGGCCCAGTTCCAGATGGCGGCCCAGGCAAACGGCTGGTCTCAGGTGGAGATGGTGGGCCACCTCGCCCCTGTCCCGGAGGTGGTCCTGCCACGCGTTGCTGGATGTACCCGGAGACCAGAGGTACAACTACGCGGCGTTGGCGTCGGCCCTCTGGAGGCATTTTGGCAGGAGAGGAGAGGCGCCGTGACTGCTGTGGGCAAGGTTGGCCCAACACTGATGCCTAGCGGGAGAGCCACTGGGTCCAGTTGCCGAAGACGTGGCCTACTTAGCCAGCCAGGGTTACCCTACTCTCCCGGAGGAGGCCCACCGGGAGATAGTGGTCCAGGTGTCCTCTGGGCCCTGGTGCTGACTGAGGTGCTGCGCCACATGATGCTGGCCGTGCCGGTCTTCTTGGAGCTGAGCAGGCTGGTGCTGTATTCGAGGAGACCGGTGGGCACCAACGGAGGGGCGCACGGGGAATCAGATGGGGAGGAGGAGACGGCCAGCGCGGAGATGCTGGGGAGCGACGACAGCTGGTCATCTGCCACTGCTGTGGGGAGAGGGGGCACATCACTCTGGAGTGCCAGGCGCTGGAGCCACGGGGACTCCAGAGGCCGTTGGGAAACGGGAGCGGGAAGGCCTAAAGGTGGGAAGGCCTCCCTTGAGTGACGCAACTACCGCTCCGGAAAGCCAGAAAGAGAGCTTCACCCCAACTGCTGTGGGAAGGGTTGGCCACAGCCGGGACTTATTTCTTCCCTGCCTCATCAAGGGGAGACCCTGCCAGGCCCTCATCACCACCGGTTCAACCATCACCCTGCTGTGGCCTGGTGTCCTCCCATGCACCGAGGCAGCCAGACCCCCAGGGTGCTCACCGTGCACTTTGGGGCTGCGAGGGTGAAACACCACTTCTACCTTGCCCCAGTCCACGAGGACTGTATCCTGGGGTTGGACTGGTTGCAGCAAGTGGGTGGTTGCCTTGACTTGGGAGTGAGGGACAGGGTGCTGCGCCGGACGGCGTCGAGGTGGCCCACCATCTCCATCTGAGACCAGCCATTTGCCCAGGCCGCCATCTGCAACTGGGCATCAAACATTTGCCATGGAATCTAACCATTATAACGGCTCGGTCTCATCGGCACAGGCTGGAGCAGGGGTGGCGGGGTGACATAATCAGCCGTTTACTGTCCATCCTCCCGCTTCTGACACCAATGTAATGAATTTGGGTTCGTTGAGGACAAACACAGAGACTCAAACTTGTGGAGTTAAAAACTGCGCTTTATTTCTTCTCCATCACCACCCGCCAGCAGCACTCCCGCGCCCAGATGAGAGAAAGACACAAGACAAGCTCGCCAAGAGTGCGGGCCTGAGAGAGAGACAGAGACAGAGAGACACCAAGGGGTGCGGAACCAGGGAACTATATACATGGAAAACGGGCTATCTCACCAGAATTTCACTGTTACCTGGATACCTCTTGGGGGATATCCTCTATATCCTCTTGGGGGGAATATCGTCTTGGGGGATATTCTAACAACAAGTGGTTATAAGATGATCTGTCAAAGTGCAATGAAATACAATATGCTGGACAGTATGCTTCTCAAAGCGCTTTACAGGATAACAACAATAACAACAACAATTTTACAAGTCCTGGGAGGAAGAATATCATCAATAATAATAATAATAATAATAATAATAATAATAATAAACTTTATTTTATGTAGTGCCTTTAAAGGTGGCTTTTTAAAAAAAATGTAAATGCATTTGCATTTGCACACCGAGCAGTGTTTACTTGAACATGGAGATGCCATACTGAATAATTCATGCACAACCATTGCAGCGGAATTTTCATCGTTTGGCAGGGCTATGATTCATAGTGTTTGTGGATTTGGAGACAAAATGTATTTACATTGGGTTGCTGTAAGTGGAGCACTAATAACCCCAAAACTCTACTTAGTATTTTACAAGAGAATGCACCTGACAAGCTGGACAGTATGCTTCTCAAAGCGCTTTACAGGATAACAACAACAATAACAACAACATTTTACAAGTTCTGGGAGGAAAGATATAATCAATATTAATGTAGGGAAAACTGGCTCAGGGACGCCAAATATGTAATCATAGTGGCTCTCTGAAGGCACCAGTTCTGTAGGGTTTGGGCATTTACTGAGACAATTATTAATTGTAGCAGTAAATCACAAAGTTGATTCTTTTGATGGCTTTAGAGTCCAACCATGCGACATAACTCAAACAACGCGCACACACAGGTACTAATACACGAGGATACATTTATTAATACATAGAATATGCATGTAAAACTAACAGATCTTATCGAGAGGGTTATCAGAATACAAAAGATATATATTCATTCAGTTACAAAGAGTTACATATATCAAGAGGACATACGTTCAGTATATCATTCATTAAGACCGTTTCGTAAAGTGAACTTGGTTACAACTTCTACATTAGATACTCAAAACAAGTACATAACTCTTAGGAATTAAATTGATATCAACTGGTTGGGATAACAATTGAATTCTCGAGCTGTAATGCATTGAAGTTGAATACTCATCCAATCTCTGGGGATTCAGATCTCCTGCGGGTACAAAGAAACAGTTGCAGGCTTGTTGCTGTCCAATCCGCGCTCTCTAGCTCGGTGCCAGGTTGTGCTGTGCGGCTTGCAACGGTGCGCTGCTGATGCTCACTGTTGGCTTTAACTAGCAAAGTTTGTGCACAGGAGAAAAGATGACTGTGGGTCCCAGCAAGTCAGGAAGATGACTGGTTCGTTCCTGATGAAGAGCTAGTTCTGAATAGTGATTCAGCTGTCCACAGTTCAGACCTGTTCACGAGGCCTGCTGCTGGTTACTCTCTGGCAATCTCCACTCTAGACTCTTAAAACAAAGGAAAGTTCTGGCACTCGGACACACTGGCCGTTCCGTGGTTGTCCGGGCTGAGTCTCAGGATGGTCAGAAGGTTTACTGCGAGAATGTCCTGCCCTTGGGAGCCTTCTGCTCCTGGGCCGTCCTGCCCTGGAATTCGCCCTTGAATTCCCTTTAGAATTGTCCACAGAATCCTCCTGAATCCCTCCTGAATCTTGTTGAATCTGAATCTCCCTTTCTCTGTGTTGCCTGTTTTTACCTGGAGGAACTTCAGCTCATTGATTGGCTGAAAGTTAAATGGGCATCAGAGTCCCAGGTGGGTTACTCGGCCCTACCAGTCCCTGATTGGTTGATCAAGGAGAGATATGAGTCACTTACTTCTGACACTTAGGAATGCAGTCCAGATGTCCAACTGGCACTCCCTAGACAGATAGGCACCAATGGATGACCATTGATCATGATGCCAGGCTTAGCTAAGTGCATCCCCCTTTGGGAGCTGTCCTAGGACCTTAAATCACCTTGCATGAATGGTTTCTCTGTGGCTGCACCACAGAGATGAACAGAGAAATGGGGCCTCATTTGGGAAGGCTCAGAACACTTAATTCTTTCTTATTAATAAGCCTCGCCGCTACATTAATAATAATAAGTCAGGTGGGTATCTGTGTCAGCATGCATAGGCTGCAAAGGAACAAGTAATAGGTTTATTCCATGCTGAAAAAAAGAAGAAAGAGAACACAATGTTTCGGCAGTAGGCAAAGGTTAAGTAGCGGGAGAACAAAGGTACACAGCAGTACCGCAGGTTGAATTGTAGGGCGCAAATCCACCCTTGCCCAAAAGCCCAACATTTTAATGTGCATTTGCCTGGCGCTGTGCGGTTTTCATCACTCTCTGCGGGAGTGCTGGCTGTGACGAATTAAACTGGTTTCATAGATATTTTCAAAGTAGAAGGCGGCAAGTCATCCAGTGAAAGACACCCCCCCCCCCCTCCAAAACCCCCTTTTTTGCTTACAGTAGTAGTACTTAAGTACTGTACAGTAAGTACTTATTGTACAGTACTTACTTACGGTAGTACTTCTCACGTTAAGAAAGCTAGGCGTTAGCATAAACTATTAGTATCAATAATATTACATTTAGTACTGTAATAAATTGTGCTAATAATAAATTATATTCTACTCTGAGAACGTAGGAGGGAGGAAGAATGCCCGTGGTCTTTTCAAGCTGTCAACAAAAACCAGCTGTCAATTTTTTTTTAAGTCAATTGTGTGTCCATAATATTGCTATTTTGATATTGCTAATTGCTATTGCTACTGAGTCTCTGTGTGTTCAGTACATTGTTTGTGAACTCACCGGTTTCACAGGTATTTTCAACCCCCAGCCATTGTTGTTTCATCGGTTGTTATCCTGTAAAGCACTTTGAGGAGCCACCTTTAAATGTGTTATATAAATTAAAGTTTATTATTATTATGGAACAAGTAATAGGTTTATTCCATGCTAAAAAAAAGAAGGAAGAGAACACAACGTTTTGGCCGTGGAACCTTCTTCAGGTGTGAGAGAGACAGGGCCGTAGGCAAAGGTTAAGTAGCAGGAGAACAAAGGTTGGGAGGGATGAGGAGTGAGAGGCGAGAGCAGGGGACAGAAAGAGAGGCCAAGCAAGAGGTGTGAAGTCAGAATGGGTGCAGAGAGGTGTAAAATGAAACTTTCAATGAATGGAGAAAATTTAAAAGAACAGTAGTCTGTCGTTAAGAGAAGGGAGAATGTGTGATCCTGGTTACAGAATAATTTTGGTTTCGGTGGTCTTTCTGATGTATGAGTTCAGAAAACCATCTTTGAGAACACAGACGGAGAGATTAGAGTGGCCGTTGCCGTCAGAGGTGAAATGAGAAACAATGGGCTTGGAGAGATCTTTAATCTTCACAGCCCTGATGTGTTCTCTGAAGCGGTCTCCGAGTCTCCTTCCTGTTTCTCCAATGTAGATGGCTGGGCATTTACTGCAAGAGATACAGTAAATAAGGTTTCTGGAGGTACAAGATGCTGTGTGAGTGATCCGGAATTGTCCCGAGGGGCCTTGAATGAGTGTGGTGGTGCATGTGTACTTGCAGGTGATACAGTGAGCTCTGTTGCCAGGGAAAGTGCCTGGTGTGGATGGTTGTTGAGGGCGGTCACCTTCTACAGAAGAAAACCATCAACACCCCTAACACCCTCACCAACCCTAACCTTGTTGTCATCATACCTTTTGACCTTTCCCTTTCACAGGATGAGCAATCCCTCCTCAGCAAAGGATTCAGTTTTGTACCAGTTCCCAGGAAGCTGGACATCCCCAGACCAATGTCGACCTTAACCGCTTTTACCGCAGGATCCATCTCAGAGCACATTTTGCCGACAATTCCTCTTCACAGGCAGCTGATAACAACCCGGTTATTGATGTCATTAACAACATTAATCCCAAACAGAGCTGTTGGACTACCCCCTCTGGCCGTTTTCCACTAGTTGATTATTTCATCAACCAATGCACTAATCAAGCTTCCAAGGCACTCTCTATACCCAGTAAACACAGGTCTAACCTCACCCAAGGAGAAAATCAGGTGCCCCAGTCTCTCCACAACAGGGATGATATTGTCATCAAACCAGCGGACAAAGGAGGCGTTGTTGTGGTGTGGCGTAAGGATCTATATATCTCTGAAGCCTCTAGACAACTAACTGACACTTCTGCCTACCTCCCTCTTCAACAGGACCCTACCACTGACTACAAAAAGGAAGTGGTATCCACCATTTCTCTTCTTATCAGCAGTAATGAGCTCCCCCAGGAGGTGAACCGGCTCATCGTGGAACATCTGCAGGTATCTCAATTTTACCTCCTCCCCAAAATCCACAAACCGGACACCCCTGGACGCCCCATCGTATCAGCATGTAACTGTCCAACTACTTACATCTCAGCCTTTCTCGACAGCCTCATGAGACCGCTGGTTGAAGATCTTCCCTCATACATCAAAGACACCAACCACACGCTCCAACTTTTTAATGATTTCTAATTTCAGGGTACCAAAGGCTACATTTTAACCATGGACATCACATCTCTGTACACCGTCATTCCCCATAATGATGGCCTTACAGCCCTCAAGCACACGCTGGACAAATGCACAGTGCTTGATCCACCCACCCACACCCTGGTACGCCTTGCAGAATTGGTGCTCACACTGAACACATTCTCTTTCAATAATCTTTTTTACCAACAGGTCAGTGGAGTTGCCATGGGCACAAGAATGGGACCCAGCTATGCCAATATTTTTGTCGGCTGGGTAGAAGAACGCCTCTTCGCTTCCTACACCGGCTATGTCCCTGACCTCTACAAACGATATATTGATGACTGTTTTGGTGCCGCCACATGCTCCAGTTTGAGTTCTTCCTGCACCATTTCACCAACTTCCACCCGTCCTTCAAATATACGGTTAACATATCTTCCACTACTCTTCCATTTCTAGACATCAACTTCTCCATCAACTACCCCCAACTGTCCACTTCAGTTTATTACAAACCCACGGATTCACACAGCTACCTCCTGTACAGCTCATTTCACCCCAACCACACTAAAAACTCTCTTCCTTTTTCACAGTTCCTTAGGCTACGACGATTATGCAGCAACTATGCAGAACCAAGCCCTCGAAATGTACTCGTTTTTTATCAACAGAGGATACCCCAGTAATGTGATTGACAAGGCCCTTGCCCGAGCCAAAAACACTCCCCGGATCATCAACCCGATCAGGAACTCCCGCCATAACAACCGCATTCCTTTGGTGCTTCCTTACCACTCTAACACACTTCCTATCCCCAGGACCATAAACCACAACTTTTCCATCCTACAGGATGATCCCTCCATTGGGGCCATCTTTTCTGATCGCCCTATCATCTCATATCGCCTAACACCTAATCTGCATAACCTCCTTGTACACAGTTCCTTTGACTGCCCTCAACAACCATCCACACCAGGCACTTTCCCTGGTAACAGAGCTCGCTGTATCACCTGCAAGTACACATGCACCACCACACTCATTCAAGGCCCCTCGGGACAATTCCGGATCACTCACACAGCATCTTGTACCTCCAGAAACCTTATTTACTGTACCTCTTGCAGTAAATGCCCAGCCATCTACATTGGAGAAACAGGAAGGAGACTCGGAGACCGCTTCAGAGAACACATCAGGGCTGTGAAGATTAAAGATCTCTCCAAGCCCATTGTTTCACCTCTGACGGCCACAACCACTCTAATCTCTCCGTCTGTGTTCTCAAAGACGGTTTTCCAAACTCATACATCAGAAAGACCACCGAAACCAAAATTATTCTGCAACTAGGATCAAACATTCTCCCTTCTCTTAACGACAGACTACTGTTCTTTTAAATTTTCTCCATTTATTGGAAGTTTCATTTCAAACCTCTCTGCACCCATTCTGACTTCACACCTCTTGATTGGCCTCTCTTTCTGTCCCCTGCTCCCGCCTCTCACTCCTCCTCCCAACCTTTGTTCTCCCGCTACTTTACCTTTGCCTACTGCCCTGTCTCTCTCACACCTGAAGAAGGCTCCACGGCCGAAACTTAGTGTTCTCTTCCTTCCTTTTTTCAGCATGGAATAAACCTTTTACTTGTTCCATAATAATAATAATAAACTTTATTTTATATAACACATTTAAAGGTGGCTCCTGAAAGTGCTTTACAGGATAACAACCGATGAAACAACAGTGACTGGGGGTTGAAAATACCTGTGAAACCGGTTTGTTCACAAACAATGTACTGAACACACAGAGACTCAGTAGCAATAGCAATTAGCAAGTTCAAAATAGCAATATTATGGACACACAATTGACTTAAAAAAAAAAATTGACAGCTGGTTTTTGTTGACAGCTTGACACAAGTTTATCAGTGAAAAGACCACGGGCATTCTTCCTCCCTCCTACATTCTCAGAGTAGAATAGAATTTATTATTTGCACAATTTATTACAGTGCTAAATTTAATATTATTGATTACTAATAGTTTATACTAACGCCTAGCTTTCTTAGCGTGAGAAGTACTACCGTAAGTAAGTACTGTACAGTAAGTACTTACTGTACTTAAGTACTACTACTGTAAGCAAAAAAAGGGGGTTTTGGAGGGGGGGGGTGTCTTTCACTGGAAGACATGCCTCCTTCTACTTTGAAAATACCTATGAAACCAGTTTAATTCGTCACAGCCAGCACTCCCGCAGAGAGTAATGAAAACTGCACAGCGCCAGGCGAATGCACATTAATATGTTGGGCTTTTGGGCTCGGGTGGATTTGCACCCTACAATTCAACCTGCGGTACCGCTGTGTACTGTACATACTATGGAAGCCCGTTTCCGCCAGGGACTAAAAAAAAACGCGCTATGGTATCCCAGAATTCCGACTTAGTATCTCAGAATTGTGACTTACCAAGTCAGAATTCCGACTTAGTATCTCAGAATTGCGACTTAGCAACTCAGAATTCCGACTTAGTATCTCAAAATTGCGACTTAGCATCTCAGAATTCCGACTTAGTAACTCAGAATTCCGACTTTATATCTCACATTTGCGACTTCGAAATAGCCATATTTCCTTGTCTGTCCTATTGTTATTGTAACGGATTCAGGTTCTAGGGCTTGTGCCCTCGCCGCTCCCACCCTAGTTCATGCCTCACTGCACTGGCTCACTTTCTTTAAGAACACTTTCTTTAACCCTGGCGGCCAGCATCCCTGTTATGCGCAGGGGAGGAAGGTGTACTGCAACCAGATCATACAACCTGTATGTCGGCCGTTCCGTTACACTATTTTCATGAATCGTACAGGATCATAGGATCTATAAGCCTGAAGACTTGTCCTGTACAGTGCCCTGATAAAAATCAAATTAATTACACTAATTTTTATAGAATCCCATTTCCACCAGTGAGGCTTCCATAGTACCCGGATGGAATAGTGCACGGTGGGCTTTTTAAAAATAGTTTTTATTTACGGAGGCAGAATATGAAATAAGATACAGAAATAGGCACTTCACATTCACAATTATAAAAGCTGAAACGTACTTTTTATGTATTTCCATTGTATGTCCTTTTTTACTTAAAAAAGAAGGTCTTCTTTAGCTCAGCTGGCAAGACTCAGGTTCGAGCCAGTGCAGCGAGGCACGAACTAGGGTGGGAGCGGCGAGGGCACAAGCCCTAGAACCCGATTCCGTTACAATAACAAAAGGACAGACAATGAAATATGGCTATTTCGAAGTCACAAATGTGAGATATAAAGTCGGAATTCTGAGTTACTAAGTCGGAATTCTGAGATGCTAAGTCGCAATTCTGAGATGCTAAGTCGGAATTCTGAGTTGCTAAGTCGCAATTCTGAGATACCAAAGAGCATTTTTTTTAAACTCCCTGGCGGAAACAGGCTTCCAAAACATACAGTGCAGTACGAACGTGTTATTTTGAAATATAAAAATGTCAATATGCTGTAGGAGAAATTGAGTATTGGTGTGTATTTTTTTTCTTTAAAATACCAATAACAGCAAAATACAGTTTACATAATATGTTTATGTTCCTAAATTAATATCGTTTATGATTTTTATGACCTTCGTTATGCTCTTCTGTGTTTTATGATTAGCTACTAAAATTTCCCTTTAGTGGTAAAATTCCATATAAATATTCAATACTAAGCGGATTAAAATGTGAACAGTAAAGAGATTAAATGATGAAATGTTTTCACTAACGACCAATACACCACATTATCTTCCGTGTCGCATTAACATTGGAATGTTTTTTTACAAGTATCAAAAGAAGCGATACACAACCTGTCTCCTCTATAACTTCAGTTTACAGAGAAATTCCGCCAGAGCTTCACAACATTGTCCAACAATACTGTTCTTGGGTCTAATTTTTAGTTAAGCAGGATTTGACCTGCAGACCATAACAGACCAAAAAACAGAATCCACCTGCGATTCCGGTGTTAACAAAAGTGTTAACAAAGAAAGTGAAATACAGTAATACTACCAGCTATATAGATACATAATAATATAAGTATTAATTTCTTTAGATACGTGATTACATATTCTTGATTATAAAACAGATAATTTCGGTCCTGGAATCTGACTAGCTGACACCGTTCTGAAGCGGTACCTTAATCTCTGATATACGGACACCCCAGAAATTTGACTTTTTACTGTGTGATAAATTTTAAAGACTAATTCTTAGCGTAGATAAGAAAGTGTAGATAAAAAGGCTTGG
The DNA here is from genome assembly GCF_040954835.1 of Lepisosteus oculatus. NCBI lineage: Eukaryota > Metazoa > Chordata > Actinopteri > Semionotiformes > Lepisosteidae > Lepisosteus > Lepisosteus oculatus. Next base: position 50,473,618 of record NC_090696.1, read on the forward strand.
ATTCTAATGTATCTGATACAAGTATCTTTTAATACAGTCTTTGTTGTGCTCTTGAGGATCCTTGTGATGTTTTGAGCTCTGGTTGAATGATAAGTGTCGCAGTTTAAATAATTTTAGTTGTTGGAAATTATGAAACGCTCTGTTAAAAGGAAGGTGGTTTTTATACAGGATGATCCCTCCATTGGGGCCCTCTTTTCTGACCACCCCATCATCTCAGATCACTGACCACTTAATCTGTGTAACCTTCTTGTTCACAGCTCCCTTGACCGCCCTCAGCAAACATCCATACCAGGCACTTTCCCTTGTAAGAGAGCTGTATCACCTGCAAGTACATGTCTAACACCACACTCATTCAAAGCCCCTGTAGATTATGCCGGTTCAGGGACGCCAAATATGTAATCATAGTGGCTCTCTGAAGGCACCAGTTCTGTAGGGTTTGGGCATTTACTGAGACAATTATTAATTGTAGCAGTAAATCACAAAGTTGATTCTTTTGATGGCTTTAGAATCCAACCATGCGACATAACTCAAACAACGCGCACACACAGGTACTAATACACGAGGATACATTTATTAATACATAGAATATGCATATAAACCTAACAGATCTTATCGAGAGGGTTATCAGAATACAAAAGATATATATTCAATCAGTTACAAAGAGTTACACATCAAGAGGACATACGTTCAGTATATCATTCATTAAGACCGTTTCGTAAAGTGGACTTGGTTACAACTTCTACATTAGATACTCAAACAAGTACATAACTCTTAGGAATTAAATTGATATCAACTGGTTGGGATAACAATTGAATTCTCGAGCTGTAATGCATTGAAGTTGAATACTCATCCAATCTTTGGGGATTCAGATCTCCTGCGGGCACAAAGGAACAGTTGCAGGCTGTTGCTGTCCAATCCGCGCTCTCTGGCTCGGTGCCAGGCTGTGCTGTGCGGCTTGCGACGGTGCGCTGCTGATGCTCATTGTTGGCTTTAACTAGCAATGTTTGTGCACAGGAGAAAAGATGACTGTGGGTCCCAGCAAGTCAGGAAGAGGACCGGTTCGTTCCTGATGAAGAGCTAGTTCTGAATAGTGATTCAGCTTTCCACAGTTCCGACCTGTTCACGAGGCCTGCTGCTGGTTACTCTCTGGCAACCTCCACTCTAGACTCTTCGAACAAAGGAAGGTTCTGGCACTCGGACACACTGGCCGTTCCGTGGTTGTCCGGGCTGAGTCTCAGGATGGTCAGGAGGCGCGCTGCGAGAATGTCCTGCCCTTGGGAGCCTTCTGCTCCTGGGCCGTCCTGCCCTGGAATTCTCCTTTGAATTCCCTTTAGAACAGTCCACAGAATCCTCTCCAGAATCTTGCTGAATCTCAATCTGAATCTCTCAGGCTCTCTGTGTTGCCTGTTTTTACCTGGAGGAACTTCAGCTCATTGATTGGCTGAAAGTTCCGTGGGCATCAGAGTCCCACGTGGGTTACTCGGCCCTACCAGTCCCTGATTGGTTGATCAAGATGAGATATGAGTCACTTAGTCCTGACACTTAGTAATGCAGTCCAGATGTCCAACTGGCACTCCCTAGACAGATAGGCACCAATGGATGACCATTGATCATGATAGCCAGGCTTAGCTAAGTGCATCCCCCTTTGGGAGCTGTCCTTGGACCTTAAATCACCTTGCATGAATGGTTTCTCTGTGGCTGCACCACAGAGATGAACAGAGAAATGAGGCCTAATTTGGGAAAGCTCAGAAACACTTAATTCTGCCTTATTATTAAGCCTCGCCGCTACACCCCTCAGGACAATTCCGGATCACCCAGATGGCAACTTGTACCTCCAGGAACCTTATTTACTGTATCTCTTGCTGTAACGTCTGTGTCCTCAAAGACGGTTTTCCGAACTCATACATCAGAAAGACTACAGAAACCAAAATTATCCTATAGCTAGGATCATACCTTCCACCTTCTCTGAACAACATACTACTTTTCTTCTGAAGAAAGATGTGAAGATGGGGGTTTGAATGTAATCCTTTCTGTAGGGGGTTTAGACTTCTAAGTCACAAATTGTGGTTTATGGCAGGAAAGGGGGTTAACTGATAAGGATTGCAGATGCAAGCTAGGAATCTGTTTTACTTCATCTCGGGATCAAGAACCTTATTTCTTCTGTTACAACAAATTTGGCGTAGTCGGCGGATGCTCCAGAAGGCTCAGAACTTCCCATCGGCAGGAGAGACGGTCAGCGTGCACATAACTAAGAGGTAAGGACTCCTCTTTTATTTAAAAGTCGCGACTCTCTCTGACCGATTGGGAAATCTCTGCTCCCTGCGAGAATCGCCCAAGATGACGGAGTAAACGTGAGCTTCTGAATTCCTCTGGCCCGGGGAAGACACCGGTGTATGTAATGGGTTATTTGCTGTAAGCCCAGAATTTGGTCTGGCAGGGGTTCTGCGGTATTGTGTACAGGCGTTCGAAGCTGGTGTATGCCTTAATTGCGCGTGGAGTTTTTGAACGGGTTTTGGACCCTTACCGTGAAGTTCAGGACTGGTGTGGGCCTTAATTGCGCCCGGAGTTCTGAAGGTCAGAACTGGTTTGGGCCTTAATTGCGCCCGGAGTTCTGAGGCTCAGGATCGGTGTGGGCCTTAATTGCGCCTGGGGTTCCGGAGCTGAGTGGTGCATTAAATGCACGTAATTCAGGACTGGTGTGGGCCTTAATTGCGCCCGGAGTTCTGAGGCTCAGGATCGGTGTGGGCCTCAATTGCACCCGGAGTTCTGAGGCTCAGGATCGGTGTGGGCCTTAATTGCGCCCGGGGTTCTGGAGCTGAGTGGTGCATTAAATGCATGTAATTCAGGACTGGTGTGGGCCTTAATTGAGCCCGGGGTCCTGAGATTAGCTACGCCTTGATCGTGCACGGATTGGTGTGGCGTGGTTTTTTGTTTTAAAGAAAACAGGAGTAGAAGAGATAGATATATATGTATGTATGTTTTTGGTGTTTTCCTTGTTTGTGAAATACATATACGCACGCACGACACTAACATAAACACACCTCATAATAAAAGAGCAAAGCATTAAGTAGCGGGATTTAAAGGACGTTGAGACCTGAGAATCGCCCTGATTGAGCTCAGTGCGTAAGTCCACTCCGGGGAAAAAGCAGCGATGCTGGCGTTCTGGGGATGGTGAATTACTGATCAAGAAAGGGGGTTTTCGAGGTCTCCTCCCTTACCTGTGAACAGTGTGGTGTAAGTCCTCTAAAGTCTCTGAGAGGCATTTAGATCTGGAGGTTACAGATGCCCTTGGCTGAATGAGTGCAGGAATGCACAGGTTTTTCAAGTGAAAGCATCCCCTTACTGTATGAGCTGTTACCTCATACACAACAAAAGTTAAAGAGACCGAACGTGTGCTAACTGATGGTTTGAGAAAGTGGTGGAAGGGTCCGTTTATATATTGGAAAAGTGTAAGTTGACGGAAAAAAAGGAGAAAAATATGGGAAAAGCTGTGTTTGTCAGAGGGAATTTGGGGCGAAGACGCCTGTAAAGATAGCATATGAGTATTGATTGGCAAAAGCACAAGCATGTAGCTCCCACCACTGGTGCTCGGCCGGCACCAGTGGTGGCAGATACATGAGGGAAAAAAAAGAAATTGGGATGTGACCTAAAAGTGTGTTTACGGGGAAAACAAAAAACCCGGAAGAAAAGATACTTTACTCGCTACGAAAGAGTATAGAAAAAAAAAGCTAAAAGAGGCTGTACAGGAGAATGAGAAACTAAAGAAGGAATTAACTACTGGTCACGCTGCACTGGTTAATGTGCTACAGCCGGCGACTAAGTTATATCCTGCTCTCCCACAGGGGAACAGACAGGCAGGAAACGAAAATAATTGGGATCAATTCCCACAGTGGCCATATGGAGAAGGGGGGTCTGATTGGGATAACACTTGGTATGAGTGTGATAAAGACGGATCAGGGTCTCCCCTGTTAGAGGGAGGGCGCCCGCAGATCTGTACTCTCACTCGAAGTGGGAAAGGACTTGATGTAGCAGGGGCTGGCGCCGTTGATGACAGCGCCACTCTAACACTGTCTCGCACCCCGTCGAGGGGGTCTGCACTCGCACCTATCTTCCCTGATTCCCCCATACGATCAAATCCAAAACCGGAAGATATTGACCGGTGGGTTAAAGCACCGCACCCAAAATTAGAAATGCAGCGAACCTGGAGTGCGCTTCAGGAATTAAAAGGATTCATGTAGAAGTAAAACAAGAATACAGCACATTGTATTACGAAGAGAAAAATATATTCTCGATGTGTATGTGTGTTTTATGAATTTGTGTGCCGGCATGTATGTGTGTAACTGTGAGTTTTGGTCTACTAAATGACGGTGTGAGTGTGTTTAGCCAGCGGGACTGGCTAGAGACGTAACTAAAGAGACTTGACGAAAATCAACTTAAGGAGATTGGAAAATATAAGAGCGTCTGAAACGTATAAGTACAGTACAGGTGGACGTAAAAGTAGTTAAACAGTTTTTGTATTTTTATACAGTTAGTTGCAATAATGGAAACAATTTGGTTTTATTCGAATGTCTCGAAACCAGACATGCTGAAACGCTGTAGGTTTAGAATCGAGACTGGGGAGAATAACGTCTTGTGAGAAAATCTGTTTACCTAACGATTAGATCCTGTAAATCTCTTGTAGCCTCCCTAAGTCTGTCCCAGTCCAGTGGTTAAAAATGTACTTTTAATGGAGTGTTGGTTTCTTTGTTAGGGGATACTGGAGCACTACTGTCATGCTTGTTTCACTCCTCTGTTCGACAGTGTGCTATAGATTAATGTATATGGGAAGACGGCAGGAGGCCACAGGAGTATTGGGACAGCAAGTTTTACTTGCCGAGTACCAGATTTTAATGGGTGGTTTTATCCCAGATCTATTGGGTTGGAATATTATGCATTACAAAGAATGACTATCCAGAACAGGGTATCACGTGGCTTCAACTGACTGTGATCACTCAGTATGTTGATGGTATTCTGAGTGCTTCCCCTGACGAGGAAACCCACAAGTCTGAGTTGCTTCAGCTTTAGAGTGTCTAATAGAAGCAGTTATGATAAGGCCCTTTTGTGTCTAGCATTGTGAAATTTTAACAGGGCCTGGGTGCAATGTTTTTTACAGGGTGAGCACAACTCTTAACAGATCTGCTTAAGGGGGGAGTGCAGTACAAGGACAAGATTGCCTTGGTTCCCGCAGCAAAAGCCGCCTGTAATAATTTGAAACAAGCTCTCTTACAGGTGCTGAGACTGGGGTTTCCTCAGATGGATCAACCATTCCTTTGTATTATTGCAAGTTGCTGACAGAGGCCACCCAAGGAGCCCGCGAGCAGGTCCTGGAGGCGTGGGGACCACCACCTGAAGGAGGGCACAACCTCATCCCAGGAGAGTGGGTGTGGATCAGGAAATTTCCTTCACAGGTTCTCCAGCCCAGGTGGGACGGGCCCTACCAGATCCTGTTGACAACCGAGTCTGCGGTTCAAGTGGAAGGAAAAGATCGCTGGATCCACCCGTCACACTGCCGACGAGCCTCATCCCCAGTTGCAGACTCAGAATGAAATCATTTCTGTCAATAACGATAATTGTTGCTGTAGGACTATGTTCCGCAGGGATTAATGATCATGTCTCCCACAAAGGAGAACATGGAATTAATTCCTTTTTAGGCCTCTCCTATCTGACAGCTAAGAAAACCAACCAAAGTGCCTGCTGGGTGTGTGCCGCATTACCCAAATATGTACAGGGAGGACTTCTTATGGGGGCCATTCCTTGGCGTCTCGAGGAAGTCATAGGCATGATCATTTGGAGGGATAATTTAGGACATTTTAATATGACAAACTATGGGGGTTGCCATAACACGACTTTAACCTGCACAACATTACAATATCTACAGGAGCGAGGCTTAGAGCCCACGAGTTTCACAGGCTCTTACGCTCCTAAATATAACAGAAGCCATACACCACCATACCTGACTCTAAATAAGGAACGTGAGGGAAACATGTTTTCAGCACACTAATGGTCTGCACTTGGTTGGATGGAGTCCTTGCAACCTTACCATCGCTGCAAATATATCCACCTCTACCTTCCAAATTCCAGGATGGGATCGGCACACCCCACAATTCGGTATAAGCTTCTTATTTTCAGAGGCATAGGGAGCACCAAACGGAACATATTTCATTTGTGGAAAACGGGCCTACCCATGGTTGCCAGCCCAGTGGTCTGGCTCATGTTATTTAGGATATGTGGTTCCTCATATCCGTGTCCAAACCCACAGCCCCTTCGGACCTAACCACAGACCACAAAGAAAATTGGCTGATTGGGAATATTATTTAGGTATAATATTTCCACAAGCCGGCATGAACTTTCTGAGTCGAGGGTTAATTCAAATGGCCTCGACTTTAGAGGAATTAGCTAATTCTACCTCATCTAGTCTGAAGGCTGTTAATGATGAGATGGTAACCCTCAGAGCAGTGGCCATGCAGAACCGACTAGCTTTAGATTATGTACTGGCGGCCCAAGGAGGGACTTGTGCAGTAATTGGCACTGAATGCTGCACATATATTCCTGATAATTCTGAGCACATCTCAGATCTGGCCCAACACATTTACAATGAGGAACAGAAATATCAGGACTATTATACTGAAAATTGGGGAATTGGGTCTTGGGTAAAGTCTGTGTTTGGGGCCTGGGGTGGAACTTTTTTACAGTGTTTATTTGTAGGAATAGTATTGCTTATATGTGTAATTGTAATCATCCCGTGCACAAAAACATGTATCGCATCTTGCTATAACCGTGGAACGTAAAATGTCATCGCAATACATACCTGTTCGCCAAGAAAGGAAAGATCTGCCCTGACATTGTATGTATAAAAATAGGCTACACTGACATTTGCCGTATTTTATAAGGGGGGAATGAAGAAAGATGTGAAGACAGGGGTTTGAATTTAATCCTCTCTGTATGAGGTTTAGACTTCTAAGTCACAAGCTGGGGTTTATGGCAGGAAAGGGGGTTAACTGATAAGGATTGCAGATGCAAGCTAGGAACCCCCCTGGGTGTAATGTTAAACTGACCATTTGTCCAGAACATCGTAAACTGGCCAAATACCATGAACCCCCCTCTTTACCATCAGACCGAGTGACGTCAGAAACGGAGAAGAAGACACTATATAACCCAAAAGTTTGTACCAGCACATCGAACAATACTTCGGTTTTGTTGTTTCTTGTGGGAAACAGGACTTCAGCTTTATTGTTCCTTGCATGCAATAAACTCATCTGTTTTACTTCATCTCGGGATCAAGAACCTTATTCGTTCTGTTACACCAATGGTATCAAAAAGTAATCTAAGTGGTGAGAAAGCTGTGGTCCTGAAAGCGCTTTACAGGATAAAAACAATAACAACAATAGTGATAAGCTGGGCAAACGATTTTTTTATAGAAATACAAAATGAGATATAATGATGTGTTCCGGCTAAGACATTAGCGAGTACAACCCCTCTCTCTGTGGGAGTGCTGGCTGTGATGAATTAAACCAGTTTCACAGGTATTTTCAAAGTAGAAGGGGGCGAGATTTCCAGCGAAAGACACCTCCCCCCTCCAAAACCAAGGAAGTACAGTACTTACTAGTTAAGAAAGCTAGGCTCCTCAATCGCTTTAACATGCTAATGTGTTGGTGTAACAGTCCGGGCGTGGCAAGCTTCTAATGTCAACTCGACTCGATTGGAAGACAATGAACATATTCTAGCCCTAAATGAATTAATAGCTAACATGGTTTACATAAAAGACATTTTTCCAAGAAAGTTTATAATAATACGATCTATAGTTGAAATCTGAACCTAAATAAAAAGAAAAAGCATTTTCAGAGAGCAATTACGCTGTGTTTATGTAGAAAAAGTGATTAGGTTTATGAGCAATCTAATTACTTATTTGTTTAAAACGCTATATAAAATAAAGTTTATTATTAATTTGCTGGACAGAGCGGTGAACATTATTATGGATAAGACAAAGATAATGATCCTGATCAGTTTAGAAATCTGTGTATGCTGTAAGGTTTTTACTTCTTAAACTTTTAAAATACACGTTTCAAATAGAAAGAAATCATCTTCCTGGTACAGTATATATAGCAAACCAGCACGTCTTTTTTCTCCAATCAGAGGGGTTAGACGCTCTGTTAAAAGCAATGGAGATTGTCTGTTATAGTGGATATAAAAACAAAAGTTCGCTGGCATTATATCCTAGAAGACACAGACCAGACCGGGAGAATGCCCGCAGCGTAAAAGAAAATGCCTGATGAACTAGGGATTGGACAGTTTCCAAGTGCTTGTACAATCGATGGAAATGTTCAAATAAATGTGCAAAAGAATATAAACAAAATAATCATTTATTTCTTTATCATATTGGCTAGCTAATGTACTCTCTTTGCTAGTTAGTGGCTGTGTTTCTGTGTTGGGTAGCAACGGGTGACTGTTCTCAGGCGGAAGATGTAAACAGCTTAATTTTCGTGTTAAATATTTTTTTTTAAATTAAAATTCATTCTATACAGCTGCAACTGCCCAACACCTCCGCCATTGCCCTACAATCTTAGCTGCCTACAGCTACAACCCCCAACAGCTACTCACCCCCCCATCCCCCACAGCTGCCACTCTCCAACACCTCCGCCATCAACACCTGCAGCACTGACAGCGTTATGAGCACCATCCCCCAGGCCAGGCTGACCATCACAGCTGACCAGGTGAAGAGGGAACTGAAGAGGCTGCACCAGGGTAAGGCCACAGGACCAGATAATTTCTGTCCTAGAGTTCTGAGGGCTTGTGCTGATCAGCTGAGCGGAGTGCTCCAGCGACTGTTCAACCTGAGCCTGCGCTTGGAGAAAGTCCCTGTGCTCTGGAAGACATCATGCCTGGTCCCGGTACCAAAGAAAGGGTGCACCTCTGTCCTCAATGACTACAGACCAGTTGGACTGACTTCTCACGTCATGAAGACACTGGAGAGGCTGGTCTTATCCCACCTGAGACCCCTGGTTAGTTCATCACTGAACACCTTACAGCTCGCCTACCATTCCAGTGTTGGAGGATGTAATCATCTACATGCTGCAAAGGGGCTACTCACACCTAGACAAGGCTGGCAACATTGTAAGGATTATGTTTTTCAACTTCTCCAATGCCTTCAATACTATCTAGCCTTTACTTCTAAGGAGGAAGCTGGAGGAGATGCCAGTCGGTGCCTTCATGATCTCAGGGATCACTGACTATCTGACAGGCAGACCACAGTCTGTGAGACTTCAGAACTGTGTATCTGAACAGGTAGTAAGTAACACAGGGGCTCCTCAGGGGACGGTTCTTTCTTCGTTCCTCTTCAACCTCTACACTTCGGACTTCAAATACAACTTAAAGTCATGCCACCTGCAGAAGTTCTCTGACTCTGCAATTGTGGGATGTATCAAGGGTGGGCAGGAGGAAGAGTACAGAGGACTTGTCAGCAGCTCTTTGGAGTGGTGTGGGGAGAACCACCTGCAATTGAATGTAACAAAGACGAAGAAACTGGTGGTAAATTTCAGGAGGAAAAGGGTGAAACCTACTCCTATCTACATCCACAGGAGTGGTGTGGAGATGGTGGACTCGTACAAGTACCTGGGAGGTCACACTGATGATAGACTGGAATGGTCTAAGAACATCGAGGCCATTTACAAGAAGGGTCAGAGTTGACTTTACTTCCTGAGGAGGCTCAGGTCCTTCAATGTATGTAGAAAGATGCTCTATTTGTTCTATCAGTCGGTGGTGGCTAGCGGCATTTTCTACGCAGTGGTATGCCGGGGCTCTGGAATTAGATCAGTGGATTCTAACAGGCTAAACAAGCTCATCAGAAGAGCAAGTTCTGTCATTGGGTCTGGCCTGGACCCCCTAGAGGTAGTGGCTGAGAGGAGAATGGTGTCCAAACTAGAGGCCATCATGGACAAAGTCTCTCATCCCCTCTATGACATGCTTGTAGAAATGAAGAGCACATTCAGCAATAGACTGATCCATCCACGGTGTGACAGGGAGCGCTACAGGAGGTCATTCTTGTCTTCTGCCATAAGACTGTACAACGCATCCACCTTGCGTCTGGGTATAGGCAACATTGACAGTGACCTGTTTCTGGACTGAACAGTAAACTGATACATCTGTTCTTTTTCTTTTTCCCATTTACAACTGTTTTTGGGCAATATATGCCAGGGACCTGTGCAATACATTTATATTTATATTTATATTTATATTTATATTGTGCAATACGACTTTTTGTGTACTGTTCTGTTCTGGTTTGTTCTTTGTGTGTTCTGGACTGTGAGTAACTGTTCTGAGTGCACTTCTCACTGTACTGATTGTATTGTATCTATTGTATTATTATTATTGTTCCATTCGTTACACTGTTGCTGTGTTGTCTGTGTTAAGCTGCTGTTGCACTGCAATTTGTGAAAGCGTATAAATAGGCACAAAATCGGATACCTATTGTTTCTAGGACGATTGAAAAAAGAAATGACAGATACATGGCGTAAAAGAAAGTCGCATTTTTCTAAGGAAGAGCCTCTTCTTTTAGATGAAATTGACAACAACATAGTGTTCTTGTTGACGAAGGCATGCGGCAGCCTATCCAACCCTGAGAAGAAAGTAAAGTGGGATGAAATAGCCAAGAGATTAAGTGCCTGCACGTCACAACCTCGGTCAGGCTCTGATGTGCGAACAAAATGGCAAGACTTGAAAAGAAGAGCGGCAGAATTGAGGAAAGAGAGGGCCAAGACTGGAGGCGGGCAGATGACAACATTGCCCCTTTCTCCAGAGGAGGAAAGAGCCCTGGCAATCCTTGGGTCTGTTGCTGCAGAGGAAATGTCTGAAGTGATAGATGTCTCTGGGAATGAGTTTCCAAAATCACCACCCCATGCTTCCATGCCCCAGCATCCATCCCCCTGTTCCATTGAAGATGCTACCCCTGGGCCATCTCAGACAGCCTCCAGTCAAAGACCACATTCTGCACCATAGGTACAGGTGAATGCCTGTGCCTGTAATCAAGAGCTAATAGCTCTTGAACAGGAGAGGCTGCAACTAAAGTGAGACAAGCTCGAACTCATACTTAAGGTTCTGGAGCAGTGGTATTCAAAATTTAAATATAAATGAATATTAGGCCTATAAATCACAAAAGTCAATATCCCTCTGCTATTGTAGTCTGTACAGGCTAATGATACAAGCCACCACTACAACCCAAATATTTAACTTAATAAAATCCATTACTGCATTTCAGCATGACAATTCTGCTATAATCTAGTCAAGTATTCATTTTAGTATTCCAAATTTCTGTCTGGCGATCTCTGCCTCTAAAGTTGGCGCAAGAGGTTGCCAATTTAAGAAACACTTAGTGATTAATGAGTGGGTCGGGGAGCACGTACATTATGAAGGATTTAATGTACTACTTTAGTTACGATGGATTTTGGGAAACACTTAAAAATTAACGATAGATCTTAAGATCGAGTTTACGATGTTCTTAACTTTACGACGCTTTCTGGAAACCCACCCTAGATTAGTATGAAAAGCCATTTAGCAAAGTGTGTGTGAGAAGAGTGACAAACTAGTATACTTTATATCTGATCATGTTTCTCTATATCAATAATAAAAAACTGTATTTTATATAGCATTTTTAAAAGTGGCATCTCAAAGTCATACAGTATTTCTGGCTCGATAAATGCACATCCTGTTCACTGAGGTAATTAAACCTACACTGAGCAATCTCCACTATGTTCAGAATTTGACAACCAGAATCCTGTAAGTTTTTTATTATTGTTATAGAGAAACATGATCAGATTGTCGTTGGTTCAGAAAAAAAAATCTATATTTACTAGATTGTCACTCTTCTCACACCCTCCATGCTAAATGGCTTATCATACTAATCTGATCAATCTAACTGCCTATTTTCTGTGCTTTCCCTATCATCCTAGAATTATAATTCCTCTGAAAATTATCTTCTTGAAATGACTCATTTCTAAATACCTAGGTTCACTGTTAACATCTTGCAGCATCTCTGCAACAAATTATACACTTAGCTCAACGTGACAGTTCATCCTGCTACCAACATTGAATACAATCTTTAGATTTCTATATTTATGCCTTTATTTAGTGGTTCCATTAATGACAAAGGTTAAACTTTCTTGGAAAAATGTATTTTACGTGTTGCAAAAAACTGACATGCTTTAACAAAATATATTTACAAATCATTTTCTCCTGGCAATCTACCTGAATGCCCAACTATCTGAAAAGCCCTTCATGAAACCATGTTTGCTATTAATTCGTATAAGAATTGCTGTTTTTTATGGGTGCTAATTTTCTGATTCCTTACTCTCTGCCAAATCTATTTCATGTTTCCATGTTCTTTTGTAACACACACCTTTCTGTGATTTTTTTTTGTATATCTAAGCAGGTGTTCCTTCATTCCTCTTCTGCACTGTCTAGTCATGGATTTTTTCTGTTTGCTTATTTCAAAGTAACCCCTGCTCCATTTCTAAAACTTTTTGCTCCTGTGCATTTTTGTAATTTTTACACCTCTAAGACTTTAACATCCTTAATTTTCATTTGCCTTAATTTGTAGACTGAATTTTAGTTTTAGCCTTAAAAAGCTTACGTTTTTACTATCTTTTGTTTCTTGTCCTACAACTGTTATTATTGATCACTGAATTATTGTACTTTACATGACTTCTTTCATTCACCCTTTCCTGAACAGTTAACAGTGTAAACATGTGATATTGTGATATTTTGTGCTCTCGTTGAATGATAAGTGTTGCATAGTTTAATCATTTTCATTCTTAGAATTTATGAAATGCTTGGTTAAAAGCAAGGGAGATTACAGATGCAGCCATTCAAAGTGAGCGGTACAGACACGTACTGCAGGTATGATGACACGGGGTACCGCGGTGCGTGATTGGTTGACCGACAGGGGCACTCGTGGTCCGTTGGTCTGTCGTAGAAAGACTTACTGTAAACGTCTTTACTGTGCCCGTTGTAGATATTGAATTTTACCACTGAAGGGAAATCTTAGTAGCTGAGCATAAAAAGAATAGGAGCATACTGTAACGCGTGTGAAGGCCATAAACGATATTAATTTTGGAACGTAAACATACAGTATATAGCTGGTCTTGGTACTTTAAAGAAAAAAATACACACCAGTATTCCATTTCTCCCTAAACATTGTAAGCTTCGAAGTCTTTAACTAACGTGATACCGGAGTCAACAAGCATACTTTTAGAATTTGATTAAAAGGGAATATAATATGGAATCGCGTATCTAAAGAATTTAATAACGGTATGATTATATCCGTGTACTGCGGCAGGGCTGTGTAGGGCTGTTTCGCCTGCCTGATCATGCGAGCTGTCTTGTAGCCTACTGGTCTAGGTGCGTGACTACCAACTGGCAGGTTGTGTGTTCAAATCCCGCTAGTGCTGGACTTTTCATTTTTATTTATTTATTTTTTAATCGCGTAACATAAACATATTACCGTATGCAAACTGTACTGTATACAGTATGTATATGTATATTTAATGTCTTTACTGTGCCCGTTTAATTGAATTAAAAAAAAATATTTAACACGAACATTAAGCTGTTTACATCTTCCGCCTGAGAACAGTCACCCGTTGCTACCCAACCCAGAATGGTGATTGGCTGACACTATCTGACACCCCTCTGATTGGAGAAAAAAGACGTGCTGGTTTGCTATACATACTGTACCAGGAAGAGGATTTCTTTCTATTCAAAACGTGTATTTTAAAAGTTTAAGAAGTAAAAACCTTACAGCGTACACAGATTTCTAAACTGATCAGGATCGTTATCTTTGTCTTATGCATAATAATGTTCACCACTCTGTCCAGCAAATTAATACTAAACTATATTTTATATAGCGTTTTAAACAAATAAGTAATTAGATTGCTCATAAACCTAATCACTTGCTTTTTCTTTTTATTTAGGCTCAGATTTCAACTATAGATCGTATTATTAATAACCATAATAACAACCAACCAACAAAAACAACCATATAAACATTCCAAGAAAGTTTATAATAATACGATCTATAGTTGAAATCTGAGCCTACTTTAAAAATAAAGGAAAAGCATTTTCAGAGAGCAATCACGCTGTGTTTATGTAGAAAAAGTGATTAGGTTTATGAGCAATCTAATTACCTATTCCCTTAAAACGCTATATAAAATAAAGTTTATTTAGAGATGAATGATCAGCGTCACAGTTTAAATAATGTGAGGCAGGAAACTAACACAGCGCCACCGGATTTAATAACGCAAAAAAAACACTATAAAATAATGTGACACAGTACAGCACAGTACAATAATACTGACCATGACTTTAGAAGCATAAATTGCCTTACACTCAATTTAAACACAAGCTGTCTTTAGCCCTCTAAGCTGGTTCATACAGAAATGTAGAGATCCAGGCTCAGAACACACAGCTTCATTAGCGAATACATATGCAGGACAACTAGAGAAGACGTTTTACAGAGGTGGATTTTTAGAAACATCCCATCAGACATCCCATCATATTCACAACGTGAAATCTAGAAAATAATATTACGTAACCAAAATCCGCAATATGGAAACAGAACCTGTGTAATTCTTGATAGATGATGTACTCGTAACATTTTTTCAAGACGAACTACAACATTTAAAAAATGACTTGTATGTACTTGATATCTCTAATCAATCCACGGGTCCCAGCACAAAACGAAAGAAAAACGCATACCGTTTCGCGCTTCTTATTAGTTGCTCAAAAGTAATTTGACCGTATGAAATGCATAATATAAACCTAGAAACATATACGTGAGCAGTACTTAAGCACTGTAGTATCGGTGTTAAGACATACCTCTCAAATACTGTAAATCAAGTTAAAAATATCTCAAGACCGATTCTGGTGGTAATGAAACCATGCAAGGGAGTTTTTATGTCCGTTGCAGTTCTTTTGCAACATGAATATAATTATATCGTTATTAATTTCTTGAGATACGCGATTCCATATTATATTCCCTTTTAATCAAATTCTAAAAGTATGCTTGTTGACTCCGGTATCACGTTAGTTAAAGACTTCGAAGCTTACAATGTTTAGGGAGAAATGGAATACCGGTTTGTATTTTTTTCTTTAAAGTACCGAGACCAGCCATATACTGTATGTTTATGTTAAGATTTCCCTTCAGTGGTAAAATTAGATATGAATATTCAATACTTAAACGGGCACAGTTAAGACATTAAATATACATATACATATTGTATACAGTACAGTTTGCATACGGTAATATGTTTATGTTACGCGATTAAAAAATAAATAAATAAAACTGGAAGGTCCAGCACCACCATTATGTTTATATGGTTGTTTTTGTTGGTTGGTTGTTATTATGGTTATTAATAATACGATCTATAGTTGAAATCTGAGCCTAAATAAAAAGAAAAAGCAAGTGATTAGGTTTATGAGCAATCTAATTACTTATTTGTTTAAAACGCTATATAAAATATAGTTTAGTATTAATTTGCTGGACAGAGCGGTGAACATTATTATGCATAAGACAAAGATAACGATCCTGATCAGTTTAGAAATCTGTGTACGCTGTAAGGTTTTTACTTCTTAAACTTTTAAAATACACGTTTTGAATAGAAAGAAATCCTCTTCCTGGTACAGTATGTATAGCAAACCAGCACGTCTTTTTTCTCCAATCAGAGAGGTGTCAGATAGTGTCAGCCAATCACCATTCTGTGTTGGGTAGCAACGGGTGACTGTTCTCAGGCTGAAGATGTAAACAGCTTAATGTTCGTGTTAAATAATTTTTTTAAATTCAATTAAACGGGCACAGTTAAGACATTAAATATACATATACATACTGTATACAGTACAGTTTGCATACGGTAATATGTTTATGTTACACGATTAAAAAATAAATAAATAAAAATGAAAAGTCCAGCACTAGCTGGATTTGAACACACAACCTGCCAGTTGGTAGTCACACACCTAGACCAGTAGGCTACAAGACAGCTCGCATGATCAGGCAGGCGAAACAGCCCTACACAGCCCTGCCGCAGTACACAGATATAATCATACCGTTATTAAATTCTTTAGATACGCGATTCCATATTATATTCCCTTTTAATCAAATTCTAAAAGTATGCTTGTTGACTCTGGTATCACGTTAGTTAAAGACTTCGAAGCTTACAATGTTTAGGGAGAAATGGAATACCGGTGTGTATTTTTCCTTGTGATATTTTAAGCTCTAGTTGAATGATAGGTGTCGCATTTTAAATCATTTTCGTAGCTAGAAATTATGAAACGCCCTGTTAAAAGCAAGGAATTTTTTATGCCCGTTGAAGTAAAACAAAATGCCTGACAAAGTATGGCTTGGACAGATTCCAAGTGCTTGTACAAATGTGCTAAAGAAATTATACTTTGAGTATACAGCCTGTCCAAAGTCATCCATTATTAATACTATTAGTAATATCTTCAGTAAAGGCTTTGATGCATAAATATTTCTGATAAAGGTAGGTTGTGTACTTTTGTCCAACTGAGCAATCTTGCTTTCATAAAATATACCAACATTTTAATGACTGATGATTAACATGCTGTAATACACAGTTCAAAATTAAAGGCTCAAATGCTGTACATGAGAGGTTAAGCTCCCCCTGGCAGTTTTACAAGGCGACGCCGGATATTAGTCACGTGACACACGTGAAATGCATGATACCGCGTGATCCCGCGACACGCCCACCGGGGTATGCCGCGAAATACCTCACCCATTTTGAATGGCTGCATCTGTATGTCTGTTATAGTGGACATGAAAACGAGAGTTCGCTGTGGCATTATAGGAAACCCAATTTCAACAACAAAGCGCTTGAGTGATATTCTGGCAGCACCAGTGGGAGCATTCCCGCAGGGAAAAAGAAAATGCCTGATGAACTAAGGATTGGATAGTTTTTCAAAGGTTGTAGGATTGATGGAAATGTTCAAATAAATGTGCTAAAGAAATAAACAAAAACAAGTAATTTATTCCTTTATCATGTTGGCTAGGCAGAGGGATTCTCAGGCAGAGGAACATAAATAGCTTAATTTTCATGTTAAATACATTTTTAAAATAAAAATTCACTCTATACAGCAATAGTATATTTGGGGACTGTTTAATAAAAGCAATAAGGCACTCGAGGCCTGTGCTATATCGTGGATATAATCACAGTTAAAAGGGTTTCTGGCCCTCCGCATCGCATCTGGCCTAATAACACCTTTTAACTGTGACTATATCCACGATATAGCACGGCCACTCATGGCTTATTGCTTAAATAATTAAATTCTAAAAAGTATGTGTTTCTTTTACTGTGATAACGAGCCCACGTATTAATGGAAAATGGTAATCACTTATCTCACTTAGCTTTGAACATGTTGTGATATTTAGAAATAAAAGAATTTCAATATAGTGTCCATAATATTTGCAATTTTAGTTTTTAAAAGAAATATTTATTTCTTAAAAGACAACTCATGGTGACAGCAGGTCTTGAGCATCAGACCTCAAGCATATAGGGCACAGGCTTAAGCTATCACGCCACAGACTTAATCACAAGGAAAGAAGTGAAACTGAAGCAGACATATCCAAAGAAAGTGTACTGCTGTGATAATTTGAGCTACAGTGCATTAATATAATTATTTAGTTATTAATTTCTTTAGATACGTGATAACATATTATTTTCCCAATTAATCAAATTCTAAAAGTATACTTTTGTTTACTCCTATAATGAGCATATTTGCAAAATAAAGGTAAAACATTATAACATTGTGTAGAGGTTTGATGGATTAACTGAGACAATTATTAATTGTAGCAGTAATCACGAGGTTGTTCGTTGGGGCTTTTAGAAAATCAATCGTCAGAACAACTAACAACGCACACACACGGGTTCAATACACGAGATACGTTTATAAATATAAATTGTGCACCAAACATATACTAGTCTGTCTGGATACGAGCGGCAGACCTTACTGTGAGGGTTATCAATATACAAGGTATATAATCTCGAAGAGATGCAAACACAAAGAGATACACAACAGAATATATGTCAATATATATCGTTTGGTTACCAAATCGCTAATCAGTTTTATTACCCACTGTTACTCTAAACTCGGAAATACATTACTCATGAATCAAACTGATAACAACTTGTGTTGAGGTACAATTGAATTCTCGAGACGCAATGTAGAACATGGGGTTTACTTATCCACTGTGTATGGATTTGGAATTTCCCGGCACGAACACCAAACCAGCTGACAAGCTCTGTTACAGCCTCTGTTCCAGTGGTGGTCCAATGGGTGTTGTCCCGGCGTCCTCTGTCTACTGGCCAACCAGTCGAGGTGCAGCTCGAAGTAGGACGGGAGGAGGAATCTGACTGCAGCACGCAGGGCAGTCGTTGCTCCGAGGGGATCTACAGTGCCTTGCGAAAGTATTCGGCCCCCTTGAACTTTTCAACCTTTTGCCACATTTCAGGCTTCAAACATAAAGATATAATTTTTTTATTTTATGTGAAGAATCACCAACAAGTGGGACACAATTGTGAAGTGGAACGAAATCTATTGGATTTTTGAAACTTTTTTAACTAATAAAAAAATGAAAAGTGGGGCGTGCAAAATTATTCGGCCCCCTTGCATTAATACTTTGTAGAGCCACCTTTTGCTGCGATTACAGCTGCAAGTCGCTTGGGGTATGTCTCTATCAGTTTTGCACATCGAGAGACTGAAATTCTTGCCCATTCTTCCTTGCAAAACAGCTCGAGCTCAGTGAGGTTGGATGGAGAGCGTTTGTGAACAGCAGTTTTCAGCTCTTTCCACAGATTCTCGATTGGATTCAGGTCTGGACTTTGACTTGGCCATTCAAACACCTGGATACGTTTATTTGTGAACCATTCCTTTGTAGATTTTGCTGTATGTTTGGGATCATTGTCTTGTTGGAAGATAAATCTCCGTCCCAGTTTCAGGTCTTTTGCAGACTCCAACAGGTTTTCATCCAGAATGGTCCTGTATTTGGCTGCATCCATCTTCCCCTCAATTTTAACCATCTTCCCTGTCCCTGCTGAAGAAAAGCAGGCCCAAACCATGATGCTGCCACCACCATGTTTGACAGTGGGGATGGTGTGTTGAGGGTGATGAGCTGTGTTGCTTTTACGCCAAACATATCGTTTTGCATTGTGGCCAAAAAGTTCGATTTTGGTTTCATCTGACCAGAGCACCTTCTTCCACATGTTTGGGGTGTCTCCCAGGTGGCTTGTGGCAAACTTTAGACGAGACTTTTTATGGATATCTTTGAGAAATGGCTTTCTTCTTGCCACTCTTCCATAAAGGCCAGATTTGTGCAGTGTAAGACTGATTGTTGTCCTATGGACAGGCTCTCCCACCTCAGCTGTAGTTCTCTGCAGTTCATCCAGAGTGATCATGGGCCTCTTGGCTGCATCTCTGATCAGTCTTCTCCTTGTCTGAGCTGAAAGTTTAGAGGGACGGCCAGGTCTTGGTAGATTTGCAGTGGTCTGATACTCCTTCCATTTCAAGATGATCGCTTGCACAGTGCTCCTTGGGATGTTTGAAGCTTGGGAAATCTTTTTGTATCCAAATCCGGCTTTAAACTTCTCCACAACAGTATTACGGACCTGCCTGGTGTGTTCCTTCCTGGTTCATTCCCGGTCCAGCGCTGCTTCTGAATAAGCTATTCAGGTTGTCGACGAGGGTCCAACTGTAGGCTGCCGTTGATCAAGCGGAGCATTCACGTTGGTAGAATTCTGAGTACGTACGGGATCCTCGGCCTCACACTTAGAACAAAGTCCAAGTCCCTTTGCAGACAACAGCAGTTGTCACGTGATTGTCTCTAAAGGATGCGCGAAAATGGCCAAGGAGAGCCCCGATCTGAGCTTGCGCTCCGTTTTTGACCAAGACACAGATTGGTTGAGGTGTGCTGATTGGTTGAGAGTTTGGCGGGCATTGGAGACCCATGTGGTATGTAGCGGTGAGGCTTAATAATAAGGCAGAATTAAGTGTTTCTGAGCTTCCCAAATGAGGCTCCATTTCTCTGTTCATCTCTGTGGTGCAGCCACAGAGAAACTATTCATGCAAGATGTTTTCTTTTGATAAGGACAGCTCCCACAGGGGGATGCACTTAGCTAAGCCTGGCTATCATGATCAATGGTCACCCATTGGCGCCTATCTGTCTAGGGAGTGCCAGTTGGACATCTGGACTGCATTACTAAGTGTCAGGACTAAGTGACTCATATCTCACCTTGATCAACCAATCAGGGACTGGTAGGGCCGAGTAACCCACGTGGGACTCTGATGCCCATGGAACTTTCAGCCAATCAATGAGCTGAAGTTCCTCCAGGTAAAACAGGCAACACAGAGAGCCTGTGAGATTCAGATTCAGATTGAGATTGAGATTCAGATTCAGATTCAACAAGATTCTGTAAGATTCCAAAGGGCAGGACGGCCCAGGAGCAGAAGGCTCCCAATGGCAGGACATTCTCGCAGCGCGCCTCCTGACCATCCTGCGACTCAGCCCGGACAACCACGGAACAGCCAGTGTGTCCGAGTGCCAGAACTTTCCTTTGTTCTAAGAGTCTAGAGTGGAGGTTGCCAGAGAGTAACCAGCAGCAGGCCTCGTGAACAGGTCGGAACTGTGGACAGCTTTATCACTATTAAGAACTAGCTCTTCATCAGGAACGAACCGGTCCTCTTCCTGACTTGCTGGGACCCACAGTCATCTTTTCTCCTGTGCACAAACTTTGCTAGTTAAAGCCAACAGTGAGCATCAGCAGCGCACCGTCGCAAGCCGCACAGCATATCCTGGCACGTAGCCAGAGAGCGCGGATTGGACAGCAACAGCCTGCAACTGTTTCTTTGTGCTCGCAGGAGATCTGAATCCCCAGAGATTGGATGAGTATTCAACTTCAATACATTACAGCTCGAGAATTCAATTGTTATCCCAACCAGTTGATATCAATTTAATTCCTAAGAGTTATGTACTTGTTTGAGTATCTAATGTAGAAGTTGTAACCAAGTTCACTTTACGAAACGGTCTAAATGAATGATATACTGAACGTATGTCCTCTTGATATGTGTAACTCTTTGTAACTGATTGAATATATATCTTTTGTATTCTGATAACCCTCTCGATAAGATCTGTTAGGTTTATATGCATATTCTATGTATTAATAAATGTATCCTCGTGTATTTGTACCTGTGTGTGCGCGTTGTTTGAGTTATGTCGCATGGTTGGATTCTAAAGCCATCAAAAGAATCAACTTTGTGATTTACTGCTACAATTAATTGTCTCGGTAAATGCCCAAACCCTACAGAACTGGTGCCTTCAGAGAGCCACTTTCTTACACATTTGGCGTCCCTGAACCGGCTTTCTCTACAGGTATTACCACGCCCTGCCAGTCCCTGATTGGTTGATCAAGGTGAGATATGAGTCACTTACTCTTGACACCTGGGAATGCAGTCCAGATGTCCATTCGGCACTCCCTAGACAGATAGGCGCCAATGGATGACCATTGATCATGATAGCCAGGCTTAGCTAAGTGCATCCCCGTCTGGGAGCTGTCCATTATCAAAAGAAAACATCTTAAGTCAGCCTGCATGAATACTTTCTCTGTGGCTTCACCACAGAGAGAGTGAGATGGGGCCTCATTTAGGAAAGCATACCAACGCTTAATTCTGTCTTATTAACAAGCATTGCCACTACATATCCCCCCTTTTTGAAGATCACGAGGTTCTGAGGCGTTGTTGCCTTCAAAACAAAAACAGAGTTAAGTGATGTTTGTTGTACGACAGTGGATTCTACCACCCAATATTCACATTACCTCTCGAGAATTTGTACAGGATATAGTGTTGGAAAGAACATTGCGTATACCTGCTCTCAGTTATAAGGTACGTAGAAATGAGGCATCGGGCATCATCATTAGCCCTAGACCTTAAACTTCCGGCAGTTCACTATCAGTATCGGATAGCTCTGCAGCAGGCAGACGTTTGGGAGTGGTTACCTGATTTCGGTGATACACCATTGCTCCCTTTGTCTCATTCAAACTACCCCGCAAGGCAGATATAGTGCTAAATCGTTGAGATGCACTATAGCTCCTTCAGAAACTTGTAGAAAAACTGTTTGGTTGGGTTGCTGCACTTCGGTAGCTGTATCATGTCTGCCATAGGTTATTGTAACAGTTAACTGTGGTGTGCTGACCAGCCATTTCTTTCCCACCTGCTCAACCTGGGGTGCGTTAACCTCACTTTGGCTCGTCACTGTGGCTTTACACTTTTCAGTGGCAGCCCCCTTTCTGATACCACACAACTTCTGAGTTGTCTCCCTAAGGAATGGCTTACTTGGGCATACCCAGTGGATATCCTTGGTTGATATACACAGTTCCAGGTTTGGAAAAAGGTACAAATTCGGATCATCCTCCTGGTAAGCTACGAGCTGTGGGGTGGTCAACTTCACATGCATGTCCCCCCTACAGAAGCCAACGTTTGATATAGACTTGAGTCTATAGATATCCTTGCTACTCACGATGGGAAGGTTCAACAGGAAACCTATTTCTTTGGCTTCGGGGTTGACATGTATGGGAATGGCACTGCCTAGACTGTATGCAAGATGTACTTGCAATGGCTGCACCATCTCGGAAGTGGTTGTCTTCAGTACTTCTTCTACTAAGGACAGTGGAACCAAGTAGGTTGGAATCTGTCCCATGGCTAGGCTAGTTACCGTGGCACTAAGCTCCCTAAGCAGATCCTGCATCAGCATTCTGACCTGTTGCACATAAGCTTAGTCCCACTGTAACATGTCGACAATCCTGCCCACGGTGTGGAGGGTGTTATTTAACACTGCTGTATGAAGGTACTGCTAAAATTGTGCCCTGTAAGGTTTTCCCTAGGCTTTCCAGCCGCTGCTCCTGTTGATACAGCCTGTCATAAATTTCTGGCATTTCCTTACGTGACCAGACACCTGCCTTCTCAGGGTGGTCAGGGTGACAGTGTTAGCAGCAAACAGACCTGCTGAAAATAGCGAACCCACGGCGGAGGCCACAGCAATCAGACCCCCCAAGAAACTTTTGGGGCGGCTGAGGCCTGTCATCTCCTCCTGGGTGACTGTTGCCTTCCTCAGCTGGCGGAGCATGTGTATAGTGTCTAGCTGGGCATTCCATATAGTATCCCCAGCCCACTGCCTACCATGATAGGACACCCTACTGTTCATGTTGATGTGCTTCCGAAACACATCATTTGGGTCCAGCCGTACATACACTCGCTGAGTATATGTTCTGCAATTTGGACTATGCCGGTAGGAGGACCGGGTTCCACAACTTCAAAGGGCTGTGTCGAGGCGATCCACAGTACTGTCAGGACCAGCCGTGGCAGTTTTAGGATTCCCATTCTGGAACACAGATGAGGCACATGGTACAGTTCCACTATATTTTTGAATATATTTTCCTAGCAGGACCTACACTACAGTACCTAACTACCTGCAGCTACAAAGGGGCATCATCCTCTTTGATCGGGTTTGGACTTTTAACCCTATTCTGTGTCCTCCGGCGCCATTTGAGGTGGGCGATACAACCGGAGGTGGTTGCGATTCACCCACTTGTAGACCAGAGATTGCCTTCCCTTTTCAATCCAAATTCGATAAGCTACTGGTGATACCTTATTGACAGTCTCGTGGGGTCCTGTCCAACTGGGTAAGAACTTCCGGGCCACCCCCGTGGGTTTGGCAAATTGAAAGTACAGGACCTTGTCTCCTACTTGGAGTTCCTGGTTAACTGCCTTTCGGTCATGTATAGTATGCTTTCCTACCCTCTGCACTCCTTCCCAGATTGTTCTGGGAAAAAGCAAAGGTTGCCTGCAGATGTGCTCGCAGGTCTGACACATACTGATGGGCCATAGCAGTCCCCGTCGTGCTCAAGTCAAAGACAGTGTAGGTGAAGAGTCATCTTCCGACCTATCATCATCTCAAAAGGTGGGACCCCCGTAGAGCAATGGGGCGTAGCTCGGATGGCCATCAGAACCAGGGGCAGCTTAATGTCCCAGTCCCTACTGCTGGTGGAGACAAACTTTTTGAGCATACTAACCACTGTTCGGTTTGCCCTTTCTGCCTGGCCCAAGGATTGAGGGTGGTAGGACCCCAAGCATATTCCACAGGGTTGCCATTACTGTAGCTGTGAAATGGGTTCCCCGATCCAAGTCCACGGTCAGGGGGAGTCCCCATTGACTGAACACATGGTTCACCAACAGCACTGCAGTTGTCTCTGCCATGTCGTTGGGTCCTGGGAGGCACTCAATCCATTTTGTGAATGCACACGTAACAGTGAGGAAATATTTTTTTCCCTCTGTATGACCTCACCAGCGGCCCCACCCAATCCATTTGTAGATTGGACCAGGGGAATGTCATGTCCTTTTTCTGGAGTGGTGCACAGTGCAAGGGCCGTGATGGTTGGAACTGGCTACACGTCAGACGCCCCTTTACATACGCGGCGATTTCTTGGCCCATGTGAGGCCAGAATGCCACCTGCTGGATAGTGTCTTACGTTGCCTTGATTCCCCTCTGACCCCCACAGAGTTCGTCATGAGCGTGTTGGATCATGACCCCTCGATGACAGCGGGGAACTACCCACTTTGGGACACCTTGTGCAACTGGTACACAAACCAACAACCCCTTTATAATTTTTAGGTTGTCTTTCACCTCTGCCAGCTCCTTCAGCTCCGGAGACTGGCTCAGCACCTGCTCCAAAAGAGGTTGACACACTGGGTCAGCGATATGCTGATACATTTGCCCAATTGCTGGGTCCTGTTTCTGCATTTCCACAAGATCGGTGTTAAAACCCTGTGACCCAAGCACTACAGATTGAGGGTCAGCTCTGACATCCTGTCTAGCCCTGCTTCGGGTGACCGCCTTGACCTCAGCCACTGTTTCTGGGGGTAGCCATTCTTGCTGGAACTGCCAGGGTTCACCCTCTAAGCGGCCAGATTTTGCCAGTCGGTCGGCCTCATCATTCCTGTCTTTGTTGGGTCCCTTCACCTGGGAGTGTCCCTTCACCTTCCTCCAGTAAACCATCATTCCAGCCTCGGTCGTGAGCTTGTCACCGGCCAGGAACAACTCTTTGTTCTTTACTTCCTTGCCCCGGGCATTTTTCATGCCGTTACCCTTCCAATACGGAAGATGGGACACGAAGCTATGTCGGGCGTAGTTCGAGTCACTACAGATGACAAACTGTTTAAGGCCATGTGTCAGGGCCTGCTGGAGGGTGATCAACACCCCAGCTACTTCCGCATACTGACTACTCTTTGGTCTTAGCTTATAGCGGGTCGGCCCACAGGGAGTATTGTCTTCGTTCGTGGCGATAAGAGCAACCATCAACATAGGCCATGGGTAAGCCCTGGCCCATGTTCTCATCGTAGTACCGATGATTGTTCGGTAGCTCAGCAGCGGGAATAGTTTCTGGAGCTTCCATGTCAGTGTCACAGCCGTATGACACTTGGCCCAAAGCCAGGCCCTGTCCCAGGTACATTTTCTTGCTCTGTGCATAATGTACCTCTATCTCATAGCCTTGTAGGGCCATCATCCATGCCACAATCCTGCTATTTGACACCCTGCCCGCTTTCAGTCTCTGGCTATGCAGGAATGTCACAGGTTGGTGGCAGGTTTCGATGATGATCTTTTGTCCCCCAACATAACTACGGAAGTGTTCTACCAACCAGACCGTAAACAACAGGGCCTTCTTGCAGTCCAAGAACTTTTGCTCCACTGAGCTCAGGGCTCGACTGGCATACGCCACCACCCTTCGCTCTTGGTCATATTCCTGACTCAGAGCAGCCCCAAAGGCAGTGCTCTGAGAACCCTGCTTCAAGGTAAACCTTATTTATGTCAGGGTAGGCCAAGTACGGCACACTACTTAGTCTGCGCTTCAGCTCCATCACAGCCTGTTCTGGGGAAGGCCCCCACTCAAAGGGCACGTGTTTCTGCAACAGCTTGTGGAGGGACCTTGCTATTTCAGCGTAATCCTCAATGAACTGCCGGGAATAATTATATACTCCCAGAAAGCTGTGCAGTTCAGACAGGTTAGTGGGCAACTTCATATTCTGGATAGCTTGGACTCTGCTGGACTGTGGCTGTATGCCTTGGGCTCCAACCAATAGTCCCACGTACTCCACTTGGGTCCTACACCACTGTCCCTTAGCCAGGGACAGTTTGGCCCCTGCACGGAAGAGCTGGGTCAACACATGCCTGATCTCGGCCATGTGTTCTTCCCAGGTCTGACTCCGCATCAGAATATCGTCCACATAGACCAGGTTGCCCCTGGCGGCTGCATCACTCATGGCTTTGTGCAGAAATATGTTGAACTCCGCTGGGGAGTTGGAATACCCAAAGGGGCATCGATTCCAGGTGAAATGCCTGTTTCCAAAGGAAAAGGCCAGTTTGTCCTGGTCTGTTGGTTCTACCTTAAGGGTCCAGAACCCATTGGCCACATCCACTGTGGTGAAATATTTCGCTGTTGTCACCTTTGCTAACTCCTGTTCTAGGTAGATCGTTGGCCATCGTGACAAAGGAACCTGTTTATTCAGCTGCCGGTAGTCAATGGTCAGACGCCACTTACCATTGGGTTTCAGCACCGGCCACAGTTACACTCCCTTATGATCTGACACTCTAGTAGAGCATCCAACGTCTGCTTTATGGACTCGTATGCCGTGAGGGGAATGCGATACTGCCTGACATAGGTTGGGCGGATGCCAGGGGCCGTGGGAATGCGCACTGTGTGCAAATCCGTCACCCCGCAGTCATAGGCGTCCCGTGCAAACACTTCCTGAAAATCCTGGAAGATCTGACGCAGCTGCTGACGCTGGCTTTCCGTTTCCAGGGCATCTGCCTTACCAAACTGTTCCTGTACCTGCTCTAGAAAGCCCGCTTTTGACGGCATGGCGGTATCCCGGGTCGCACTCTCGGCTGAGTGGTCCGTCGGAACACCTGCGTGTACTGTGTACACAACCATCTTATCCTTATCGCTAAGGTCCACCCTGCACACCTCCTGGTTGCAGAATCTCTCTATTGGCATAATTGCAATCATCCGCCGGGGGTAGGTTTGTACACCTGCTCGGTTCCCCCCTCCCTGGCCAAGGGACCAGGGAGTTGCCCCAGTACTGGGATGGCCAGTTCGAAATCATAGAAACCATTGTCAATTACCAGCCCCATGTCAGTGCGAGCAGGGATTTTGACATCTTGTTTTGCTCTGTTCTGCACCAACAGGCAGGTGGCTCGGCCATTCCGTTCCAGTCTGGGGGTACCACAGACTGCTAGGTTCAGTCTGATAAACTGAGCTGATGGTTGGAAGAAAACCATCTCAGCGTCCATTCTCTGTACCTTCTTTAGGACAAGGCGTACCGGAAACCCTGCTGTTGACGCAGGAACGATCAGGTCCGATTCGTTTACTACCTGGCAGGCCTGAAGAATCGTCTGACCTGACCGAATGTTCTCGGGGTCGCCGCTTAGAGAGTGGGCATCTGGGTTCACCCGTGTCCACAGCACACTGTTGTAAGAAAACCGGCTCAGGGACGCCAAATATGTAATCATAGTGGCTCTCTGAAGGCACCAGTTCTGTAGGGTTTGGGCATTTACTGAGACAATTATTAATTGCAGCAGTAAATCACAAAGTTGATTCTTTTGATGGCTTTAGAATCCAACCATGCGACATAACTCAAACAACGCACACACACAGGTACTAATACACGAGGATACATTTATTAATACATAGAATATGCATATAAACTAACAGATCTTATCGAGAGGGTTATCAGAATACAAAAGGTATATATTCAATCAGTTATAAAGTGTTACACATATCAAGAGGACACACGTTCAGTATATCATTCATTTAGAACGTTTCGTAAATGCACTTGGTTGTAACTTCTACATCAGATACTCAAAACAAGTACATAACTCTTAGGAATTAAATTGATATCAACTGGTTGGGATAACAATTGAATTCTCGAGCTGTAATGCATTGAAGTTGAATACTCATCCAATCTCTGGTGATTCAGATCTCCTGAGGGCACCAAGAAACAGTTGGAGGCTGTTGCTGTCCAATCCGCGCTCTCTGGCTCCGTGCCAGGCTGTGCTGTGCGGCTGCTGATGCTCACTGTTGGCTTTAACTAGCAAAGATTGTGCACAGGAGAAAAGATGACTGTGGGTCCCAGCAAGTCAGGAAGAGGACCGGTTCATTCCTGATGAAGAGCTAGTTCTGAATAGTGATTCAGCTGTCCACAGTTCCGACCTGTTCACGAGGCCTGCTGCTGGTTACTCTCTGGCAACCTCCACTCTAGACTCTTAGAACAAAGGAAAGTTCTGGCACTCGGACACACTGGGCATTCCATGGTTGTCCGTGCTGAGTCTCAGGATGGTCAGGAGGCGCGCTGCGAGAATGTCCTGCCTTTGGGAGCCTTCTGCTCCTGGGCCGTCCTGCCCTGGAATTCTCCTTTGAATTCCCTTTAGAACAGTCCACAGAATTCTCTTCAGAATCTTACTGAATCTCTGAATCTTATTGAATCTTCCAGGCTCTCTGTGCTGCATGTTTTTACCTGGAGGAACTTCAGCTCATTGATTGGCTGAAAGTTCCATGGGCATCAGAGTCCCAGGTGGGTTACTCGGCCCTACCAGTCCCTGATTGGTTGATCAAGGTGAGATATGAGTCACTTACTCCTGACACTTAGTAATGCAGTCCAGATGTCCAACTGGCACTCCCTAGACAGATAGGCGCCAATGGATGACCAATGATCATGATAGCCAGGCTTAGCTAAGTGCATCCCCCTTTGGGAGCTGTCCTTATCAGAAGAAAACATCTTAAATCACCCTGCATGAATAGTCTCTCTGTGGCTGCACCACAGAGATGAACAGAGAAATGGGGCCTCATTTGGGAAGGCTCAGAACACTTAATTCTTCCTTATTAATAAGCCTCGCCGCTACACTGTTTACTGTGTCCAGCTGGGCGCCCAGTAGAACCAACAGGTCTGCACCAATACAGACTTAATGGGTCATCTGAGGTGCTACCTGGAAGTAGTGAGAAAACTGCGATGGAAGTAGTGAGAAAGCTACACACCTTCCTTTGCTCCAAATGGACCTATGAGGTGGGGGTGCCCACCACAGAACCTTCGACTGCGTCACCAGGGTCACCTGACGGCTTCGTGACAGGTCCTCCAACAGACCTTCACTGATTATGGACTTCTCAGAGCTGAGGCTAAGAATTACATCATCAACCTGCACTTCTGCCACCTGGACCTCTCCCACCACCATGGGGTGGTAGTCCTGGTCCCCCTGAGGTGCCAGGATGCACAGAAAGAAATCCCATTCATTACGGGACAGGGGGATCCACTCTTCTTCAGGGATGAAAAAGGTGTGTGCTTTACCTGGCGGGTCAAGCAGCTGCTCGGAGCGCTGCTCCTGTAGTTGGGAGACTGTGGGAGTGCTGGCCTGGGCAGGACTTCACTGTAGTTTTGGAAAGCAAGAAGAGACATTTATTTCTCGTCCAGAGGAACCAGGAGGAACCTCCAACTCAGCTATAGTGTTCAGTGGGCACTGTGTGAGCACAGCATAACCACTGAACCCCCCTTTTTGCTGTGCGACAGGCTTAGGGTTTTTGATCTGAGCCCACAATTTTCCACGCTGGCAGTCCACCAGAGGCTCCAGCCTGTCAAGCAGGTCTTGGCTAATGAGTAGTGGCTCTGTTTTAAACCTGGAGATATAAACAGGATGCACCATGTTTATTGGCCCAAACCTAAGTGCCACCCACACTCGGTGGCATGATCCTCGGTGGCATGATCCTGGGTATAGCTGGAAATATCTATCTTACACGGTTCTACCTTAAGTCTGATGCCTTTACCTTTCGCTACTCGTTTGAGCTCGCTAAGTAGATCGGCTGACATCAAACTAATTTCAGCTCCAGTGTCAATCAGTGCTTCTCTATCTAAGACGTTTTCAAGAGAAACCTTGATATAAATACGCCTTGCTTTTCCTTTCTGGCTGAGATTCCCTAAGAATTGTTGGAAGCCTGCCTTTCTTTGACTTCAGGGGCGGGGTCAGCGCCCAACTCAGAGTCACAGCCTTCTTCCAGGCAGGAACCCTCCCACCCAATCAGATAGACTGAGGGAGGGGCTTGGGACGGATCCCCGCCTCCTCTAGTGAGAAGGGGCGTGGTCCCCCTAAGCTCATTCACGCTTCTGGCACTCGGTGCGGAAGGTTTACCCTGTCCTGATCTCTCAAGCAGGGCTTGTTCAAGCCTGGCTAGGAGGGCTGCAGTTGACTCCCTTCGTCCAGCCTTATGGTAGGCTCTGCCTGAGCCCTTGCCTTCCCCGTAGCGCTCACGGCGGCTCTGACGCTTAGTGCGGTCCTGCCTGCCTATTTTGCGCCGGGGCTTAGCGGGCTCAGGAACCTCAGCTCCCTCGAGCTGAGGCGAGTCGTCAGCCCTGCTGGCTTTAGTGGCGAACACGGCCGTTTTAGCAGGTTTTCGCTCTGAGGAAGCAGAGACTTCAGCTCCCCAGGCTTTTTGAGCCAACCTTCTAATGTCAGACATTTTCATCGCTTTTGCATCAGAGTGCATCACAATCATTTTCCTGAATGAGGGATGCAGATTAGCAATGAATAATCCTTTGAAATTCACGTTCTCTTCGCAACCCTCTTCATTCCGCCCTGTAAAATAAGTGCACCTAAGCCTCTCATAATAGTCGCAAGGGGCTTCAGCTTTTTCGTGCTTAATATGGTGCTCAGCGGCCACGGCAGATATGGGATCGATAAAAGCCAAAAATTCTCCCATCATTGCCTGACACAACTCCTCAAAGCTATTACAGACCTCCGGTCCTTGTCTAGACATCCACTCATGGACCGCTCGGCTGGTAGTTTTCCTTACTAAAATAGCCTTTTCCTGTTCGGACGCTTCGGGCATAAACTGCAAAGTATATCTCAGCTCATCGATGTAGGTCTCCACATTATTACCTGACACTGACGGGTCAAACCTTTCTACATCTTTGGCTAACTGCCTCAGGGAGTGGAGGTTAATTTTTATGGTTTCTCTGCGGGCAGGGGGTCTATGCCTTAATTGAATCGCCCTTGCGTCTCACGCAGAACTTGGCGCTCTCCCCCATGCCGATCCGACCACAGACCCTGGCCGGGAGAAACCTCCTCCCGGTGCGCTGGGTGAGCGCTCCGGGCTGCTAGGTGGGCTGGCATGCAAGTGGGATCTAGCCTGTTTTGCTTCCAGTACAGCAGCATCTAACTCCTTTTGCCTTTCCTGGCTGAGCTCATTTAAACTCTCAATTTCTTTTTCTTTTTCTTTCAAGCTCGCTTCCAGGTCTCTCCTAGCTACCTCAGCCGCAGTTTCTCTAGCAGACAGGTCATCTAATTTACCTAAAACTTCCCTGAGTCTGTCTTCACTTTTCTCATTTTTCACTCTCTTTTCTCTGATAATATCCAACAACTCAACTCGCTCCACCTTATATCTTTCTAGCTTTCCCTCAAGCTTTTGAAACTTTGTCAGCTCGGACAAAGACAGTTCGAGCTGTTTAGCTAGATTTAAAGCGAAACTAGATAGGACCTGAACTGCGTTCACAGACCCTCCTGTGTTAAGCTGGTTCGCTACCTTAGCTACTAAATCTACTTGCAGCTTCTCAATATCATCAAAGTTCAACTTTTCGATACTGCTCCAGTAACCAGGATTGTCGTCACTAGAAATTGTACTTATAAGCGACTCCACTTCAGACATTTTAGCAGCCATTGTCATTACGTCAGAGAAACTTTAAGAGTATTACTTTTTTTCCTTTTACCAAAATACAGTATGGAATCTAAACACCCGAGCAGATGGATTTCCAATCAGCACACGTTACACTAAACGCTAGAAAACAGGGGAATTTCTTTACGCAGTTATCAGCACACCTGGTATTCGCGTATAGAATCCACGGTGCTGTGCTGAACTTGAACTCACAGCAACATCAGTTATTCTGTGCGATTGATTCTCATTTCATTCTAAACTCGCCCACCCAGGGCGCCATTAAATGTAGAGGTTTGATGGGTTTACTGAGACATTTATTAATTGTAGCAGTAGTCACAAGGTTCTTCGTTGTGGCTTTTAGAAAATCAATTGTCAGAACAACTAACAACACACACACATGGGTTCAATACACGATATACGTTTATAAATATAAATTGTGCACCAAACATATACTAGTCTGCCTGGATACGAGCAGCAGACCTTACTGTGAGGGTTATCAATATACAAGGCATATAATCTCGAAGAGATGCAAACACAAAGAGATACACAACAGAGAATATATGTCAATATATATCGTTCGGTTACCAAATAGCTAATCAGTGTTATTACCCACTGTTACTCTAAACTCGAAAATACATTACTCATGAATTAAATTGATAACAACTTGTGTTGAGGTACAATTGAATTCTCAAGATGCAATGTAGAACATGGGGTTTACTTATCCACTGTGTATGGATTTGGAATTTCCCAGCACGAACACCAAACCAGCTGACAGGCTCTGTTGCAGCCTCTGTTCCAGCGGTGGTCCAATGGGCATTGTCCCGGCGTCCTCTGGCTACCAGCCAACCAGTCGAGGTGCAGCTCGGAGTAGGACGGGCGGAGGAATCTGACTGCAGTGCGCAGGGCAGTCGTTGCTCCGAGGGGATCTACCAGCAGTCTGGCTGGCTAGTAGAAAGTCTCTATGCACAGAGTGTGACAGCGAGTCCTCACAAGTCATTCTTTTGCCCGGGAAGAAGCTAGTTTGTTCCCGGTCCAGCGCTGCTTCTGAATAAGCTATTCAGATTGTCGACGAGGGTCCGACTGTAGGCTGCCGTTGATCAAGTGGAGCATTCACGTTGGTAGAATTCTGAGTACATACGGGATCCTCGGCCTCGCGCTTAGAACAAAGTCCAAGTCCCTTTGCAGACAACAGCAGTTGTCACGTGATTGTCTCTGAGGATGCGCGAAAATGGCCAAGGAGAGCCCCGTTCTGAGCTTGCGCTCCCTTTTTGACCAAGACAAAGATGTGTGCTGATTGGTTGAGAGTTTGGCGGGCATTGGAGACCCACGTGGTATTACCATGCCCTGCCAGTCCCTGATTGGTTGATCAACGTGAGATATAAGTCATTTACTCTTGACACTTAAGAATGCAGTCCAGATGTCCGTACGGCACTCCCTAGACAGATAGGCGTCAATGGATGACCATTGATCATGATAGCCAGGCTTAGCTAAGTGCATCCCTGTCTGGGAGCTGTCCCTTATCAAAAGAAAACATCTTAAATCAGCCTGCATGAATACTTTCTCTGTGGCTGCACCACAGTGATGGAGGGTGAGATGGGGCCTCATTTAGGAAAGCATACCAATGCTTAATTCTGTCTTATTAACAAACATTGCCGCTACAATTGTTACAACCATGATGGTGAGGAGAAAGTGAACTTACGCTACAGTCATTGGTTAATGCATTGGAGCAAACCAATGAAGTTGATCGTTTGTCTCCCGCCAAGCCTGCTGGCTGTAGCGGATGTGCATTCGGAGTATCTAATGGAAAAGAATGAGTACATGCACTCACTGGTATTAAGTTCTGTACACTTGACATTTGCAACACCGTTTATGTTCGATACAATCTTTAGCAGATGTCCATACTCACTCAGAGAGTAAACCATTATTCAAAACATTATTTTACACTAATAACAACAATTATTATTCACTTGTAATGCTGAGTTCTGAAGACGTTGCACATTGAGCCAGGTGTATATCATCTGCATCTATTGGTAACAAGATGGATACATGAGACACGCTCTTGCTAGCAATGCTGTAATTTAATTTTTCAATAAGCCAAATATATATACTTGAGAAATGTTGGATATCATCATCGTCCACCATCATGCAGCATGAGGCTTGAAAAAAGTGAGTCTTCTGAGTGCTGTAGTTGCTCCTTGTGAGCCATTCTTTTCTCTATTTCTGACAAGTCCATAGATCACCCGAGACTGACAGACTCAGGCACCGCCGCCCCCCTGCACACCATGTCCTTATACACATTGATGATCTGGACCCCCACACACCCCCGAAAAGTAGCCACTTCTAAGAATTATGTATTTTTGTGAGATATAACCTTTAACGTCAGGTTTATGGGGTGTGGCCATGAGGGGTGCCTGTCTAGTGTGTACAGAATTTATTTTAAAGAAAAGTTTTTTAAAAAGTCAGTTATATTGTTAAGACCTTTAATGCCGTATTATAGGTATACAGATGCAGCCATTCAAAACAAGCGTGCGATACAGCATTATTTTGCGGTGCGCCTGTCCCTGTGTAACACAAGTTACCCTATTAATACTGTATATTCTCGCATAGTACCGCATGATACGGCAAGTAAAATAACAGTATCCGGAATTTCTGCAAGGTGGAGCTAATAAAGCTCAACCTCTCATGTTTGAGCTGTCACCATCAAAGTCTTTACGGAAGATATTACTAATAGTATTTATAATGAATGACCTTGGACAAGCTGTAAACTCAAAGTATTGCCCTGGTCTACGTTCTTTTTTTCATTGACCGTCTTTGTAAAAGTAACACCACAGCATTTCTCAATCATGCATTTGTTTCCAATTATGCAAAGTACAGTCATTTTTGAGAATCTCCGATTCACCATGCCTTTCACATGCTCATAAAAGATATTGATTTAGGAACATAAACATATTACTGTATGCAAACTGTACTGTTTACAGTATGTATATGTATATTTAATGTCTTTACTGTGCCCGTTTAAGTATTGAATATTTATATGGAATTTTACCACTGAAGGGAAATCTTAGTAGCTGAGCATAAAAAGAATAGGAGCATACTGTAATGCGTGTGAAGGCCATAAACGATATTAATTTTGGAATGGATAAACATACAGTATACTGTAGAGCTGGTCTCGGTACTTTAAAGAAAAAATACACACCAGTATTCCATTTCTCCCTAGACATTTTAAGCATAACTAACGTGAAATAGTGTGTAAAAAAGTGGTAGTTTTAAGCTTTTCTGCTTGTATAATATGGAATCTCGTATCTAAGGAAATTAATAACGATATAATTATATTCATATACTGCAACACAGTAGTACACGCTGTACAATGTCTGTTGAAACTGTTTGTGTAGGGCTTTTTCACCACTTCTCATGTGACTTTGTGTGTAGCACTGTGGTCTAGGTGCTGTGCTTGTAAATCAGAGATTGTGTGTTCAAATCCAGCTGACGCCATGACTTTTCTTTTAACAAACATTTCTTTGAAAAAATAAAATAGCAATATTATGGATAATTAATTGACTTTTTATATTCTAAATATCACATCATGTTCGAATCCAAGTCATTTTTAATAACAATGGGTAAACTGGGTAAACTATCACAAAGCATTAGAGAACTTAACAATAGCAATATTATGGACAATCAATTGACAATAAATATAGAAAAGCACATATTAAATTTGGGAAATAGTTTTAAAATGTAAATAGTTCCCTGGTTCTGCACCCCTGGGTGTTTCTCTCTCTGGTCGGGGCGCGCGAGAGCTCGCTGGCAGGTGTTGACGGAGAGGAAAAATAAAGGCACCTTTTAACTCCACACGTCTGAGTTTTTGGGTCCTTCTTATCCGAACCCGAAATCGTTACACTATTATTCTGTCCATCGAAAACCCGTTTATATGTGACCTTTCAGAACACCTATCTGTTTTCTTCCTAGCACAATTTATGAGCACTTTGTGATTAAATTAATTCTCATTACATTCTCATTCTCACTGTGCATAACAAGGAAGATTAATAAACATAAGTTTGTTAAATGACAATATAATGTTTACAATATAAACATTTACTGTCAAACTTTAAATCAACAATTGATTTAAAGACGATCTGTCAAAGTGCAATGAAATACAATATTGTTGTTGTTGTTATTGTTGTTTTTATCCTTAAAAACATTTTGAGAAGCCACCTTTAAAGGCGCTATATAAAGGCGCTGATTCTTATGGAATGTGTTTTCTTTCTTCTTTTTTTCAGCATGGAATAAATCTATTACAGTACTTGATTCTTATGGATGCCCGCTTCTGCTGGGGATTAAAAAAAACATGGAATCGTGTATCCAAGGTATTAGCAGTATAACTATATTCATGCACAAACAGTTGCATGTTACATTATTAATTTGGGTGTCTCCTCTTGCCAGAAAGCTCTAAATTGCATTTTGAGTGCAGTTTTTGTCTTTTTTTAAATAACAACCCAAAAGTCTTAATTCTGTCCTGATTAAACTTTTAAAATACACGTTTCGAATAGAAAGAAATCCTCTTCCTGGTATGTAGAACAGATCAGCAGGTCTTTTTTCCACAATCAGAGGGGTTTCAGATGGTGTCAGCTAATCACCATTCTGAAGCCTACCATAATCTCTGGTATAGGGACAACCCAGAATGCTGGTCTTGGTACCGTAATTCACAGAAAAAATACACACCAGTATTCTATTTCTCCCGTGTCCTGTCACAGTGCAGTAGGAAGTGCACCTCTGTCTCTATTTCTCCCTGCTGGCAGTGGGAGCACAGCCTGTCCTCTCTGGGTAACCAGGTGCCTAAAAAGTGGTTATTAACAATCAAAACATGTTTTATTTATTTTATTTGAATTTAGAGGCTCTACTGTATACAGAGAGGGGCGGGAGGGGGAAACAAGCTGTCCAGCCATGTGGAATGCTACAGAACCCTAAATAGACAATACACACTAGCCGAATATTTGACCGAGATATCCAGACACAGCTGGATGAGCTCCACCAGCCAGGACAGGCAAATAGGATACACTCCACAGACATTCACAACAGCGACATATCATAAAACTTTTGCACATATTGTTAAATTATTACTTGTTTTTCAGGAAGTTAAAAAAAAAACTTGAATTACTTATCCAGTCTTTCGAAAGAAAATTATTTTTCAAGCAATGCAACTAACGTCGGGCAATGTGTTTTTTTTAATCCAACATTGACAGCCACATCTTAAATCTTGTCAGCTCTTTTTTCTCTGTTTGAATTGTGGCGATTCAAACAACTTGGGATAACAAGTGGTCTCAAAGTCACCAAGCTCACAGAGCTTCAACAACAGGTGACAACTTCCTTAGTCCTTCCTTAGTCTTCCTGAAATTGTCAGATTATGAATGAATAAAAGCATTTTATTAAAAACACATTTGCATTTGTTTGGGAGCTATATTATGTATTTTTCATATGTAAGATATAATGATGTGTTCCTGCTTACACATCACATGACTTTAAAAGCTAGAAAAACAGGTTTCGATTCACATTATCTGCCGAGCCTTGTTTTGTCAAAGGATAGCACATACTTTGAAAAGACCGCAAATGTATTAGCAAGGGTTGATTGCACTATGGACCGCACAAAGAAATTTAGGTGTGAGGGCAGGAGTGGATCACAGCAGGCATAATCAGCAAATTAACAAGAAAACAAAGAACAGGACAGGTAAGACGAGTATCCAGAGAGGGAGTGATCAGAAAAAGAAAACAATTGTTACGCACGGGTTTTCGATACAATTTTTTTTAACTTCCTAATGCATCAGACACATTTCCTGGCGTATTGTGTTTTAAATAAAATAGGAGTGTCTTTGCCTGGTATAAGCTCATCGGTATGGTGTAAGTTTTATCTGTACCATACTGTATACAGGTACAGACTTCAAGCTGCACCACTGTATCGCCTTGGTTAGGAGATAGACTATGGCTAAAATCACGAAGACTCTCTCACACCAAATAATGACGATGAAAAGAAACGGGAAGTCAACACGGGACATTGTACAGCAGTTGGCTTCGATGGACATCTTCGTTTCTGAAAGCACAGTGAGACGACATTATAAAGGGGAGAGGAGGCAAAGAAAATCTTAACCGAGGACGATCCAAAGGTAAATAACTTTCTAAAAAAACTTTTCTTGCATGTAAATACAACTACGCACATTATTTTTAAAACTAACTGTTGATCTCTTTTTTTTCAAGTCCTTTTGTGTGAGCCATCAACAGACTTATGGATGAAAATGATGAGCTACCGGCGATGCAAGTTCAAAGACGGCTATGGGCTGACCTTGGTGCGAGCGTGAGTCTGACATCGATAAGAAGAGTGCGCAGGAGGCTTGGATGGAGATACAGATAAACCAACACATGCCCCATGATAAAGGTAAAAACCAAAGAGGAAAGACTCAAACAAACGCTCCAATGGATTGAACACGGAGAGGCATTTCATGATGATTTTGGAAGATAGAACTGACCGAACAAAATTGCAACAATTTTATTAACAGGCTGTTTCGTGTTCTTCCTAGGATTGTTGACCGGGGTGGGGGACATTCGGGAATGTGAGTCTGAGAAAGACAGTCTCACGTTTGTGTACAATCTGTCCACAAACAAAACATTCCTGGTAGACAAGAGGAATATAAAAAAAACAATGACTTTTTTGTCAATGAAAACCGGTGTGTGTCTCTCTCTGCTGAATGAATAAAAACATTTTATTAAAAACGTGTTTGCGTTTGTCTGGGTATTTACTTTGTATTGTTTTATGATATGTTGCTATTGTGAATGTCTGTGGAGTGTATCTTATTTGCCTGTCCTGGCTGTGCTCTCTCGCTCGCCCTCCCCCCACCTCTCTCAATTAAATTCAGTCCAAGGTGCTTTATTAGCATGACAGATGGGCACAATCAGTGTTGGGAATTTACTTTGTAATCTGTGGTCCTTTTAACTGTTTTTACATCTACTGTATTGCTTTGAGATGCCACTTTAAAAGGTGATATATAAAATAAAGTTTTTTATTATTGTTATAGAGAAACATGATCAGATTTTCCCTGGTTCAGAAAAAAAGATTTAAAGTATACTAGTTTGTCACTCTTCTCATTCCCTCTTTGCTAAATGGCTTTTCATACTAATCTGATCAATCTAACTGCCTGTTTTCTGTGCTTCTCTATCCTTTAAAATAAACTATTATTCCACAATGCAGAGTATTACATTGCCAGTATCACAGGCCAGTTCACAGGTTTGAAAGAAAGTGAGACATCAGGTACTACTGTTGTATTTATGAAAAAGAAACAAAACAAAAAGCTTACTATCGACTGTGCCATCCTACTCCTTAGTTAATACATTTTATTATTTATAAACAGTTAACATTGTTAGCAAAATATCTTGAATTATATTTTACCCTGTTTTTTCTTTGGTTTTGTATTTAACTTATTATATGATAGTCAGATTTAATGTATATTTAAACAATGAAAATATATTTGTACAAGATGCGGGGGAAGGTGCAACAACTTATTACAGTGCTAAATTCAATATTATTGATTACTAATAGTTTATGCTTACACCTAACTTTCTTAATTAGATGTATTTAAAACAGTGAACTACTGTAAGTGTAACATAACATTCATAAATACAATCAAGAATAGTTTTGTGGTGTTTGTATATAGGAAACGTTTCTAAAATGTATAACATAACAAAATTAAAGACAATTAAAATCATAATCTTTCCAGTTGTATGTCATCAGAAAATACAACAAGTTTCTGCTTTGTCTAAGGATGGTATCAAAAAGTAGTCTAAGTGGTGAGAAAGCTGTGCTTAAAGATAATTAAGGTGCTTAAAAGTAAAAAGAGATGCTTCATATTGCTTGACTAATTTTAAAAACTAAGTTATAAATGCAGACACTCTCTCGGTGCCACACCGGGTCGAAATATCTAAATATATAAATATATTGCAGCGCATTCGCCCCGGGCAGAGGCCGAAGAGCACCCGGCTGGGGTGTGCAGTGAGGGGCAGGACAGGAGTGAAAGTGGTCAAGGCGGGGTTTAGGAAGGCCGCTGACCAGTGCGGCTGTCCCACAGTGAAGCGGGCGTACAGTCTGCGGAGGTATTCGTTTTCCTTGTAAATAGTTCCTGCTTCTGCACCCCAGGGTGTTTCTCTCTCTCTCTCTCACTCAGGCACGTGGGCGGTGCATTGGCTTGCGCTGTTGGCAGGCAGAGGCTGTCTGTCTCTGGTCAAGGGTGTGGGAGAGCCGGGCTGGCAGGTGATTACGGAGAAGAAAAATAAAGGCTTTAACGTGCTTTAACTCCGCAAGTCTGAGTTCTTTAGTCCGTCCTATCGGAACCCGAAAAGTATTACAATATGTATCTATATAGCAGGTGATGTTCAACTCTTTAGTATAGATTACACTTTTCTAAAATGTATTTAAAAAATAAAAACGATTACAATCTAATCTTTCCACGTTTGATCCCAAAATCCCAAGAAAAATAAATCTAAACGGGGAGAAAGCTATGCTGAAAGTTTATTAAGATACTTAGAAGACAAAGATATCAATTTATATTGCATTTGTCTGATTGTGAATAAAAAAACACATATAATTAAACAATTATTATTTATCTCTGCTGGCATGGGCATGGGGGTTGTGCTGGCTGTGCCAAAAACTAAAAGGATCGTTTTTCAGTCAACGAGTGTCTGAATCACTTTGCCCGTCCTCACCAAACCCAAACATACTTCAGTATACAGATGCAGCCATTCAAAATGGGTGAGGTATTTCGCGGCATACCCCAGTGGGCGTGTCGCGGTATCACGCAGTTCACGTGTGTCACGTGGCTAACTATCCGGCATCGCCTTGTAAAACCGCCAGGGGGAGCTTAACCTCTCATGTACAGCATTTGAGTCTTTAATTTTGAACTGTGTATTACAGCATGTTAATCATCAGTCATTAAAATGTTGGTATATTTTATGAAAGCAAGATTGCTCAGTTGGACAAAAGTACACAACCTACCTTTATCAGAAATATTTATGCATCAAAGCCTTTACTGAAGATATTACTAATAGTATTAATAATGGATGACTTTGGACAAGCTGTATACTCAAAGTATAATTTCTTTAGCACATTTGTACAAGCACTTGGAATCTGTCCAAGCCATACTTTGTCAGGCATTTTGTTTTACTTCAACGGGCATAAAAACTTCCTTGCTTTTAACAGGGCGTTTCATAATTTCTAACTACGAAAATGATTTAAAAAGCGACACCTATCATTCAACTAGAGCTTAAAATATCACAAGGATCCTCAAGAGCACAGCAAAGAGTGTATTAAAAGACACTTGTATTTATCAACGCTTTCTTTTCCGTATACCAGATTTTATGGAACCACTTCAGAGGGGTGTCAGCCAGTCAGATTCCAGGAATCGGCACTTTAAAGGAAAAATACACACCGGTATTCCATTTCTCCCTAACAATTTTAAGCATCGAAGTATTTAACTAGCATGTGAAATAGAGTGTGAAAAAGTGGTAGTTTTAAGCTTTTCTGCTAATATAATATGGAATCGCGTATCTAAAGAATTCGTGTGAAGCGACAGGGCTGTGTAGGGCTGTTTCGCCTGCCTGTTCATGCGAGCTGTCTTGTAGCCTACTGGTCTAGGTGCATGACTACCAACTGGCAGGTTGTGTGTTTGAATCCAGCTGATGCTGGACTTTTCATTTTTATTTATTTATTTTTTAATCGTGTAACATAAACATATTACCGTATGCAAACTGTACTGTATACAGTATGTATATGTATATTTAATGTCTTAACTGTGCCCGTTTAAGTATTGAATATTCATATCTAATTTTACCACTGAAGGGAAATCTTAGTAGCTGAGCATAAAAAGAATAGGAGCATACTGCAACGCGTGTGAAGGCCATAAACGATATTAATTTTGGAACATAAACATACAGTATATGGCTGGTCTCGGTACTTTAAAGAAAACATACACGAAACATGGTTTCATTATGACCAGAATCGGTCTTGAGATATTTTTAACTTGATTTACAGTATTTTGAGAGGTATGTCTTAACACCGATACTACAGTGCGCAAATATTGCTCACGTATATGTTTCTAGGTTTATATTATGCATTTCATACGGTCAAATTACTTTTGAGCAACTAATAAGAAGCGCGAAACAGTATGCGTTTTAGTTTCGTTTTGTGCTGGGACCCGTGGATTGATTAGAGATATCAAGTACATACAAGTCATTTTTTAAATGTTGTAGTTCGTCTTGAAAAAATGTTACGAGTACATCATCTATCAACAATTACACAGGTTCTGTTTCCATATTGCGGATTTTGGTTACGTAATATTATTTTCTAGATTTCACGTTGTGAATATATGATCTGGGCAAACAGAGCCGCAAAGAAGTACATTATTGGTTGTTGGTTTTTTTTTGCAGGTTTATCTAGAACAAGCGATGCTTAACCCTTTGTCTGATTCTTGTGAAACTATCCACACGACAGTTACAGTACCTAGGAGTTGACTTCAGTGATGTCACTGATGGGATGTTTCTAAAAATCCATCCTCTGTATAACGTCTTCTCTAGTTGTCCTGCATATGTATTCGCTAATGAAGCTGTGTGTTCTGAGCCTGGATCTCTACATTTCTGTATGAACCAGCTTAGAGGGCTAAAGACAGCTTGTGTTTAAATTGAGTGTAAGGCAATTTATGTTTCTAAAGTCATGGTCAGCATTTATTATTGTACTGTGCTGTAAACTTGTTCTGTGCCAAATCACATTATTTTATAGCGTTTTTATAGCGTTATCAAATCCGGTGGCGCTGTGTGTTAGTTTCCTGACTCCCATGTCACATGGTCTGTGATTGAAACCTGTAAAACCGGTTTAATTCGTCACAGCCAGCACTCCGGTTGTAAAGTAGAAGCAGGCGAGATTTCCAGTGAAAAACACCTCCCCCTTCTTCAGGTGGGAGGGTCTTCTGCTCAGAATGAAACGCTAAAATGTATTGTAGGCTCTGAATGGGTTCAATTATGATTTGGGCTTGATTAAGGTTGCTGCCTTTCATCTAAAACCCTACTTGAATCCTTCTAAACTAAAAACCAGTGTTAGTGAGTTCTAAATAAAGAGGTATCCAGGTATCAGTGAAACGGGCGGACAGTCTGGGGAGATCGCCCATTTTCCATGTAAATAGTTCACTGGTTCCGCACCCCTTGGTGTTTCTCTCGCTCTCTCTCGGGACACCTGATCATTAGCTCGAAAGATTTGAGTGCTTTGTGTATATTCTAATGGTAGTGGGGGCAGGGTGTGTGGGAACAGGTTTGGTTGAAATTGCATTGGAGATCTATGTTCTTCACACCTGAAACATTTTCTCTGAAAGCATTTTCTTCGCAGTTTAACCGATCTTGTTACAGCATGTTACAGTTTACTATTATTAACCATATTAATTTTAAGTGCTTAATGTAAAATCTTGTAAAAATATATTTTCATTGTTCAAATATACATTAAGTCTGACTATCATATAATAAGTTAAATACAAAACTAAAGAAAAAATAGGGTTAAATATAATTCAAAATATTTTGCTAACAATGTTAACTGTTTATGAAAAATAAAATGTATTAACTAAGGAGTAGGATGGCACAGTTGTTAGTATGTTTTTTGTTTTGTTTCTTTTTCATAAATACAACAGTAGTACCTGATGTCTCAGTGGCTTTCAAAATTAAATTATGCATGCAAACCTGTGAACTAGAAAGATAACTAAGATATCCATCCATTTATAATGGTGGCAAAGTGGTTAGCATTGCTATCTTGCAGCACTGGGGTCCTAAGTTCAATTCCTGCCATCCTGTGTATGTGGGGTTTACATGTTCTCTCTGGGTTACATGGTTTTTCTCCATATGTGTGATATGACTCCCTATCGCACTCCAAAACATACTGGTAAGTTAATTGGTTTATGGGAAAACTGGCCCTGGTGTGTGTGTGTTTGCGTCTGTCTGTCCTGTGATGGACTGGCGCTATGTCCAGGGTGTATTCTGCCTTGTGTCCGTTGCTTACTGGGATAGGCTCCAAACCGTCTGTACTGGACAAAGAGATTAGAAATGGAAGTAAAGGCACTGTGTGGATGGAACTATACACAGTGTTAGAAACCCACTATGAAATGGCAGCATCTCACTGAGAATAAAACATTTTATAGTGCTGGCTTAAGGAAACAGCCTTTCCACCTCTCTTGCACATCAGTATCCATACCTAGTTATTTAAACAAATTGCCTCTAATTATAAACATCTTAATATGCTGGCTCTGTGGATCCGCATCAGCTATGTTTGCCCATTCCTTCAATTCATGTGCATCCAACACACAGTTCAATGCCAACAACTACACATAATCTAAAATACAATCCTTATTTCAATATCTATGTAAACATATAGTCTGTTAACTTCATCATCTTCATCAAAAGTATGCCTAAC
Source organism: Lepisosteus oculatus (assembly GCF_040954835.1). NCBI lineage: Eukaryota > Metazoa > Chordata > Actinopteri > Semionotiformes > Lepisosteidae > Lepisosteus > Lepisosteus oculatus. Next base: position 50,517,928 of record NC_090696.1, read on the forward strand.
CCCATTAGGAAGTGTTCTGCTTGTGTTAATTTCTTTAAATCACAAATATCATGTGTAAATACTGGCCATGTAATACTCTGCATTGTGGAATAATAGTTTATTTTAAAGGGAACTAGAGAAACTAAGAACTAGAGAAATCAAGAAAGGCTTTTTTTCTAGAATTAATAAATGCACATCCTGTTCACTGGGGAAATTAAATCCACACTGAGCAATCTTCAATATGTTCAGAATATGACAGCAAGAATCCTATCAGGGATGCATTACACCTGTTTTCAAGTCCTTGCACTGGTTACCTATCAGATTTCGAGTCAACTTCAAAATCCTTATCCTCCTTATATACTGTCCTACAACTGTTATTATTGATCTCCGAATTAATCTACTTGACATGGCTTCATTCAGCCTTTCCTGAACGTCTATGACAGGCAGAGAGAGTGCTGTTTCTGGTGCGATCTTTTGCAGCTGACATTTCACTGTTTTAAATGAACAAGAAATTAGATTGCTCATAAATCACTTATTCTATATAAACACAGCGTAATTGCCCTCCGAAAATCGTCTTTTTCTTGTTCGTTTTAGAGACCTTGATCGAAACTGATTTTAGATGTCAGAAAGGATTTATTTTCTCTGTATTTCCTACATTGCTTTGTCGAGATTTTAACTTTATATCTAACTTTATATCTAGGCTCAGATTTCAACTATAAATCGTACAGTAATTAATAGCAGTAAATGCTGATGTTTATACATAAAAAAGTCATGCCTTGGAGTATAGACCCCCAAAGGAATGCCATAGACTCAAACTGCAAAATAAACACATACCGAAAGAAAGTATTTGTATTGTAATTGCAAATCCTGGTACTGTATGAGTGATTGGTATGACTTTCCTCATTACAAATCTCTTATTAGAATTTAAATTTCTCTGTAACTCCAGGACAGAACAGAGAAAATGTAACTGCCTTAAGGAGTTTACGATTTTGAAAAATAGAAGGATAAGCATGATACGTATGTCTTCTGTCATTTTCTAAGTCATGTTACTGAGCACCAAATCTTATTGAGAATATGAATCCATTTAAGGTTTATACGATTAAAGTAATGGTTTATTCCATGCTGAAAATGTTTGTACCAGACTTTTTTGAGGCCTGTTTAATTGTGTCTGAAGTCTGATGTTGTAAATTTTATTGTTAAAAAGATCCATGAAAATGTCACTACTAAAGTTAGCTGGTACTGTTGGTATTGTAAGTGGCAAGTAGAGCTCATATTTTAGATTTTGTGTAGTTGCTAGCGTTGAACTGTGTGTTGGATGCACATGAATTGAAGGAATGGGCAAACATAGCTGATGCGGATCCACAGAGCCAGCATATTAAGATGTTTATAATTAGAGGCAATTTGTTTAAATAACTAGGTATGGATACTGATGTGCAAGAGAGGTGGAAAGGCTGTTTCCTTAAGCCAGCACTATAAAATGTTTTATTCTCAGTGAGATGCTGCCATTTCATAGTGGGTTTCTAACACTGTGTATAGTTCCATCCATTTCTAATCTCTTTATCCAGTACAGAGGATTTGGAGCCTATCCCAGTAAGCGATGGACACAAGGCAGAATACACCCTGGACATAGCGCCAGTCCATCACAGGACAGACAGACACAAACACACACACACCAGGGCCAGTTTAAATCTAACCTCAGAACCTTTCTTTTCAGAAGACTTAGTATCTGTATCTGCTTCATTTTCTAATTTTGGTAGCACCTCTAACTGCTTGTCTTTCTTATATGCATTTACTTTGTAATCCGTGGTCCTTTTATCTGTTTTTACATCTACTGTATTGCTTTGAGATGCCACCTTTAATGGCGATATATCAAATAAAGTTTTTTATTATTGTTATAGGGAAACATGATCAGATTTTCCCTGGTTCAGAAAAAAAGATCTAAAGTATACTAGTTTGTCACTCTTCTCATTCCCTTTGCTAAATGACTTTTCATACTAATCTGATCAATCTAACTGCCAGTTTTCTGTGCTTTCTCTATCCTGCTAGATTTGCAATTATTCTGAAAATTTTCATCTTGAAATAACTCATTTCTAAATACCTTTTTCACTGTTAACATCTTGCAGCAACTCTGCAACAAAATATACACTCTGACAGTTCATCCTGCTACCAACATTAAATAAAACAAATCTTAAGATTTCTATATTTATGTCTTTATTTAGTGGTTTCATTAGTGACAAAGGCTAAACTTTCTTGGAAAAATGTCTTTTATGTGTTGCGGAAAAAACTGACTTGCTTTAACAAAATATGTTTACAAATCCTTTCACCTGGAATTTTCGTAGTTAGAAATTATGGAACGCTTTGTTAAAAGGAAGGGAGTTTTTATGTCCGTTGCAGTTCTTTTGCAACATGAATATAATTATATCATTATTAATTTCTTGAGATACGCGATTCCATATTATATTCCCTTTTAATCAAATTCTAAAAGTATGCTTGTTGACTCCGGTATCGCGTTAGTTAAAGACTTCGATGCTTAAAATGTTTAGGGAGAAATGGAATACTGGTGTGTATGTTTTATTTAAAGTATCGAGACCAGCCATATACTGTATGTTTAAATTCCAAAATTAATATCGTTTATGGACTTCACACGCGTTGCAGTATGCTCCTATTCTTTTTATGCTCAGGCACTAAGTAAAAGGAGATGCTTCATATTGCTTGACTAATTTTAAAAACTAAGTTATAAATGCAGATGCTCCCTCGGTGCGCTGCTCTGGTGCGCCGGCTCTTACACAGTGCCTGTCTGCCGTAAGCGTTACAATATACATACCCAACACTGCTTGTACCCATCTGTCATGCAAATAAAACACCTTGAATTGAATTTAATTGAGGGAGAGGGGGGGAATACCAAAGCCAATACTGGCTCAATGGGCTTTGACATGCTAATGCATTGGTTTAACAGTCCCAGTGTAGCAGGCTTCCAATGTCAACTCGACTCGATTGGAAGACAATGAATGTATTTTAGCCCTTAATGAATAAATAGCAAACATGGTTTACATAAAATACATTTTTCCAAGAAAGTTTATAATAATACGATCTATAGTTGAAATCTGAGCCTACTTTAAAAATAAAGGAAAAGCATTTTCAGAGAGCAATCACGCTGTGTTTATGTAGAAAAAGCGATTAGGTTTATGAGCCATCTAATTACCTATTCGCTTAAAAGGCTATATCAAATAAAATTTATTTAGAGATGAATGATCAGTGTCGCAGTTTAAATAATGGGAGTCAGGAAACTAACACACAGCGCCAACGGATTTAATAATGCACTAAAAATGCTATAAAATAATGTGACTAGGCACAGAAAAAGTTTACAGCACAGTACAATAATAAATGCTGACCATGACTTTAGAAGCATAAATTACCTTACACTCAATTTATACACAAGCTGTCTTTCTGTATGAACCTCTAAGCTGGTTCATACAGAAAATGTAGAAATGCATTAGCCTGATTATGATTAAAAAACACATAATTAAGCACGCGTTTGCGATTTAAATCATATGGAATACTGGTGTGTATTTTTTTCTTTAAAGTACCAAGACCAGCTATATACTGTATGTTTATGTTCCAAAATTAATATCGTTTATGGCCTTCACAAGCGTTACAGTATGCTCCTATTCTTTTTATGCTCAGCTACTAAGATTTCCCTTCAGTGGTAAAATTCAATATCTACAACGGGCACAGTAAAGACGTTTACAGTAAGTCTTTCTACGACAGACCAACGGACCACGAGTGCCCCTGTCGGTCAACCAATCACGCACCGCGGTATTTTGCGTCATCGCCCGTCACGATGCACGACGCCATAGCCAATTACTTCCGGTACGTGTCTGTACCGCGCACTTTGAATGGCTGCATCTGTATATTTCTAAATATCACCTATGTGGGTTGTTCGCACAAATTTATTTTTCGCAGTATTTCTCACATTTTGAACGTATGTACACAGCAGAGTGTAGGGCGCAAACCACATGAGCCGGAAAGCACCATATTATTAATAATATCTTCCATGTCGCAATCACATTGAAATGTTATTGTTTACAAGTGTAAAAAGAGGTGATACACAACTTGTCTCCTCTATAACTCTTCACTTTACAGAGAAATTCCACCAGAGCTTCACAACATTGTTCAATAATACTCTTCTTGTGTCTACTTTTTAGTTTTGTAGGATTTGAGCTACAGTATATGAATATAATTATATCATTATTCATTTCTTAAGGTACATGATTCCACATTATATTCCCTATTAATCAAATTCTTAAAAGTATGCTTTTGTTTATTGCGATAAAGAGCATATTTGCAGAAAAAGTTAAAACATTATAACGTTTTACAAAGTATATACAGATGCAGCCATTCAAAGTACGCTGCACAGACACGTACCACGTGTAATTGGCTACAGCATCGCGCATCGTGACGCAAAATACTGCGGTACGTGATTGGTTGACCGACAGGGGCACTCGTGGTGCGTTTGTCGGTCGAAGAAAGATTTAAATGTCTTTACAGTGCCTGTTTTAGTATTGAATATTTATATGTTATGTTACCACTGAAGGGAAATCTTAGAAGTTGAGTATAAAAAAATAGGAGCATACTGTAATGCGTGTGAAGGCCATAAACGATACTAATTTTGGAACATAAACATACAGTAAATGGCTGGTCTCGGTACTTTAAAGAAAACATACACACCAGTATTCCATTTCTCCCTAAACATTTTAAGCATCAAAGTCTTACATATGGTTATTTTGGAAATGTTTTTACGTGCTCCTTGCTCCTTCTGACCATGTTACTGTATGTTTATACAGAATACAGTACCTTGTGAGAAAAGTGATAGTTTTAAGCTTTTCTGCGTATACGCTCGATACCGGTGTTCTAAAATTCCAAATTATAAAAGCATACTTTTAGAATTTGATTAATAGGGAATATAATATGGAATTGCGTATTAATAGAAATTAATAATGGTATAACTATATTCACGTACTGTTGCACAAACAGTAGTGTAACTTTCCATTGATATGTGTTTGTCACATGACTGCCTCGGTGGTGTGATAGCATAAGTGACTGAATTATAACCCTGAAATTGAGTGTTCAAACCCAGCTGTCGTCATGTGACGAATAAATACCGTCACCTTTCTCCTGTGCAAAACTCTGCTAGTAAGCCAGAACTAACTAGCTGGTCTTTAGAGAGCCCACTGCTAGAGCATTGCAGCAGGAATCTCTCCAACTTCTCTCCAACCACAACACCAGTGCTGGCACCAAGCCAGAGAGCTCTAATTGGACACAGCAACAAGCCTACCACCGTTTCTTTGTGCCCGCAGGAGATCTGAAACCACACAGATTGGATGAGTATTCAACATTCTGCATTACAGCTCGAGAATTCAATTGTTACCTCAACCCCAGTTTATATCAATTTAATTCCTATCAGTGATGTACTTACTTTTGGGTATCTAATTGTCACGACCACCAGGCAGTCAAGACCAAATCGTAAGCGAGCTAATCAGCCCCAGCAGCGGGTGATTATTAACAAATGCCGCCGCACGAGTTAAACCACCTGCGCACACTCACTGTGTAGTGTGCACTGCTATTTATACCATCTTCACCTGCTTCACACTGCTCGGTATTGAGTCTACTCCTTGAGAGCTCTACCTGGCGTTTTTCCCCGTACCTCGTTTATTCTGGATTTTGGATTCCCCTTCTGCCTTCTCGACTTTGCACCTCGCCTCTCGCCTCAGACTGTTTGCTACCGGATTACTTCCTGGATTACGACTTGTCTTTTGCCTTTTGACTACGACTTTGCCTCTCGTTTTGGTTTGTTCGCCTGCCTCATCTATCAACCGTGCCTGCGTCTGCACAGGATCCGTGTATCTTCCCACCAGGGATTCCTAACAGAATACCGAGCCGAAAAGATGGATCCCGCGGACGCACAAGCTTTTTGCTCACTTTTCAATCGCCATTCCCAAGCTCTCACCCAGCTTCAATCTTCGCTCCACATTCTCTCCAATCATGTCGCTAGCCTTCCGCCCTCCCCTGTCCCTTTGCCTCCAGCACAGACCGCTGCCTCAATCCCTGTAACCCCGCCCACCCCTCCCGTAGCCTCACCGTTTGTTCTCCCGGAAAGATATGATGGCAACACCGCGGGCTGTAGGGGTTTTATTGCACAATGCTCCTTGGCTTTCCAGTTGCATCCTGAGCATTTTTTTTCTCCCCGGGAGCAGATCGGTTTTGCCCTTTCCTTGCTCACTGGCAAGGCTCTGGACTGGGCAGCTGTGTTGCTTGCTAGGGGAGACTTTCAGTTTGCAGATTTCCAGCTTTTTGCTGACCAGCTCCAGGCACATTTTTCTCCAGTCAACCCGGACCTGACTCATCTCCGGCTCGCCTCGCTTCGTCAGGGTGATGGATCTCTGAATGATTATGTGGCTGACTTCCAAGCCCTCGCCACGGAGTCTGACTGGAACCCTGAAGCCCTGATTTGCCTTTTTTCTAAGGGTCTCTCTGAAGATCTAAAGGACCACCTGGTGCTCTCGCCACTTCACTACCGCTCTCTCGAATCGGCAATCGCTCAGGTGGTTGAACTGGACACCCTCATTCGGCTGCGGAGAGCAGAGAGTCATGATAGAAGCAGTCCTGGCCCTCCTGAAGGTACTACCCCCACGGTGCCCACTCGGCATCATGCACCCCTTTCCTCGGAGGAAAAGGAAAGGCGCCGTCGGGAGGGACTGTGTCTCTATTGCTCTGCACCTGATCACCTTCTCTCTGCTTGTCCCTGGAGACCCCCTTATCCCTCTCGAACCCTTCCGCAGCCTACTGTTAGAGTCAGTAGTACTGTTTTTTCTCAAACCTCGTCAGGCCCTTTATTCCCAGCTGAAATTTCTTGGACTGACGCATAACTTCCCCTTTTGGTTTTTGTTGACTCGGGGGCAGCGGGGAACTTTATAGACGTCACTTTTGCTAAGAAGTGGGATATTCCCCTGGCTCCGGTCTCACCCCCGATCTGTATTCAAGCTCTGGATGGATCCCCGATTGCACCTGGACGGATTACCTGGCAGACCGTCCCTCTCTCTAACAGTTGGTGCTACTCATGTTGAGGAGATTTCACTCCTTCTCCTGGACTCGCCTGCCTACCCGGTAATCCTAGGTCTTCCCTGGCTCAAGAAGCATGATCCCCACATCTCCTAGGACAAGAACGAGCTCATTGCCTGGAGCCACTCCTGTCATGTCAACTGTTGTCATCAGCCGGTTAAGGTTGCTGCTGCAGTAACCTCGATGGAGGAGCACTCTACCATCCCGCCCCAATACAGGCATCTGAAACAAGCCTTTGATAAGCAGAAGACTCTTTCGCTTCCACCTCACCGTACCTGTGACTGTGCTATAGAGTTGCTCCCTGGAACCCTTCCACCCAAAGGACGGATCTACCCTCTCACTCAAGCAGAGAATCAGGCTTTGCAAGATTATATTAAGGAGGCTCTGGAGTCAGGATTCATTCGTCCCTCCTCTTCTCCAGCCTGTGCGGGTTTTTCTTTAATGGGAAGAAGGACGGCTCCTTGCGGCCGTGTATTGATTACAGAGGACTGAACTCCATTACGGTTAAACATCGTTACCCCCTGCCTTTAATTCCAGCCGCTTTGGAGTCCGTACGGGGAGCCTCCATCTTCTCAAAATTAGATCTACGGGGGGCTTACAACCTAATCAGGATACGTGAAGGGGATGAGTGGAAGACGGCCTTTATGACCACCCATGGACATTATGAATATCAGGTGATGCCTTTTGGTCTTGTTAATGCCCCGGCTGTCTTCCAGTCATTCATGAATGACATCTTTAGGGACATTATTGGGAATTTTGTTTTGGTTTACCTGGATGATATCCTCATCTTTTCTGCCAACCCTAGGGTTCATGTCCACCACGTCCAGGAGGTCCTGACTAGACTCATTAACAACAAACTCTACGCCAAGCTTGAGAAGTATGTTTTCCACGCCACTAAAATTCACTTTCTGGGTTACATCATTTCCTCATTTGGTGTAGAGATGGACTCTGCTAAGGTGGCGGCCATCAATGACTGGCCAACCCCTCGTAACTTAAAACAAATTCAATGTTTTCTAGGTTTTGCCAACTTCTAAAGACGTTTCATCCGGAACTTTAGCTCCGTCGTGGCACCTATCATCGCACTAACCCGCAATCGTCCAGGCTTGGGTAAATGGAACCCGGAGGCTAACCAGGCTTTTTTACGCTTAAAATAACTCTTCAGTTCGGCACCACTTCTACGACACCCGGATCCCTCTCAGCCATTCATGGTGAAGGTTGATGCCTCAGCCTATGGGGTTGGGGCAGTCCTCTCCCAGCGCCACGGGGATAAGCACATTCCACATCCCTGTGCCTTCTTTTCGAGGAAACTCTCCCCTGCCGAGGTTAATTATGATATCGGTAATCGGGAACTCTTGGCTATCAAGCTGGCCCTGGAGGAATGGAGACACTGGTTGGAGGGGGCTCATCACCCCTTTGTTATTATCACGGACCATAAGAACCTGGCCTACATTCAGTCGGCCAAGCGCCTCAATTCCCGTCAGGCCCATTTGTCTCTTTTCTTTTCTCGATTTAATTTTGTGATCACCTATACGCCTGGCTCGAAGAATGGGAGGGCTGATGCTCTCTCTCGGCTCCATGATCCTCCGGATCTGGACTACACACCAGAACCAATCGTTTCATCTAACAGAATCCTCGGGGCGATCCACTGCTCTATTGAAGATCAGATCAGACGTGCCCTCAAGGGAGCTATAGTTCCTTTGTGCTGCCCCCCGGATAAGCTTTTTGTACCGGACAACTTGCGTTCTGCTGTCCTGCAATGGGGGCATGACTCTCGGTTTGCAGGCCATCCCGGGTGCAGACGCACTCTGGACCTACTCACCAGAGATTTCTGGTGGCCTTCCATGCGATCAGATGCTGCAGAGTACGTCCGAGCGTGCCCGGTCTGTGCCAGGATTAAGACTCCGCGTGCCAAGAAGACCGGTCTCCTTCACCCTCTTCCGATCCCACACCGCCCTTGGTCCCACATAGCTGTGGACTTCATTACGGACCTTCCTAGCAGTCAAGGCCATACGGTAATCTTGGTGATATCTGATCGTTTTTCCAAGGCAGCCCATTTCGTCCCCCTCCCAGCATTGCCCACAGCCCAGGAAATGGCGTCACTGTTTGTGCAACAGGTCGTTCGGATACATGGGTTGCCCAATGATGTGGTCTCAGACAGGGGACCTCAATTTGTCTCGGCCTTTTTGAAGGTGTTCTGCCAAGCTTTAGGGACCCATGTATCTCTGACTTCGGGTTATCATCCTGAGGCCAATGGTCAAGTGGAACGGACCAACCAAAGCCTCCTTACCTTTTTGAGAGCCTTCACCTCCAACTCGCAGGATGACTGGTCATCGCTACTTCCCTGGGCAGAATATGCTCATAATTCTCTTACCTCCTCCTCCACAGGTCTCTCTCCATTCCTCTGTTCACTAGGTTATCAACCCACTCTCATTCCTGCCACCCCTCCGGACACGGCTGTGCCGTCGGTGCGTCAATATATTTCCAAGCTGCGCAAGACCTGGAGAATGGCGAGGACAGCTCTCACCAAGTCAACCCAGCGCCAGGCCAAATTCGCAAACCGACACCGCAGACCAGCCCCCCGTTTTCGCAGAGGACAGTTTGTTTGGCTATCAACAAGGAACCTACCTCTACACCTGCCTTCCAAGAAGCTCGGGCCTAGGTATATTGGCCCCTTCAGGATACTCTCACGGATCACCCCAGTTACCTTCCGTCTTGCACTTCCCCCCACCCTTAAAATCTACCCGTCTTTCCACGTCTCCCTCCTGAAACCCTTCTACCGCTCACCTCTTGCGGCTCCCCAACATCGCCCGCCACCCCCTCGTCGCATTCTGGGGCACCAGGCATATACAGTCCACAAGATCCTCGACTCTCGATGTAACCCGCGGTACCCTTCAGTATCTGGTTGACTGGGAGGGTTATGGCCCTGAAGAAAGATCGTGGGTTCCGGAGAGGGATATTTTGGACCCTACGCTAATCGGAGACTTCCACAGGGACTATCCCGATCAGCCTTCTCGGGCGTCGGGAGCTGCCCGTGAAGGGGGGGGTACTGTCACGACCACCAGGCAGTCAAGACCAAATCGTAAGCAAGCTAATCAGCCCCAGCAGTGGGTGATTATTAACAAACGCCGCCGCACGAGTTAAACCACCTGCGCACACTCACTGTAGTGCGCACTGCTATTTATACCATCTTTACCTGCTTCACACTGCTCGGTATTGAGTCTACTCCTTGAGAGCTCTACCTGGCGTTTTTCCCCGTACCTCGTTTATTCTGGATTTTGGATTCCCCTTCTGCCTTCTCGACTTTGCACCTCGCCTCTCGCCTCGGACTGTTTGCTACCGGATTACTTCCTGGATTATGACTTGCCTTTCGCCTTTTGACTACGACTTTGCCTCTCGTTTTGGTTTGTTCGCCTGCCTCATCTATCAACCGTGCCTGCGTCTGCACAGGGTCCGTGTATCTTCCCACCAGGGATTCCTAACACTAATGTCGAAGTTGTAACCAAGTTCATTTACAAAACGGTATAAATGAATGGTATACTGAATGTATGTCCCTCTTGATTTGTAACTCTTCGTGATTGTATATTTACCTTTTGTATTCTGCTAACCCTCACGATAAGATCTGTTATGTTTATATGCACATTTTATGTAGTAATAAATGTATTCTTGTGTATTAGTATCCGCGTATGTGTGTGCTGAGTTATCCCGCAAGGTTGGTCTTCTAATAGCCATCAAAGAATAATTTTGTGACTTACTGCTACAGTTAATAATTGTCCCAGTAAATGCACAAATGCCTACATTTATTGGTGCTTCGTGAGAGGATGCCTACATGTGCTCACGTGGATTTGCACCCTACAGTACAACCTGTGGTACCACTGTGTACATACAGTAAGAACATGTTGTGATATTTAGAAATATAAAAAATGTCAGTATAATGCCAATAATATTTGCTATTTTAGTTTTTCAAGGAAATGTTTATTTTTTAAAAGAAAACTCATGATGATAGCTGGGTTTGAACACTCAACCTCAGGGTTATAATTCAGTCACTTAAGCTATCATGTGTCATGGAGTCATGTGACAAACACATATCAATGGAAAGTCTTATACTACTGTTTGTGCAACAGTACGTGAATATAGATATACTGTCATTAATTTCTTTAGATACACAATTCCATATTATATTCCCTATTAATCAAATTCTAAAAGTATGCTTCTGTTTACTCCAGTATCAAGTATTCGCAGAAAAGCTTAAAGCTATCACTTTTCTCACAAAGTACTGTATACTGTATAAATGTACAGTAACATGGTCAGAAGGAGCAAGGAGGATGTAAAAAGATTTCCAAAATAAACACATGTAAGACTTTGATGCTTTAGGGAGAAATAGAATACTGATGTGTATTTTTTCTTTAAAATTTATATCGTTTATGACCTTCAGATGCATTATCTGCATTATTCTTTTTATGCTCAGCTACTAAAATTTCCTTTAGTGGTAAAATTCCATAGAAATATTCAATACTAAGAGGATTAAAATGTGCACAGTAAAGAGATTAAATGATTAAATCTTTTCACTACCGACAATGCACCACAAGTGCCCCCGTCGGTCATTTTGACCAGCCAATAATGTACCGCGGTAGGGCATGGTGGCGCACGTGTGGATGCCCGTGGTACGGGTTTGTACCGTGCGTTTTGAATAGATGCATCTGTATACGCTAAATAAAATGCTGTGGCCGTGGCGCAATATACCACATTATACGCATTATAATTTGCATTACGCATGCAAATTAGATTATGATAATAGTATCTGGAAGCACCTTATAAGACCTTGTAAAACTGCCAGGTAGACCTAATAAAGCTTAATGACTCATGTACAGCATTTGAGCTATCACCAGAAAACGCCCAGTTTTGAATCCCAGTTTGGTCACTGCTGAGGGACAATCTTTTTCCAATTAAGAATTTAAGTTGTATAATTCTTTAGACTTATTATAATTTTAAATTGTGTATTACAGCACATTAATCATTAAACATGAAAAAGTCTGTATATTTTATAAAAGCAAGATTGCTCAGTTGGACAAAAGTACGCAACCTTACACCTTCATCATAATATTTTAACATTTTAATTATGCAGAAATTTTAATGCATCAAAGTCTTTACAGAATATATTACTAATAGTATTTATAATGACTGACCTTGGACAGGCTGTAAGCTCAAAGTATTACCGTGTTCTTTGTAACCGTCTGCATCAGTTTAGCTGTCGCAACAGGAAATACTTTATTTTTGTTTTTTATAACAAAAATTAACACTGCAGATATTCGTTGATCCAATCATGTATTCTTTTCCAATTATACAAAGTAAGTTTTAAGAATCTCCGATTCACAATCTGCCTCTCACATGCTCATAAATAATATTAATTTAGGAACATAAACATTTCATGTGTTGTAACAGAAAGAATAAGGTTCTTGATCCCGAGATGAAGTAAAACAGATGAGTTTATTGCATGCAAGGAACAATAAAGCCGAAGTCTTGTTTCCCGCAAGAAACAACAAAACCGAAGTATTGTTCAATGTGCCGGTACAAACTTTTAGGTTATATAGTCCTTGCTTGCTGCTTCAGACGTCGTGGTTATGTTATGGTAAGGGGGGGGTCATGGTATTTGGCCAGTTAAGAGGCCCTGGCCAAATGGTCAGTTTAAGATTACGCCCCCAGGGGGTCTTAGCTCGCATCTGGAATCCTTATCAGTTAACCCCCTTTCGTGCCATAAACCCCTGTTGCTTAGAAGTCTAATTTTCAGGCAGACCTGACTTAAGTTAACCCTTTTTACATCTTGTCTCTTACTTCACATGTAAACTGTATATGGTTGGTATTGGTAGTTTAAATAAAAAATACACACCAGTATTCCACTTTCTTCCTAAACAGTTTAAGCATCAAATTATTGCATTTGGTTCCATACTGTAGTTATTTTGGAAAAGTTTTTATGTGCTCCTTCTGACTATATTAAGTTTACAGATGAAACCATTCAAAATGAGTGGGGTATTTTGCGGTACACCGCGGTGGGCGTGTCGCATGAAAACGCAGTATCACACGGTATATCGCTTCATTTGACGTCATGCTGGAAAGTATCCGGAATTACCTTGTAAAACCGCCAGGAGGAGCCAATAAAGCCTAACCTCTCTTGTACAGCATTTGAGCTTTTAAATTCAAACTGTGTATTACAGCATGTTAATCATCAGTCATTAAAAAGTTGGTATATTTTATGAAAGCAAGATTGCTCAGTCGGACAAAAGTACACAACCTACCTTTATCATAAATATTTTAATTATGCAGAAATATTTTATGCATCAAAGCCTTTACCTTTTCCTTTAAAATGAATGACTTTTTTTGCTAATTTCTTTAGCACATTTGTACAAGCACTTGGAATCTGTCCAAGCCCTACGTTGTCAGGCATTTTCTTTTACTGTAACGGACATAAAAACTCCCTTGCTTTTAACAGAGAGTTTCATAATTTCTAACTATGAAAATTATTTAAACTGCGACACTTATCATTCAACCAGAGCTCAAAATATCACAAGGATCCTCAAGAGCACAGCAAAGAGTGTATTAAAAGACACTTGTATTTATCAATGCTTTCTTTTCCATATACCAGATTTTATGGAACCACTTCAAAAGGGTGTCAGCCAGTGAGATTCCAGGAATCGGTACTTTAAAGGAAAAATACATACCGGTATTCCATTTCTCCCTAACGATTTTAAGCATCGAAGGTTTTAACTAGCATGTGAAATAGCTTGTGAAAAAGTGGTAGTTTTAAGCTTTTCTTCTAATATAATATGAAATCGCGTATCAAAAGAATTTAATAACGATATGATTATATTCGTGTACTGCGACAGGGCTGTGTAGGGCTGTTTCGCCTGCCTGTTCATGCGAGTTGTCCTGTAGCCCACTGGTCTACGTGCCTGACTAACAACTTGCAGGTTGTGTGTTCAAATCCAGCTGGTGCTGGGCTTTTCTTTTAACAAACATTTCTTAGAAAAAATAGAATAGCGATATTATGGACAATCAATTGACTTTTATATTTCAAAATATCACAACATGATCGATTCTAAGTCATTTTTGATAACAATCAACAAACATTTCTTTGAAAAAATGAGACGTTTCCCTTGGTCAGAGATATAAATATATAATATATAAATAAATTAAATTTAACCAGCATGTGAAATAGCGTGTGAAAAAGTGGTAGTTTTAAGCTTTTCTGCTAATATAATATGAAATCGCGTATCTAAAGAATTTAATAACGATATGATTATATTCGTGTACTGCGACAGGGCTGTGTAGGGCTGTTTCGCCTCCCTGTTCATGCGAGTTGTCCTGTAGCCCACTGGTCTATGTGCCTGCCTAACAACTTGCAGGCTGTGTGTTCAAATCCAGCTGGTGCTGGACTTTTCTTTTAACAAACATTTCTTCGAAAAAATAGAATAGCGATATTATGGACAATCAATTGACTTTTATATTTCAAAATATCGCAACATGATCGATTCTAAGTCATTTTTGATAACAATGAATAGTCACCTTCTTCCCTTTTGACAACGGTCCCTGCTTCTGCTTCCTGCTTCTATTGTGTGTGTGTGTGCAACAGAGTAAATTTTTATAGAGAAATGGAGGCTGGACAGTATACGTTACAATATAAACATTTATATCGATTTAAATCGTGTTCTGATTTAAATCGCAAACGCGTGTTTAATTATATGTGTTTTTTAACCATAATCAGGCTAATGCAACATAAATTGATACAGTATCTTTGTCTTCTAAGTATCTTAATAAACTTTCAACATAGCTTTCTACCCGTTCTACACCTCTCTGCACCCATTCTGACTTCACACCTCTTGATTGGCCTCTCTTTCTGTCCCCTGCTCCCGCCTCTCACTCCTCCTCCCAACCTTTGTTCTCCCGCTACTTTACCTTTGCCTACTGCCCTGTCTCTCTCACACCTGAAGGAGGGCTCCACGGCCGAAACGTTGTGTTCTCTTTCTTCTTTTTTTCAGCATGGAATAAACCTATTACTTGTTCCTTTGCAGCCTACGCATGCTGACGCAGCTACCCACCTGAACTACAACCGCCTACAGCTGCTGCGACCCACTATGCCTTCCTCCAAATCTTTTTCTACCTTCTCTTCCTCCCTGGGCCACTTGCCCGCTTCTCTCACTAAACCAGCATTCCGTCTCTTCACAGCTATCTGTTCCAAGACCAGGCTTTCTAACCACCATCTATTCCTTTACAGATGTCGTCGACATAATATCATCCCTAAAGGATTTCGCCTTAAATTTAATACCTTTTCTTTTGACTCTGATACCACCCAGAGTAACACTCAGAGACTTCTAAAACAATTTTCTAGGAAACTAATGCTCTCTACCATTTTCTCCCTCAAAAAACAGATTATCCTTTCCGACAACAACATCAAAGAGGCTAAGGAATTTCTACGGCTGACAGCTCCACATCATCTTCCCTTCATAACTAACCTAATTAGATCTCTCAACTCTAATATCTACCAGTTTCTCACTACAGAGAAGGACAAAAAACTCAGTCATCTTCTACAGAAGAAAACCATCAACACCCCAGACACCCTCACCAACCCTAACCTTGTTGTCACCATACCTTCTGACCTTTCCCTTTCACAGGACGAGCGATCCCTCCTCAGCAAAGGGCTCAGTTTTGTACCAGTTCCCAGGAAGCTGGACATCCCCCAGACCAATGTCGACCTTAACCGCTTTTACCGCAGGATCCGTCTCAGAGCACATTTTGCCGACAATTCCTCTTCACAGGCAGGTTATAACCCGGTTATTGATGTCATTAACAACATTAATCCCAAACAGAGCTGTTGGACTCCCTCCTCTGGCCGTTTTCCACCAGTTGATTATTTCATCAACCAATGCACTAATCAAGCTCCCAAGGCACTCTCTATCCCAGTAAACATAGGTCTAACCTCACCCAAGGAGAAAATCAGGCGCTCCAGTCTCTCCGCAACAGGGATGATATCGTCATCAAACCAGCGGACAAAGGAGGTGCTGTTGTGGTGTGGCGTAAGGATCTATATATCTTTGAAGCCTCTAGACAACTAACTGACACTTCTGCCTACCTCCCTCTCCAACAGGACCCTACCACTGACTACCAAAAGGAAGTGGTATCCACCATTTCCCTTCTTATCAGCAGTAATGAGCTCCCCCAGGAGGCGAACCGGCACATCATGGAACATCCACAGGTATCTCAATTTTACCTCCTCCCCAAAATCCACAAACCGGACACCCCTGGACGCCCCATCGTATCAGCATGTAACTGTCCAACTACTTACATCTCAGCCTTTCTCGACAGCCTCATGAGACCGCTGGTTGAAGATCTTCCCTCATACATCAAAGACACCAACCACGCGCTCCAACTTTTCAATGATTTCCAATTTCAGGGTACCGAATGCCACATTTTTACCATGGACATCACATCTCTGTACACCGTCATTCCCCATAATGACGGCCTTACAGCACTCAAGCACACGCTGGACAAACGCACAGTGCTTGATCCACCCACCCACACCCTGGTACGCCTTGCAGAATTGGTCCTCACACTGAACGCATTCTCTTTCAATAATCTTTTTTACCAACAGGTCAGTGGAGTTGCCATGGGCACCAGAATGGGACCCAGCTATGCCAACATTTTTGTCGGCTGGGTAGAAGAACGCTTCTTCGCCTCCTACACTGGCTATGTCCCGGACCTCTACAAACGATATATTGATGACTGCGTCGGTGCCGCCACATCCTCCAACGATCAGCTTGAGTTCTTCCTGCACCATTTCACCAACTTCCACCCGTCCCTCAAATATACGGTTAACATATCTTCCACCACTCTTCCGTTTCTAGACATCCACTTGTCTATCAACTACCCCCGACTGTCCACTTCAGTTTATTACAAACCCACGGATTCACACAGCTACCTCCTGTACAGCTCATTTCACCCCAACCACACTAAAAACTCTCTTGTTTTTGTTTTTGTTTACTGCAATAACTAGCATTTTCACAGAAAAGGTAAAAACATTATAACTTTTTACAAAGTATATAAACTTAATATAGTCAGAAGAAGCATGTAAAAAGCTTTCCAAAATAACCACAGTATGTAACCGAATGCAAGACTTTGATGCTTAAAATGTTTAGGAAGAAAGTGGAATACTGGTGTGTATTTTTAATTTAAACTACCAATACCGGCCATATACAGTTTACATAATATGTTTATGTTCCTAAATTAATATCGTTTCTGATCTTCAGATGCGTTATGCTCCTCTTCCTTTTAAGCTTAACTACTAAAATGTCCCTTTAGTAGAATTCCATATAAATATTCAATATTAAGTGGATTCCACAGTAAAGAGATTAAATTGTTTCATTAATAACCAATGCACCACAAATGCCGCCTGTCAGTCATTTTGGCCAGCCAATCACATTCTGTGGTATAACACACTGAACTGTAGATAGTTTTGCGTGGTATGGGGTTTTACTGTGCATTTTGAATGGCTGCATCTGTAAATGTTGAAAGGTATCAGAAAACCGTATTTTGTTAGTGACACTATGTACTATGTTGAACTAAGTAGTCTATACTAAATGTGCACAACAACACTGGAAACACTATTGTATTACATATACAGATTTCACTAATATTTTAAAATAGTACTGTAGCGGCGAGGCTTATTAATAAGAAAGAATTAAGTGTTCTGAGCCTTCCCAAATGAGGCCCCATTTCTCTGTTCATCTCTGTGGTGCAGCCACAGAGAGACTATTCATGCTGGGTGATTTAAGATGTTTTCTCCTGATAAAGACAGCTCCCAAAGGGGGATGCACTTAGCTAAGCCTGGCTATCATGATCAATGGTCATCCATTGGCGCCTATCTGTCTACGGAGTGCCAGTTGGACGTCTGGACTGCATTCCTAAGTGTCAGGAGTAAGTGACTCATATCTCACCTTGATCAACCAATCAGGGACTGGTAGGGCCGAGTAACCCACATGGGACTCTGATGCCCATGGAACTTTCAGCCAATCAATGAGCTGAAGTTCCTCCAGGTAAAAACAGGCAACACAGAGAGCCTGGAAGATTCAACAAGATTCAGAGATTCAGTAAGATTCTGGAGAGGATTCTGTGGACTGTTCTAAAGGGAATTCAAAGGAGAATTCCAGGGCAGGACGGCCCAGGAGCAGAAGGCTCCCAAGGGCAGGACATTCTCGCAGCGCGCCTCCTGACCATCCTGAGACTCAGCCCGGACAACCACGGAACGGCCAGTGTGTCCGAGTGCCAGAACTTTCCTTTGTTCTAAGAGTCGAGAGCGGAGGTTGCCAGAGAATAACCAGAGGATCCACCCGAGAGAGTAACCAGCAGCAGGCCTCGTAAACAGGTCGGAACTGAATCACTATTCAGAACTAGCTCTTCATCAGAAACGAACCGGTCCTCTTCCTGATTTGCTCCGACCCACAGTCATCTTTTCTCCTGTGCACAAACTTTGCTAGTTAAAGCCAACAGTGAGCATCAGCAGCGCACCATCGCAAGCCGCACAGCACAGCCTGGCACCGAGCCAGAGAGCGCGGATTGGACAGCAACAGCCTGCAACTGTTTCTTTGTGCCCGCAGGAGATCTGAATCCCCAGAGATTGGATGAGTATTCAACTTCAATGCATTACAGCTCGAGAATTCAATTGTTATCCCAACCAGTTGATATCAATTTAATTCCTAAGAGTTATGTACTTGTTTTGAGTATCTAATGTAGAAGTTACAACCAAGTTCATTTATGAAACGGTCTAAATGAATGATATACTGAACGTATGTCCTCTTGATATGTGTAACACTTTGTAACTGACTGAATATATACCTTTTGTATTCTGAAAACCCTCTCGATAAGATCTGTTATGTTTACATGCATATTTTATGTATTAATAAATGTATCCTCGTGTATTAGTACCTGTGTGTGTGCGTTGTTTGTGTTATGTCGCATGGTTGGATTCTAAAGGCATCAAAAGAATCAACTTTGTGATTTACTGCTACAATTAATAATTGTCTCAGTAAATGCCCAAACCCTACAGAACTGGTGCCTTCAGAGAGCCACAACATTACATTTTGGCTATGGCAACTTTACATATTTGGCGTCCCTGAGCCGGTTTTCTCTTACAGTACTAAACAAATTATTTGTACTAAACAAATTTTAAATAGACTATCTGTACTGTATTTTAACTGGTAAAAGAAAGTCTTAATTCAGGAAGTTTATCCTATAAAACTTTAATCTTTTGAATTGCATATTTATTTAAAAAGAATACAATGAGCAACAAATCAATTGGTTTATTGTTTCAAAAATAATTAAATGCCACTAGCACAGGGAAATATTGGGGATAGGTGAAAGTGGTCACCCAAAGTTCCCTTTATCAATAATCTTAGATCTTTGCTGCTTATTGTCTTTTTTATGTTACTTTGACATGTAATGGACTGCCTTCATCTAGATGCATTTATATTTTCACCACACTTTTGCAAGTTCACATAACAGATCCACATAACAGAATCTTTCCTCTGAAAGCTGACAAATACAGGTTGTACTATAATTGAAGTAAAAGACCCTCAAAATCAGGTAGTTTCCTTTTTTCTGCATATCACATTTTATATGACATTTTTAACAATTTTTGCAGATTCTGGTGCAGTTCAGAAATATTTGGAAATCTGTAAATTGTTTTCACTTAAAATTGTTTACATTTCATTATATATTATTTGCATGTAGTTGTTTTCCAAACAGCAACTAGAGAAGAAGGTAGCCTGGGTACAGTACACAGTGTATCCTGTTTAAATCAGGAGAGTATTTTTGGCTTTTGTAAACCTTTTGGGGGCAACATTTTTAATAAAACAAATAATTTCTACAAATCAGTAAACTATAGCTAGAGTGTAAAACAGTATCAATCCATAAAAAGCTTTTGCAACCTGTATGAAATGCAGATTAACAGACAAGTGAAATGTTTAACAGATTCCCTGCCATTACAGTACTTTGAAGCTTCCAATAAATTAAATTCTGAATTGTTCCCAAACATTTTTACTAACCCTTGTGTGGGAGATCATTTTGACAAGGATTAGCTTGAGCAACGACTTCAAATGGCATGCAATCCTTGTGTTAATGTTGAATACTCTTAGCGTAGAATAACCAAAATATTGAAAAGTTGTGCTTGTGATGTTATCTCATGTATTCTAGATGTGTTAATCCTTTAACACATCTACAATATATGAGATAACATCACAAGCACAACTTTTCATTGTTTTATTGGACAAAAAAGAGAAAACAAACAGCTATCTGTCAATTTATTGTGTATTGTAGGGATGTTTGTAGTGAGCGGAAATAATCTTACTCATTTGTTTTCAAGTAGCAAAAGACAGAATCTCAACCATCAGTTTCTAAGGGAATTTCAGAGACTCAGATTCAGAAATATATGGGCAGTTTCCTTTAGTCAGTACAAAGTACATCTAAGTTTTAGTTGTAGTAAATACCTTGGGCCCTCATTTCTTTGCTGAGCTTCATATACAGTGCCTTGCGAAAGTATTCGGCCCCCTTGAACTTTTCAACCTTTTGCCACATTTCAGGCTTCAAACATAAAGATATAATTTTTTTATTTTATGTGAAGAATCACCAACAAGTGGGACACAATTGTGAAGTGGAACGAAATCTATTGGATTTTTGAAACTTTTTTAACTAATAAAAAAATGAAAAGTGGGGCGTGCAAAATTATTCGGCCCCTTTACTTTCAGTGCAGCAAACTCACTCCAGAAGTTCAGCGAGGATCTCTGAATGATCCAATGTTGTCCTAAATGACTGATGGTGATAAATAGAATCCACCTGTGTGTAATCAAGTCTCTGTATAAATGCACCTGCTCTGTGATAGTCTCAAGGTTCTGTTGAAAGCACAGAGAGCATCATGAAGACCAAGGAACACACCAGGCAGGTCCGTAATACTGTTGTGGAGAAGTTTAAAGCCGGATTTGGATACAAAAAGATTTCCCAAGCTTCAAACATCCCAAGGAGCACTGTGCAAGCGATCATCTTGAAATGGAAGGAGTATCAGACCACTGCAAATCTACCAAGACCTGGCCGTCCCTCTAAACTTTCAGCTCAGACAAGGAGAAGACTGATCAGAGATGCAGCCACGAGGCCCATGATCACTCTGGATGAACTGCAGAGAACTACAGCTGAGGTGGGAGAGTCTGTCCATAGGACAACAATCAGTCTTACACTGCACAAATCTGGCCTTTATGGAAGAGTGGCAAGAAGAAAGCCATTTCTCAAAGATATCCATAAAAAGTCTCGTCTAAAGTTTGCCACAAGCCACCTGGGAGACACCCCAAACATGTGGAAGAAGGTGCTCTGGTCAGATGAAACCAAAATCGAACTTTTTGGCCACAATGCAAAACGATATGTTTGGCGTAAAAGCAACACAGCTCATCACCCTCAACACACCATCCCCACTGTCAAACATGGTGGTGGCAGCATCATGGTTTGGGCCTGCTTTTCTTCAGCAGGGACAGGGAAGATGGTTAAAATTGAGGGGAAGATGGATGCAGCCAAATACAGGACCATTCTGGATGAAAACCTGTTGGAGTCTGCAAAAGACCTGAAACTGGGACGGAGATTTATCTTCCAACAAGACAATGATCCCAAACATACAGCAAAATCTACAAAGGAATGGTTCACAAATAAACGTATCCAGGTGTTTAAATGGCCAAGTCAAAGTCCAGACCTGAATCCAATCGAGAATCTGTGGAAAGAGCTGAAAACTGCTGTTCACAAACGCTCTCCATCCAACCTCACTGAGCTCGAGCTGTTTTGCAAGGAAGAATGGGCAAGATTTTCAGTCTCTCGATGTGCAAAACTGATAGAGACATACCCCAAGCGACTTGCAGCTGTAATCGCAGCAAAAGGTGGCTCTACAAAGTATTAACGCAAGGGGGCCGAATAATTTTGCACGCCCCACTTTTCATTTTTTTATTAGTTAAAAAAGTTTCAAAAATCCAATAGATTTCATTCCACTTCACAATTGTGTCCCACTTGTTGGTGATTCTTCACATAAAATAAAAAATTTATATCTTTATGTTTGAAGCCTGAAATGTGGCAAAAGGTTGAAAAGTTCAAGGGGGCCGAATACTTTCGCAAGGCACTGTAGCTGTGGGTTGAATTTATCAAACCCCTTATTTTTTTTCTTTCTGAAAAACAATTATTTCCTGTTTAACATATAATGTACTGTATAGTCTCTTTCATTTTCAGATGAATAAAAAAATAATTAATGATGAACCATAGATGTTCTTCTGTTTATGTTTAAATTATTAACTTACTGGTTATAAAGTAGAAAAAAAACAAAGAAAAAACATAATAAAATGCTATTGGTCTGAATTCATAATGATATCCCTGGAGGTTCTTTATTAAATTTCTAATGAATAAAATGTAAATGATTTGCCTTAATTAACATATAAATATATAAAAGGCTTTCAGGGACATTCCTATGGTGTAGAAGATACCCCTTCTTGTTGAACCAAAGTTCCTGTCTTTGGGAATTATTTTATCAAAGCCTCTTTCATCCCCTCTGTTATTAAGAAAATTGCTGACTCTCATATTCATTCTTAGTTTCCAGTTAACTTTTCCTTCAGCTGTAGCCTTGGCATTTCTTCTAGTAACATTTCTTTTTCTTTTTCTTTTTATGGATTAGATTTTTCTGTTTCAATAACAGCATTGTAAAATTAATTTTGCTTTTCTACATTAGCAGTTAATTTTTAAAGTAAAAACATCTGGAAAGGTTCCATGGTATAAATAATAAAAAAATACTGTAATATTGGCATAGTAACTAGCAGCAGGCCTCGTGAACAGGTCGGAACTATGGACAGCTGAATCACTATTCAGAACTAGCTCTTCATCAGGAACGAACCGGTCCTCTTCCTGACTTGCTGGGACCCACAGTCATCTTTTCTCCTGTGCACAAACTTTGCTAGTTAAAGCCAACAGTGAGCATCAGCAATGATATAATGAACGTATGTCCTCTTGATATGTGTAACACTTTATAACTGATTGAATATATACCTTTTGTATTCTGATAACCCTCTCGATAAGATCTGTTAGGTTTATATGCATATTCTATGTATTAAAAAATGTATCCTTGTGTATTAGTACCTGTGTGTGTGCGTTGTTTGAGTTATGTCGCATGGTTGGATTCTAAAGCCATCAAAAGAATCAACTTTATGATTTACTGCTACAATTAATAATTGTCTCAGTAAATGCCAAAACCCTACAGAACTGGTGCCTTCAGAGAGCCACTATGATTACATATTTGGCCCTGAGCCGGTTTTCCTATATTTATGGCGTCCCTGGCACGGGCGTGGCAAGACTGAAATGAGTCAACCAAGCGGAATAATTCATATAAAACGCAGCGGATTTCATACACGACAATACAGTGTGCTGAAAGCCGAAAGGAAAAAAGTTCCCCTTGCTCTTTAAGCAGTGCTTGATTGTTTTGTGATCTTTTGCGATCTACCGGGTTGATTGCATACTTGATCTTGTGGTTTTCTGTGGTAAAACTGTGATTTCGTACTTAAAAGTAATACTCTTTAAGTTTAACGATGGTTGCTAAAAGGTCTGAATTCGAGTCGCTACTAAGCACTCTCTCTAGCAGCAACAGGTCTGACCACGATCTCTGCCATATCTCCGTCAGCGGAGAAGCTAGAATAAATTTCCATTCTCTGAGAGAGCTAGCGAAGGACATAGAGAGATTTGACCCCACAGTGTCAGAGAATAATATCGAGAGTTATATTCAAGACCTCAGGTATAACCTGCAGTACCTGCCAAACGCCACAGAACAGGATAAAGTGTTTCTGGTCAGAAAAACTACCAGCAGAGCTGTACATGAGTGGATGGCTAGGCAGATGAAAGAAGTCTATAATGATTCTGAGGAGCTGTGTCAAGCACTTATCCAAGAATACAGTGCGTTTATTGACCCGACTGCCGCGATAGTCGCCGCTCTTAACATTAAGCACGATAGAGCAGAGTCCCCTCGCAAATATAACGAGAGACTTAGACTAACTTATTTTGCAGGGCGAAATGATGAGGGTTGCAAAGAGAACACACATTTCAAGGGTTTATTCAATGCAAATCTCCACCCATCAGTCAGAAAGATGATCTTAATGCATACAGATGCACAGACCATGAAAATGACTGATGGCCAGGCTTGAACAAGCTTTATTAGGACAGGGACAACCGCTCCCCAAGGCTGCCGGAAGCGTGAATGAGCTGATACTCTCCACTGGAGGAGGCAGAGACCCGCCCCCTCTCCCTCCCTCAGTCTATCTGATTGAGCGGAAGGGTTCCTGCCTGGATGAGGTCAGTCACTCCCAAGCGAGTGCTGACTCCACCCCTGAAGTCACAGAGCAGGCAGTAAAACAGAGAGGAAAAGCAGGAAGCTTTTACCTCGAGGCTTCCATGGGAGATGTCTTACACAGTGAGACACTGATTGACACTGAGGTTGAAAGGTGTTTGATGTCACACGACAAGCTCAAATAGGTAGAAAAAGAAAAGGGCATGCGACTCAGAGAGGAACCTTTTGTGGATCACCAGAAAGGCAAGGTGTGGAAACAGGTTAAGGCTCCTAAGCCTTCTGTACAGAAGGAAAGGGGGGCCAAGAGGCAGACTGTGCTCACACAGTGCCCACCGAACACAGAAGCCTATGTGGAGATTCCTTCTGTTCCCTCTGGACAAGAAATAAATTATTTTCTTGTTCCCCGGATATACAGGGAAGTCGTGTCCCGGCTGTCACAACAGCCTCCATGCCACAGGAGCGGTGCTCCAAGCAGCCGCCTGATCCACCAGATAAAGCACACCCCTTTTACATCCCTAAAGAGGAGCAGATCTCCCCACCTGGCGATGAAAAGAAGCTTTCCCTGTGCACCCTGGCACCCAAGAAGGGTCAGGAACACCACTCTGCAGTGTTGGAAGGGATCCAGATGGCAGGAGAGCAGGTTGGCGATGTAGCCCTCACCCTTAGCCCTGAGAGGTCCTCTATTAGTGAGGATCTGCTTGAGCAGCTGTCACAGGGCCACCGCCAGGTGCCCCTGGTGCAACATTCACAGGTTAGACAGGAGGTCCAGCTGGACGCTGAGACTACTGCGCTGTGGACACACCTGATCCCAGATGCCGATTCCCTCTGCTGTGACCCAGGGAACCTGCAGTCAGGTAACATTATTTCTCACAACTACCAGGTAGTGAGTGAGACTGACCTGATTGTTCCTGCCTCAACGGCAGGGTTGCCTACACACCCAGTCCCCCAGAAGGGACAGGGAATGAAAGCCGAGCCGGTTTTCTTACAGCCACCAGCTCAGTCTGTCAGTCTGAGTCTGACCAACAGTGGTTCAGCCAGACTGGAGCTGGATGGTCAAGTCACCTGCCTGCCAGTGCAGGACATCGCAAAGAGGGGTATCAGAATCCCTGCCTGCACTGACATGGGCCTGTTGAGTGATAGTGAGTTCAAAGACAGTGAACTAGATATCCCAGTGCTGGGGCAGCTCCCTGAACCCCTAGCGAGGGAAGGGGGGAGCGAGCAGGTGTCCTACACCCACGTCCAGCGAACGATTGTAATAATGCCCATGGAGGGATTCCTCAATCAGGAAGTGTGCAGGGTGGAACAGTGAGAATGGGGTAACAATCCCAGATCACTCAGGTGCTCCAGATGACCACTCAGCCGAGGGTCAGGCATGCTCCACCACTGCACCGCCCCCTGCAGGGTTCCTAGAGCACAAGCATTAACAAATTGAAAAAGCAGATGCCCTGGAAAAGGAGGAGCAGCATCAGCAGCTGCGTCAGATTTCCCCAGATTTCCAGGATGTTGGTGCCAAAGATGCCACATGGCATACTGAGAAAGACACCATGTACACGCTGTGCCAGCTAAGAAAGGCAACAGTCACTCAGAAGGAGATGACTGGGATCAGCCACCCGAAAAGACTTTTGGGAGGACTGATTGCTAGCGCCATTGTTGCACGTTTGCTTTTTCTGGTAGGTTTGTGTGCTACTGGCACTCTCACCCTGACTGCCCAAAGAAGGCAGGTGTCAGAGATGCCAGAGGGTAGTGACAGACTGTATCAACAGCAGCAAAAGTTGGAAAGCTTAGGGAAAACCCTACAGGCAACTTCCTATGCAACAGGTTTAAATCTTATTCCCCAACGAGTGGACATGATTGTTGGTGTTATACAGTGGGTTTATGCTTGTGTGCAACAGGCCAGAATGTTGACAAAAGACCTGTTAAGGGAGTTTAGTGCCACTGTAGCCAGTCTAACCACGGCACAAATCCCAACCCACTTGATTCCACTCTTCTCAGTAGAGGAGTGCGTGACATTAACCCCATCGCTCATAGCTCACCCAGAAGGCAATCCAAGATTGAATTCGGTTCCAAATCTTGAGATGGGTATGGCTACCAAAGCTTTCCATTGGCTGTGTCTAAACGATTCACCAATGAAGGGTGTAAAGCTACTAATGGGCAGAGGGAGGTTAATGAACCCCATGAAGAGCAGGTGGGAAGTAAATGGCTGGTCAGCACACCACATTTAACTGACACTATGACTTGTGACAGGCATGATACAGCTACCACAATGCAGCTACCTAACCAATAGTTTTCCTGTAAGTTCCTGAGGAGGCCACAGTGCTCTTGAACTTAACACTGTACTTTCTAGAACCAGACAACATAAGACCAAACTTGAGGTCATGGATGCCTTCAGGTGCCACACTATTGAATTGGATAGAAATCCAAGAAACAGTAAGCCCTGAAGAGGTACAGGTAGTTGAGTTTGCTTTAATGGAACAAACCTCCAAACCACCCTAGCAGATACCCAACACAGGTGTTGTGGTTTATCGGGGGGCTGGGAACAGGAACTGGTGTTATTGTAACACTGCTGCCGGGTAGCTGGATCATGACTGACAGTGTACTCTGAATGATGTACTCTCACATCAAGATGTACTCTGGGTAGCATGAATGAGTCAAAGGTAGCATGTCAAAAGAAGGGACGTTACTTCTTCCCAAATATCTACTACAGAGGTATCAGATATTGACAGTGAACTTCGTGATGTGTAATTCCTAGACTGAGATGATGTCTTCTACCGTGTTTATACATACTCCAGATGTTATTTATCATGTTTTTTCCCAATACTGGTTCCGGTATGAATTCTCGAGGAGTAATGTGAACATTTAAGGTTAATGTTCTAATGACAAGGGACATCACTGAACTCTGTTTTGTTTTGAAGGCAACAACGCCTCAGGACCTCGTGCCCTTCAAAAAGGGGCGATATATAGCGGCGAGGCTTATTAATAAGGCAGAATTAAGTGTTTCTAAGCTTTCCCAAATTAGGCCTCATCTCTCTGTTCATCTCTGTGGTGCAGCCACAGAGAAACTATTCATGCAGGCTGATTTAAGATTTCCTTTGATATGTTTCCTAGGACGGCTCCCAAAGGGGGATGCACTTAGCTAAGCCTGGCTATCATGATCAATGGTCATCCATTGGCGCCTATCTGTCTAGGGAGTGCCAGTTGGACATCTGGACTGCATTCCTAAGTGTCAGGAGTAAGTGATTCATATCTCACCTTGATCAACCAATCAGGGACTGGTAGGGCCGAGTAACCCACATGGGACTCTGATGCCCATGGAACTTTAAGCCAATCAATGAGCTGAAGTTCCTCCAGGTAAAAACAGGCAACACAGAGAGTTTCAGTAGGATTCAGTGGAGAATTCTGTGGACTTTTCTAAAGGGAATTCAAAGGAGAAATCCTGGGCAGGACGGCCCAGGAGCAGAAGGCTCCCAAGGGCAGGACATTCACGCAGCGCGCCTCCTGACCATCCTGAGACTCAGCCCGGACAACCACGGAACGGCCAGTGTGTCCGAGTACCAGAACTTTCCTTTGTTCTAAGAGTCTAGAGCGGAGGTTGCCAGAGAGTAACCAGAGGATCCACCCGAGGTTAGCACCAGCAGCAGGCCTCGTGAACAGGTCAGAACTGTGGACAGCTGAATCACTATTCAGAACTAGCTCTTCATCAGGAACGATCCGGTCCTCTTCCTGACTTGCTGGGACCCACAGTCATCTTTTCTCCTGTGCACAAACTTTGCTAGTTAAAGCCAACACTAACTAACCAGTCAGTGAGCATCTGCAGCGCACCGTCGCAAGCCGCACAGCCTGGCACCAAGCCAGAGAGCGCGGATTGGACAGCAACAGCCTGCAACTGTTTCTTTGTGCCCGCAGGAGATCTGAATCCCCAGAGATTGGATGAGTATTCAACTTCACTGCGTTACAGCTCGAGAATTCAATTGTTATCCAAACCAGTTGATATCAATTTAATTCATAAGAGTTATGTACTTGTTTTGAGTATCTAATGTAGAAGTTATAACCAAGTGCATTTACGAAACGGTCTAAATGAATGATATACTGAACGTATGTCCTCTTGATATGTGTAACACTTTGTAACTGACTGAATATATATCTTTTGTATTCTGATAACCCTCTCGATAAGATCTGTTAGTTTTATATGCATATTTTATGTATTAATAAATGTATCCTCATGTATTAGTACCTGTGTGTGTGCGTTGTTTCAGTTATATCGCTTGGTTGGATTCTAAAGCCATCAAAAGAATCAATTTTGTGATTTACTGCTACAATTAATAATTGTCCCAGTAAATGCCCAAACCCTACAGAACTGGTGCCTTCAGAGAGCACACTACATTACAAGTGATTACCATTTTTCATGAATACTTGTGCTCGTTATCACAGTAAAAGTAACTCATACTTTTCAGAATGTCATTATTAGTTTGGAAACGTTTGTATGTGCTCCTTCTGACCATATTGTCTATATACTTTGTGAGAAAAGTGATAGTTTTAACCTTTTCTTGCAAATACACTCGCTATCGGAGTAAACAAAAGCATAATTTTAGAATTTGATTAAAAGGCAATATAATATGGAATCAGGTTATCTAAAGAGCATGCTTGCCAGCGCGGTGACGTCACCTCATTTCACTCTGAATAGCTACTAAATAGGCAGTGAAAACCTTTGCCTGTCTTTCTGTGGGGGGAAGGGGGACTGTCTTTCATTGGAAGGTATGGTACGCTTATTCTGCTCTGAGAATGCCTGTGGTCTTTTCACTGATAAACTTGTGTTAACAAAAACTACAGAATGCTTAAGAGTTGGTAAACCGGTTTTTATATATTTTTCGGCACAGCCTGCCTGCTAGAGCACCACAATTCACATTCAACCACATCACAGATCACAGATCAGTCCCAGTGTGTGAGATATTGCTGTTTGATCTGTGTGTGATCTTTGATCTGAGCTTATCTCTATTAAATATAGAGCTTATCTCTATTAAATATATTAATATCGAGCGGTATTAAATGCAACTTTTTTGTATAGGTGACACTTTTCTAAAATGAATTTAAAAATAAAAACGATTACAATTGGCATTCTTTTTCATGAAACCTCCTAGAGTTATGAAAACACCTGTTGTGTGTACAAAATACATGTGGCTGTTTTCACAGCCTTCACTATGTAGTTTTTAAGCCATTTTTTTTTACCGCGCTCGAATATTCTTTTTTTCATATCTTTGGAAGGGAAACACAGAAAGCCTTCAAACCAAATGCATTTTAAAGACCATGAGTTGTGAAAATGTTCACAACTTGCACCTAAAACTATCAGTGAACTAATTCACTTTTTTTAAACCTCTGGTTTTTCATCGATGCGTAATTATGCACTAACTGGAACCCAGGGGGACACGTACACACGTTCACAACGTGAGAAATACTGCTCAATACAGCTTCATGTGAAAAACCTGTATATCACTATAGGAAGCAGAACAGCGCAGCCTGAAATGGCTGAAACGTTGTGTTGTCTTCTTCTCTTTTCAGCATGGAATAAACCTATTACTTGTTCCTTTGCAGCCTACGCATGCTGTACGTGGCTACCCATCTCTATTAAACCTATTTCACTCTGTAGTTTAAACTAAGTGTAAAGTGCTATGAGGAAAAAAAGTCTCAGCGGAAGCATATCTACAAAAGAAAGCAACCAGTTTGACATGTACAGTAAAATGTGACATCTCTGGAGCATCGAGTATGTATCCAACAGTGCAAGCTCATTTGCAAGGCTATTAAGGTTCTAACAGTCCGGGTGTGGTGAGTTTCTACTGTCCCCTGACAAGGAACCTGTCTTTCATTGGAAGACAATGAACCTATTCTACTCATACATGAGAATATAATATAAATACACCAAGGGATTTGGCTGAATTTACATTACAATAAATCTGCAAGCATGCACTACAGCGGCCATAGTATGGAGACAAGACTTTTTACGAGAAGAGACTGTCAAGGAGAGTTTTTTCTGGACCATATGCAGACGACACAATCCAGGGTTGAGTGAGGAAACACAAGGAAAAAGGCATGCAGGATACGGGGATGAAAATGGGGGGGCGTGTCCATGGAGTGCTGGTGGTCGGGGGAGGTGTGGCTGAGGCAAACGATCCAGGGATGTGATAAACGGGAAATCCAAAAACAGGGCAAAAGTCCAAGGCCAGGCGATCCATCCGAGACAGAGGATTAAAATCCAGAACTGGGTCGGGACCAGCAGGGGGCACGGGAACAAGAAACAGAATCTGAAACCATAACAGAGCCAGGCACATCCAGGTCCTCGGCTCGCATAATGTGGGAACCAATGCAGAGCCCAGAATAGCGTCAGCGTCTGGCTTTTAAGGGGGAACTAAAAAGGGCTGGAACAAGAAATAGGTGCAGGAGATGAAACAAACAACGAAGGGCTGGAGCGCCCTTAAGAGGAGGGGTTGCAATTGTGACAGAGACGTGGTGCTTCAGCTGCCTGTGTGTATTAAACAAGAGAGTGTGGCGTTACTTTTTGTCAATGAAAAAGTGTGTGTGTGTGTCTCTCTACTCAACTATACTGAAGAATAAAGTACCGTTTTTCATTCAATGAGTGCCTGAGTCACTGTGTCCATCCTATATAAAAATACCACAATATTATAAACGCCCTTAGGCTGGGCAATCAATTTTTTTAATAAAAAAAAGAAATAAAAAATGAGTAGTAATGATGTATTCCTGCTTAGATTAGAAATTGCATGACTTTAAAAGCAATCAAAACAGGTTAAGATGGTTAATAACCACTTTTTGTGCATGAAAAATGGGTGAATGTTCTTCCTCGTCATCAGATCTTTCTTGGAAAAATGTCTTCCTTTTTTACCCGCTGTGATTCGGACACAGAAGGGTTAAAAAGAAAGTCAGACAGGCTGGGGGAAGGGTGAGTTGTGAAACTGTTACTTGTCCTAGATAAAGCAATTAGAAAATAGGTGGATTTACACCTGTGTAAAGCATTTCAATTTTAATGCGATATGGAAGACATTATTCATAAAAAATGATCTTGTACGGTCTGTAAACTGAAAATGTATGAAGGAGACATGTTGAGTATCGCCTCTTTTTACACTTACTTCTTTTTACACTTTTTACACTTTTTACACAGAACATTCCAATGTTAATGCGACACTGAAGATCTTATTAAGATCTTATTAATAACCTTTTAAATCTGAAGGTAGATTTAAAGCAATCTGAAGGTAGATTTAAAGGGATCTACACGGTACAGGTTCCTGCTAGCTATTTAGAGGGAAAGACGGTGACGTTACCGTGCAGGCGAGCAGACACACCCTCTAATGTCAGGCGTATGAGTTAAATATATTTAGATCTTTGAATTAATATCATTATTGATTTCTTTAGCCTTACAACATTGTCCAATAATACTCTTCTTATGTCCAATTTTTAGTTAAGCAGGATTTGAGCTACAGACCATAAAAAACAGGATTCACTTTTTACACATATTGATGATAATGATATCAGCAGCAGTTTAAAACTATTCGTTGTTATTAATAAATGACTTAGATTCGAACATGTTGTGATATTTGGAAATATAAAAAAGTCAATAGAGAGTTCATAATATTGCTATTTTGCTATTGCTATTTTAGTTTTTCAAAGAAATGTTTATTTGTTAAAAGAAAACACATGGCGATAGCTCGTTTTGAACATGCTACCTCACACATATAAGACAGTCACTTAAGCCATCACACCACTGACACAATCACATAACAAGCACTGAAACAGCCATACACATATCAATAGATATGTGTATATATTACTGTTTGTGCTACAGTATATGAATATAATTATATCGTTGTTAATTTCTTTATATACGCGATTCCATATTATATTCCCTATTAATCAAATTTTAAAAGTATCCTTTTGTTTACTCCAATATCGAGCGTATTCGCAGAAAAGCTTAAAACTATCACTTTTCTCACAAAGTACTGTACATAAATGTACAGTAACATGGTCAGAAGGAGCACGTAAAAACGTTTCCAAAATAACCACATGTAAGACTTTGATGTTTAAAATGTTTAGGGAGAAATGAAATACTGGTGTGTATTTTTTCTTTACAATACCAATACCAGCAATATACAGTTTACATAATATGTTTATATTCCTAAATTAATATTGTTTGTGACCTTCAGGTGCATTATGCTCCTCTTCTTTTTATGCTCAGCTACTAAAATTTCCCTTTAGTTGTAAAATTCCATATAAATATTCAATACTAAGTGGATTAAAATGTGCACAGTAGAGAGATTAAATGATTAAATCTTTTCATTACCACCAATGCACCACGAGTGCCCCTGGTTATTTTGGCCAGCCAATCACGTACCGTGATACAGCGCAGTGGTTCGTGTGTAGATGCATGCCATACAGGTTTGTACTGCAAACTTTGAATGGCTGCATCTGTACAATAGTTTGGTGACTCACAATGTGAGGCATCCATTATTCTTTTGGTGAGTTTTTTGGCAGTACACTGTCAGGTACTCTTCTCAATGAACCATGCTGGTTTGAAGTCTGAAGGATTGAGGCTATGTGGTACAGCTTCTTCAGCACATAGACAGACTGGTACATGCCAGTTACTTACAGATGCAGGCATTCAAAGTGTGTGGTACAAACCTGTACCGCACGCAACTACCTATGTAATACCACGGTACGTGATTGGCTGGCCAAAATGACCGACAGGGGCACTTGTGGTGCATTAGTGGTAATGAAAAGATTAAATCATTTAATCTCTCTACTGTATGTTTTAATCTGCTTAGTATTGAATATTTATATGGAATTTTACAACTAAAGGAAAATTTTAGTAGCTGAGCATAAAAAGAAGAGGAGCATAACACGTCTGATTATCATAAATAATATTAATTTAGGAACATAAACATATTATGTGTAGCGGCAATGCTTGTTAATAAGACAGAATTAAGCGTTGGTATGCTCCTAAAAGAGGCCCCATCTCACCCTCCATCTCTGTGGTGCAGCCACAGAGAAAGAATTCATGCAAGCTGATTTAAGAGTGTTTTCTTGTGATAAGAAACAAGCTCCCAGACGGGGATGCAATTAGCTGAGCCTGGCTATCATGATCAATGGTCATCTATTGGCGCCTATCAGTCTAGGGAGTGCCGAATGGACATCTGGACTGCATTCCTAAGTGTCAAGAGTAAGTGACTTATATCTCACCTTGACCAACCAATCAGGGACTGGCAGGGCGTGGTAATACCACGTGGGTCTCCAATGCCCGCCAAACTCTCAACCAATCAGCACACATCTGGGTCTTGATCAAAAAGGGAGCGCAAGCTCAGTTCTGGGCTCTCCTTGGCCATTTTCGCGCATCCTCAGAGACAATCATGTGACAACTGCTGTTGTCTGCAAAAGGACTTGGACTTTGTTCTAAGCGCGAGGCCGAGGAACCCGTACGTACTCAGAATTCTACCAACGTGAATGCTCCGCTTGATCAACGGCAGCCTACAGTTGGACCCTCGTCGACAACCTGAATAGCTTATTCAGAAGCAGCGCTGGACCGGGAACGAACCAGTTTCTTCCCAGGCAAAAGAGTGACTTGTGAGGACTCGCGGTCACACTCTGTGCATAGAGACTTTCTACTAGCCAGCCGGACTGCTGGTAGATCCCCTCGGAGCAACGACTGCCCTGCGCGCCGCAGTTAGATTCCTCCGCCCGTCCTACTCCGAGCTGCACCTCGACTGGTTGGCCGGTAGCCAGAGGACGCCGTCACAACGCCCATTGGACAACCGCTGCAACAGAGGCTGCAACAGAGCCTGTCAGCTGGTTTGGTGTTCGTGCCGGGAATTCCAAATCCCAACACAGTGGATAAGTAAACCCCATGTTCTACATTGCGTCTCGAGAATTCAATTGTACCTCAACACAAGTTGTTATCAATTTAATTCATGAGTAATGTATTTACTTCCGAGTTTAGAGTAACAGTGGGTAATAACACCGATTAGCGGTTTGGTAACCGAACGATATATATTGACATATATTCTCTGTTGTGTATCTCTTTGTGTTTGCATCTCTTCGAGATTATATACCTTGTATATTGATAACCCTCACCGTAAGGTCTGCCGCTCGTATCCAGGCAGACTAGTATATGTTTGTTGCACAGTTATATTAATAAATGTATCCCGTGTATTGAACCCGTGTGTGTGCGTTGTTAGTTGTTCTGACGATTGATTTTCTAAAAGCCCCGACGAACAACCTCGTGATTACTGCTACAATTAATAATTGTCTCAGTAAACCCATCAAAACCACTACATATGTAAACTGTATATGGCAAGTATCGGTAGTTTAAAGAAAAAACACACACCAGTATTTCACTTTTTCCTAAACATCAAAGCATCAAAGTCTTTTTGTAGTTATTTTGGAAATGTTTTTTACTTTCTCCTTCTGACTATATTAAGTTTATATGCTTTGTAAAAAGTTATAATGTTTTAATCTTTTAATATGCTCTTTATCACAGTAAACAAAAGCATACTTTTAGAATTTGATTAATAGGGAATATAATATGGAATCGCATATCTAAAGAAATTAATACCGATATAATAATATTCATGTAATTTAGCTCAAATTATCACAGTAGTACACTGTCTTTGGATATGTCTGCCTCAGTTTAACTCCTTTGCACATGATTATGTCTGTGGAGTGATGGCTTAAGCATGTGCTTTACATACAGATGCAGCCATTCAAAATGCGTGGGGTTTTTTGCGGTACATCGCAGTGGGTGTGTCGCATCAAAATGCAGTTCACACAGTGTAACGCGTCATTTGACGTCATACTGGAAAGTATCCGAAATCACCTTGTAAAACTGCCAGGAGGAGCCAATAAAGCTTAACCTCTCATGTACAGCATTTGAGCTTTTAAATTTAAACTGTGTATTACAGCATGTTGATCATCAGTCATTAAAAAGTTGGTATATTTTATGGTATATTTTACCTACCTTTATCATAAATATTTTAATAATGCAGAAACATTTTATGCATCAAAGCCTTTACCAAAGATATTACTAATAGTATTAATAATGAATGCCTTTGGACATGCTGTAAACTCAAAGTATTACACTGGTCCACATTCTTTCTAACTGTCATATTAAACAAAAATACTTATTTTTTTCCATGACAAATACCACAGCATTTCGTTGATCTAACTAACGAGGACAGGACATTAGCTAGCCAATATGATAAAGGAATAAATGACTTTTTTTGTTCATTTCTTTAGCACATTTGTACAAGCACTTAGAAACTGTCCAAGCCCTACTTTGTCAGGCATTTTCTTTTACTATAACGGGCATAAAAACTCCCTTGCTTTTAACAGAGCGTTTCATAATTTCTAACAACGAAAATTATTTAAATTGTGACACTTATCATTCAACCAGAGCTCAAAATATCACAGGAATCCTCAAGAGCACAACAAAGACTGTATTAAAAGAAACTTGTATCAGATGCATGAGAATCCAAGCTTTTTATTTACGCTTTCTTATCTATGCTAAGAAGTAGTCTTTAAAATTTATCACACAGTAAAAAGTCCAATTTCTGGGGCGTCTGTATACCACAGATTATGGTACCACTTCAGAAGGGTGTCAGCCAGTCAGATTCCAGGACCGGAATTATCTGTTTTATATTCGAGAATATGTAATCATGTATCTAAAGAAATTAATAATGATATTAATTTAAGGATCTAAATATCTAAATATATGTATCTATAAAGCTGGTAGTATTACTGCATTTCACTTTCTTTGTAAGCACTTTTGCTAACACCTGAATCGCAGGTGGATTCTGTTTTTTGGTCTGTTATGGTCTGTAGCTCAAATCCTGCTTAACTAAATAGTAGACAAAAGAAGAGTATTATTGGACAATATTGTGAGGCTCTGGCAGAATTTCACTGTAAACTGAAGAGTTACAGAGGAGACAGGTTGTGTATCGCTTCTTTTGACACTTGAAAAAAAAACATTCCAATGTTAATGCGACACAGAAGATAATGTGGTGTATTGGTCGTTGTAAAGATTTAATCATTTAATCTCTTTACTGTGCCCATTTTTATCTGCTTAGTATTGAATATTTATATGGAATTTTACCACTAAAAGGAAATTTTATTATTTTATCAAAAATGTCATAAACAATATTAATTTAGGAACATAAACATATTATGTAAACTGTATGTTGCTGTTATTGGTATTTTAAAGAAAAAATATATCTTACCATATTACTGTATATCTGTATTGCTGTTTCAGTACGTGTCACGTGACTTGCCTCGGTGGTGTCACGGCTTTAGCGACTGATTTACAGTACTGTATAAGGGTGTTCAAATCCAGCAATCGCTATGAGTTTTCTTTTGAAGAAAGATGTGAAGACGGGGGGTTGAATTTAATCCTTTCTGTATGAGGTTTAGACTTCTAAGTCACAAGCTGGGGTTTATGGCAGGAAAGGGGGTTAACTGATAAGGATTGCAGATGCAAGCTAGGAACCCCCCTGGGTGTAATCTTAAACTGAACATTTGGCCAGGACATCGTAAACTGGCCAAATACCATGAACCCCCCTCTTTACCATCAGACCGAGTGACGTCAGAAATGGAGAAGAAGACACTATATAACCCAAAAGTTTGTACCAGTAAGGTGAACAATACTTCGGTTTTGATGTTTCTTGCGGGAAACAAGACTTCAGCTTTATTGTTCCTTGGATGCAATAAACTCATCTGTTTTACTTCATCTCGGGATCAAGAACCTTATTCCTTCTGTTACAACAAATTTGGCGTAGTCGGCGGATGCTCCAGAAGGCACAGAACTTCCCATCGTCAGGAGAGACGGTCAGCGCTCACATTACTAAGAGGTAAGGACTCCTCTTTTAAAAAAAAAAGTCCCGAGTCTCTCTGACCGATTGGGAAGTCTCTGCTCCCTGCGAGAATTGCCCGAGATGACGGAGTAAACGTGAGTTCCTGAATTCCTCTGGCCCGGGGAAGACAACGGTGTATGTAATGGGTTGTTTGCTGTAATCCCAGAATTTGGTCTGGCAGGCGGTCAGCGGTATTGTGTACAGGCGTTCGAAGCTGGTGTATGCCTTATTGCGCGTGGAGTTTTTGAACGGGTTTTGGACCTTTACCGCGAAGTTCAGGACTGGTGTGGGCCTTAATTGCGCCCGGAGTTCTGAAGGTCAGAACTGGTGTGGGCTTTAATTGCGCCCGGAGTTCTGAGGCTCAGGATCGGTGTGGGCCTTAATTGCGCCCGGGGTTCTAGAGCTGAGTGGTGCATTAAATGCACGTAATTCAGGACTGGTGTGGGCCTTAATTGCGCCCGAAGTTCTGAGGCTCAGGATCGATGTGGGCCTTAATTGCGCCCGGGGTTCTGGAGCTGAGTGGTACATTAAATGCACGTATAATCCAGGATTGGTGTGGGCCTTAATTGCGCCCGGGGTCCTGAGATTTGCTACGCCTTGATCGTGGACGGATTGGCATGGCGTGGTTTTTTGTTTTAAAGGAAACAGAAGTAGAAGAGATAT
This sequence comes from Lepisosteus oculatus, assembly GCF_040954835.1. Classification (NCBI taxonomy): domain Eukaryota; kingdom Metazoa; phylum Chordata; class Actinopteri; order Semionotiformes; family Lepisosteidae; genus Lepisosteus; species Lepisosteus oculatus. The sequence continues at coordinate 50,555,977 of NC_090696.1, forward strand.
ATATATATATATGTATGTTTTTTGGCGTTTTCCTTGTTTGTGAAATAAATATACACACGCACGACACTAACATAAACACACCTCATAATAAAAGAGCAAAGCATTAAGTAGCAGGATTTAAAGGATGTTGAGAACCGAGAATCGCCCTGATTGAGCTCAGTGTGAAAGTCCACCCCGGGGCAAAAGCAACGATGCTGGCGTTCTGGGGATGGTGAATTACTGATCAAAAAAGGGGGTTTTCGAGGTCTTGTTCCTTACCTGTGAACAGTGTGGTGTAAGTCCTCTCTAAAGTCTCTGAGAGGCATTTAGATCTGGAGGTAACAAACGCCCTTGGCTGAACAGGTTTTTCAAGTGAAAGCATCCCCTTACTGTATGAGCTGTTACCTCACACACGACAAAAGTAAAAGAGACCGAACATGTGTGCTAACTGATGGTTTGAGAAAGTGGTGGAAGGGTCCGTTTATATATCGGAAAAGTGTAAGTTGACGAAAAAAAAAGAGAAAAATATGCGAAAAGTTGAGTTTGTCAGAAGGAGTCTGGGGCGACGACGCCTGTAAAATAAGCATATGCGTATTGATTGGCAAAAGCACAAGCATGTAGCTCCCACCCTGGTGCACGCCGGCACCAGTGGTGGCAGATACATGAGGAAAAAAAGAAATTGGGATGTGACTTAAGTATGTTTACGGGGAAAACAAAAACCAGGAAGAAAATATACTTTACTCGCTACAAAAGAGTATAAACAAAAGCGAAAAGAAGCAGTGCAGGAGAATCAGAAACTAAAAAAAGAATTAGTTCCTGGTCGCACTGCACTAGTTAATGTGTTATATCCTGTTCTCGCATGGGGGAACAGACAGGCAGGAAATGAAAATAATTTAGATTAATTCCCAAAGTGACCATAGGCAGACGGGGGGTCCGAGTGGGATGACACCTGGTACGAGTGTAATAGAGACGGAACAGGGACTCCCTTCTTAAAGGGAGGGCGCCCACAGATCTGTACTGCACTCTCACCCGAAGTGGGAAAGGACTTGATGTAGCGGGGGCTGGCGCTGTTGATGACAGCATCACTCTAAGTGTCTCGCACACCGTCGAGGGGGTCCGCACTCGCACCTACCTTCCCTGATTCCCCCATACGATCAAATCCAAAACCGGAAGATATTGACCGGTGGGCTAAAGTACCGCACCAGAAATTAGGAATGCAGCGAACCTGTAGTGCGCTTCAGGAATTAAAAGGATTCATGTAGAAGTGAAACAAGAATACAGTACATTGTAGTACGAAGAGAAAAATATATTCTCAATGTGTATGTGTGTTTTATGAATTTGTGTGCCGGCATGTATGTGTGTAACTGTGAGTTTTGGTCTACTAAATAACGGTGTGAGTGTGTTTAGCCAGCGGCACTGGCTAGAGACATAACTAACGAGACTTGGAGAAAATCAACTTAAGGAGATTGGAAAATATAAGAGCGTCTGAAACGTATAAGTACAGTACAGGTGGACGTAAAAGTAGTTAAACAGTTTTTGTATTTTTATACAATTAGTTGCAATAGTGGAAACAATTTGTTTTATTCGAATGTCCCAAAACCAGACATGCTTAGAATCGAGACTGGGGAGAATAACGTCTTGTGAGAAGATCTGTTTGCCTAACGATTAGATCCTGTAAATCCCTTGTAGCCTCCCTAAGTCTGTCCCAGTCCAGTGGTTAAAAATGTACTGTTAATGGAGTGTTGGTTTCTCTGTTAGGGGATACTGGAGCATTACTGTCATGCTTGTTTCACTCCTCTGTTCAACAGTGTGCTATAGAGTAATGTATATGGGAAGACGGCAGGAGGCCACAGGAGTATTGGGACAGCAAGTTTTACTTGCCGAATACCAGATTTTAATGGGTGGTTTTATCCCAGATCTATTGAGTTGGAATATTATGCATTACAAAGAATGACTATCCAGAACAGAGTATCACGTGGCTTCAACTGACTGTGATCACTCAGTATGTTGATGGTATTCTGAGTGCTTCCCCTACGAGGAAACCCACAAGTCTGAGTTGCTTCAGCTTTAGAGTGTCTAATAGAATCAGTTATGATAAGGCCCTTTTGTGTCTAGCATTGTGAAATTTTAACAGGGCCATAATGTTTTTATGGGGTGAGTACAACTCTTAACAGATCTGCTTAAGGGGGGAGTGCAGTACAAGGACAAGATTGCCTTGGTTCCCGCAGCAAAAGCTGCCTGTAATAATTTGAAACAAGCTCTCTTACAGGTGCTGACAGAGGCCACCCAAGGAGCCCGCAAGCAGGTCCTGGAGGCGTGGGGACCACCACCTGAAGGAGGGCATGACCTCATCCCAGGAGAGTGGGTGTGGATCAGGAAATTTCCCTCACAGGTTCTCCAACCCAGTTGGGACGGACCCTACCAGATCCTGTTGACAACCGAGTCTGCGGTTCGAGTGGAAGGAAAAGACCGCTGGACCCATGCGTCACACTGCCGACGAGCCTCATTCCCAGTTACAGACTCAGAATGAAATCATTTCTGTTAATAACGTTAACGGTTGCTGTAGGACTATGTTCCACAGGGATTAATGATCATCACTCGCACAAAGGAGAACATGGAATTAATTCCTTTTTAGGCCTCTCCTATCTGACAGCTAAGAAAACCAACCAAAGTGCCTGCTGGGTGTGTGCCGCATTACCCAAATATGTACAGGGAGGACTTCCTATGGGGGCCATTCCTTGGCGTCTCGAGGAAGTCATAGGCATGATCATTTGGAGGGATAATTTAGGAGATTTTAATATGACCAATTATGGGGGTTGCCATAACACGACTTTAACCTGCACAACATTACAATATCTACAGGATATTAGAGCCTTAGAGCCCACGAGTTTCACAGGCTCTTACGCTCCTAAATATAACAGAAGCCATACACCACCATACCTGACTCTAAACAAGGAACGTGAGGGAAACATATGTTTTCAGCACACTAATGGTCTACAATTGGTTGGATGGAGTCGTGGCAACCTTACCATCGCTGCAAATATATCCACCTCTACCTTCCAAATTCCAGGATGGGATCGGCACACCCCACAATTCCGTATAAGCTTCTTATTTTCAGAGGCATGGGGAGCGCCAAACGGAACATACTTCATTTGTGGAAAACGAGCCTACCCATGGTTGCCAGCCCAGTAGTCTGGCTCATGTTACTTAGGATATGTGGTTCCTCATATCCGTGTCCAAACCCACAGCCCCTTCGGACTTAACCACAGACCACAAAGAAAACTGTCTGATTGCGAATATTATTTAGGTATAATATTTCCACAAGCTGGCATGAACTTTCTGAGTCGAGAGTTAATTCAAATGGCCTCGACTTTAGAGGAATTAGCTAATTCTACCTCATCTAGTCTGAAGGCTGTTAATGATGAGATGGTAGCCCTCAGAACAGTGGCCATGCAGAGCCGACTAGCTTTAGATTATGTACTGGCGGCCCAAGGAGGGACTTGTGCAGTAATTGGCAGTGAATGCTGCACATATATTCCTGATAATTCTGAGCACATCTCAGATCTGGCCCAACACATTTACAATGAGGGACAGAAATATCAGGACTATTATACTGAAAATTGGGGAATTAGGTCATGGGTAAAAGTCTGTGTTTGGGTCCTGGGGTGGAACCTTTTTACAGTGTTTATTTGTAGGAATAGTATTGCTTATATGTGTAATTGTAATCATCACGTGCACAAAAACATGTATCACTTCTTGCTATAACCGTGGAACATACAATGTCATGGCAATACATACCTGTTCGCCAAGAAAGGAAAGATCTGCCCTGACATTGTATGTATAAAAATAGGCTACACTGACGTATGCCATATTTTATAAGGGGGGAATGAAGAAAGATGTGAAGACGGGGGGTTGAATTTAATCCTTTCTGTATGAGGTTTAGACTTCTAAGTCACAAGCTGGGGTTTATGGCAGGAAAGGGGGTTAACTGATAAGGATTGCAGATGCAAGCTAGGAACCCCCCTGGGTGTAATCTTAAACTGACCATTTGGCCAGGACATCGTAAACTGGCCAAATACCATGAACCCCCCTCTTTACCATCAGACCGAGTGACGTCAGAAACGGAGAAGAAGACACTATATAACCCAAAATTTTGTACCAGTACGGTGAACAATACTTCGTGTCACGCCCTCTGCAGCCAGAGGGCGCTCCTTCTCTGTCCTGTCCCTAGTTTCCGGTCTGCTGTCCTTCCTGTCCCTCTCTTCCTTGGGCTATATATTTCCGGGTCTTGCACTCTGTCCTCGCTCAGCATTGAGGTTCGGATGTCCTGAGACCCGCCTAGCACCAGGGCGCCCCACGCCCGCTCCCTGAGGTCATAGGTTTCTATACGGCATTCCTGAACTCTTTGCACTAATGAGCCCGGGCCTTTTTCCCGTCTCGCCGCTACGCATATGGGTCTTTTTCCGCTCTCCTGCTCCCCAAGGTTAGTCCCTTTGGACGTCCGTGACACTTCGGCTTTGTTGTTTCTTGCGGGAAACAAGACTTCGGCTTTATTGTTCCTTGCATGCAATAAACTCATCTGTTTTACTTCATCTCGGGATCAAGAACCTTATTCCTTCTGTTACAACACCTTTAACAGAAACTAAAATAGCAAATATTATGGACACTACAGTATATTGACAATTTTTATATTTTAGAATAACACATGTTCGTACTGTATGTACAGTACACAGCGGTACCGCAGGTTGAACTGAAGGGTGCAGATCCACCTGAGCCCAAAAGCCCAACATATTAACGTGCATTCGCGTGGCGCTGGCGGTTTTCATCACTCTCTGCGGGAGTGCTGGCTGTGACGAATTAAACCAGTTTCACAGGTATTTTCAAAGTAGAAGGGGGCAAGTCTACCAGCGAAAGACACTCCCCCCCCTCCAAAACCCCATTTTTTGCTTACAGTAGCAGTACTTAAGTACAGTACAGTAAGTACAGTAAGTAAATACAATACAATACAATAAACTGTGCTAATAATAAATTATATTCTGCTCTGAGAATGTAGTAGGGAGGAAGAATGCCTGTGGTCTTTTCACTGATAAACTTGTGTCAAGCTGTCAACAAAAACTAGCTGTCAAAAATTGTCAATTGTGTGTCCATAATATTGCTATTTCGATATTGCTAATTGCTATTGCTACTGAGTCTCTGTGTCTGCAGTACATTGTTTGTGAACAAACCAGTTTCACAGGTATTTTCAACCCCCAGTCACTGTTGTTTCATCAGTTGTTATCCTGTTAAGTGCTTAAAGGTGCTATATAAAATAAAGTTTATTATTATTATTATTATTATTAATATTGATCAGATTTTCCTCCCAGAACTCGTAGATTGTTGTTGTTATTGTTGTTGTTATACTATAAAGTGCTTTGAGAAGCATACTGTCTAGCTTGTCAGGTGCATTCTCTTGTAAAATAATAAGGAGAACTTTGGGGTTATTAGTGCTCCACTTACAGCAACCCAATGTAAATACATTTTGTCTCCAAATCCACCACCACTTGTATGAATCATAGCCCTGCCAAACGACGCAAATTCCGCTGCAGTGGTTGTGTTATTCAGTATGACATCTCCATGTTCAAGTAAACACTGCTCTGTGTGCAAATGCAAATGCATTTCAAAAAGTTTTTATTAAAAAAAGCCACCTTTAAAGGCGCTATATAAAATAAAGTTTATTATTATTAATATTGATTATATTCTTCCTCCCAGGACTTGTAAAATTGTTGTTGTTATCGTTGTTATCCCATAAAGCACTTTGTGAAGCATACTGTCCAGTATATTGTATTTCATTGCACTTTGACAGATCATCTTATAATCACTTGTCAGAATATCCCCCAAGAGGATCTTCCCCCCAAGAGGATATAGAGGATATCCCCCAAGAAGTATCCAGGTAACAGTGAAACAGGCATACAGTCTGGGGAGATCACCCATTTTCCATGTAAATAGTTCCCTGGTTCCACACCCCTTGGTGTTTCTCTTTCTCTCTCTTGGGCCCGCACTTGTCTTGTGTCTCTCTCTCGTCTGGGTGCGGCAGTGCTGTTGGCGGGTGGTGACGGAGAACAAATAAAGCGCAGTTTTTAACTCCACAAGTTTCTCAACTAACCCAAATTCATTACATTGGTGTCAGAAGCAGGAGGATGGACAGTGAACGACTGATGATGTCAGACTCAGAGAACCACCGGTTCCCCCAGTCCAGGGGTCTCCGGTTGCTGTCAGGAAACGAGAGCGGGGCGGCCTAAATGGGGGAAGGCTTCCCTTGAGTGACGCTACCCCTGCTAAGGAAAGCCAGAAGGAGCGCTTCACCCCGCCTGCTGTGGGAGGAGTTGGGAACAGCCAAGGCTTATTCCTTCCCTGCCTCACCGAGGGCAGACCCTGCCAGGCCCTCGTTGACACTGGTTTAACCATCACCCTGTTGCGGCCTAGTGTCCTGGCAAGCACCGAGGCAGCCGGACCCCCAGGATGCTCACCATGCACTTTGGCGCTGCGATATACTACTATATTAATATTGTTTATGGCCTTCACACGTGTTATGCTTCTATTCTTTTAATGCTCAGCTACTAAGATTTCCCTTCAGTGGTAAAATTCCATATAAATAATCAATACTAAAACAGGCACAGTAAAGACATTTAAATCTTTCTACGACCGACCAACGAGTCGTCCAACCAATCATGTACCGCGGTATAACGCACGATGATGCGCGATGTAGCGGCGAGGCTTATTAATAAGAAAGAATTAAGTGTTTCTGAGCTTTCCCAAATTAGGCCTCATCTCTCTGTTCATCTCTGTGGTGCAGCCACAGAGAAACTATTCATGCAGGCTGATTTAAGGTTTCCTTTGATTTAAGGTTTCCTAGGACAGCTCCCAAAGGGGGATGCACTTAGCTAAGCCTGGCTATCATGATCAATGCTCATCCATTGGTGCCTATCTGTCTAGGGAGTGCCAGTTGGACATCTGGACTGCATTCCTAAGTGTCAGGAGTAAGTGACTCATATCTCACCTTGATCAACCAATAAGGGACTGATAGGGCCGAGTAACCCACGTGGGACTCTGATGCCCATGGAACTTTCAGCCAATCAACGAGCTGAAGTTCCTCCAGGTAAAAACAGGCAACACAGAGAGCCTGAGAGATTCAGAAGAGATTCAGTGAGATTCTGGAGAGACTTCTGAGACTTTTCTAAAGGGAATTCAAAGGAGAATTCCAGGGCAGGACGGCCCAGGAGCAGAAGGCTCCCAAGGGCAGGACATTCTCGCAGTGCACCTCCTGACCATCCTGAGACTCAGCCCGGACAACCACGGAACGGCCAGTGTGTCCGAGTGCCAGAACTTTCCTTTGTTCTAAGAGTCTAGAGCGGAGGTTGCCAAAGAGTAACCAGAGGATCCACCCGAGGTTAGCACCAGCAGCAGGCCTCGTGAACAGGTCGGAACTGTGGACAGCTGAATCACTATTCAGAACTAGCTCTTCATCAGGAACGAACCGGTCCTCTTCCTGACTTGCTGGGACCCACAGTCATCTTTACTCCTGTGCACAAACTTTGCTAGTTAAAGCCAACACTAACTAGCCGGTCAGTGAGCATCAGCAGGGCACCGTCGCAAGCCGTACAGCACAGCCTGGCACCAAGCCAGAGAGCGCGGATTGGACAGCAACAGCCTGCAACTGTTTCTTTGTGCCCGCAGGAGATCTGAATCCCCAGAGATTGGATGAGTATTCAACTTCAATGCATTACAGCTCGAGAATTCAATTAGTATCCCAACAAGTTGATATCAATTTAATTCCTAAGAGTTATGTACTTGTTTTGAGTATCGAATGTAGAAGTTATAACCAAGTTTATTTATGAAACGGTCTAAATGAATGATATACTGAACGTATGTCCTCTTGATATGTGTAACACTTTGTAACTGGCTGAATATATATCTTTTGTATTCTGATAACCCTCTCGATAAGATCTGTTAGTTTTACATGCATATTCTATGTATTAATAAATGTATCCTCGTGTATTAGTACCTGTGTGTGTGCGTTGTTTGAGTTATGTCACATGGTTGGATTCTAAAGCCATCAAAAGAATCAATTTTGTGATTTACTGTTACAATTAATAAATGTCCCAGTAAATGCCCAAACCCTACAGAACTGATGCCTTCAGAGAGCCACTACATTTACATTTTGGCTATGGCAACGTTACAACGATGACGTAAAGAATTACCAGCAGTTTGTCTCTGTGCCCCACACCTTGAATGGCTGCATCTGTACCTGAGGTCGACAGTTTAAGCTAAGCTGTTGTCATGAGTTTTTTTTAACAAATAAACATTTATTTGAAAAACTAAAATAACAAATATTATTGTCACCATATTGGCATTTTATATATTTCTAAATATCACAACGTGTTTGAAGTAAGGCATTTATTAATAACAGCAAATAATTTCAAACTATATAAGGGCGTATCTAAATAAATAACTATATGATTATATTCATATACTGTTTGGCAGAATAAAGAGTTAGTTAGTATGACACTGAAGATAGTATTATTAATGTAGCACTTTTGGGCTCCCGTGGGTGTGCGCCCTACTAGCTGGGGAATTAAACCTAGGCCTCCAATGTCACTCAACAGGGAAGTACCCAGTCGAGCTACAGTAATATCTGCCCTCAACCCCAAAGGACCAGGTCCCTTTTATTCATATGAAAGCCCTCAGTCACCTGATCAGGAGATGCACTGCATCAGAGAGTCAGTATAGATTCTGGGAAATACATTTTTCCTGCATCAAAGTTTAACTCGTTCAGAGAGCTCTACATTAAAAGCTCCAAGCGTTTCATTTGAGCTGAAGACCCACACACCTGAAGAAGGCTTCACAGCTGTACGGAATGTGTGTTGTGTTTACAAAATTAAGGTGTTTTAAAATATATAATTAAAAAGTAAAAAAAAAACGAACAGCTTACATAAAGATTCGAAGATGATCATGAGGAAGTGTATTGCATGTCTAATGGTCTAACCCCATTACTCCCATTATGATTGAAATCACAAACACGTGTTTAATTAAATGCCTTTATTGATTCACAATCTGACAATGCAATGTAAATTATTATCTTTGTCTTCTAAGTCCCTTAATTAACTTTAAGCAGAGCTCTCTCACCATTTATGAGGTTAATTTTTATACCTCCGTTAAACAAAGCAGGAGTGTATTGTACTTCTTCAAGGGATCAAACGTGGAAAGATTAGATTGTAATTGTCTTTATTTTTTTAATAAATTTTAGAAAACTGTAATCTATACAAAAATGGTGTAAATATTTAATACCACTCAATAGTTAGATTAATAGAGATAAGCACTCTATTAAACCTCAGATCAAAGATCAAACACAGATCAAACAGCAATATCTCACACACTGGGACTGATCTGTGATCTGTGATGTGGTTGAGTGTGAGTTGTGGTGCTCTAGCAGGCTAGCTGGTGTAGTGTTCTCTCACGAGGCATCAGTTCTGTAGGGGTTTGGGCATTTACTGGGACAATTATTAATTGTAGCAATAAGTCACAAAATGATTCTTTTAATGACTTTAGAATCCAACCATGTGATATAACTCAAACAATGCACATACACAGGCACTAATACACAAGGATGCATTTATTAATACATAGAATATGCATATAAACATAAACAGATCTTATCGTGAGGGTTATCAGAATACAAAAGATATATATTCATTCAGTCACGAAGAGTTACATATATCAAGAGGACATACGTTCGGTATATCATTCATTTAGACTGTTTCGTAAATGAACTTGGTTACAACTTCTACATTCGATACTCAAAACAAGTACATAACTCTTAGGAATTAAATTTATATCAACTGGTTGGGATAACAATTGAATTCTCAAGCTGTAATGCAGTGAAGTTGAATACTCATCCAATCTCTGGGGATTCAGATCTCCTGCGGCCACAAAGAAACAGTTACAGGCTTGTTGCTGTCCAATCCGCGCTCTCTGTGCTGTGCGGCTTGAGAGAAGTTCCTGCGATGTGCTGCTCTCTGAAGACTCACTAGTTAGTGTTGGCTTTAACTAGCTAAGTTGTGCTCAGGAGAAAAGTTACTGTGGGTCCCAGTGGGTCAGGAAGAAGACTCGTTCGTTCCTGATGAAGCGCTAGTTCTGAATACTGATTCAGCTGTCCACAGTTCCGACCTGTTCACGAGGCTTACTGCTGATGCTAACCTCGGGTGGATCTTTTGGTTACTCGTGGCAACCTCTGCTCTCGACTCTTAGAACAAAGCAAAGTTCTGTCACTCGGACACACTGGCCGTTCCGTGGTTGTCCGGGCTGAGTCTCAGGATGGTCAGGAGGCGCGCTGCGAGAATGTCCTGCCCTTGGGAGCCTTCTGCTCCTGGGCCGTCCTGCCCTGGAATTCTCCTTTGAATTCCCTTTAGAACAGTCCACAGAATCGTCTCCAGAATCTTCACTGAATCTCACTGAATCATACTGAATCTCCCAGGCTCTCTGTGTTGCCTGTTTTTACCTGGAGGAACTTCAGCTCATTGATTGGCTGAAAGTTCCATGGGCATCAGAGTCCCACGTGGGTTACTCGGCCCTACCAGTCCCTGATTGGTTGATCAAGGTGAGATATGAGTCACTTACTCCTGACACTTAGGAATGCAGTCCAGATGTCCAACTGGCACTCCCTAGACAGATAGGCGCCAATGGATCCAAAGTATCCGTAATCACCTTGTAAAACCGCCAGGAGGAGCCAATAAAAATTAACCTCTCATGTACAGCATTTGAGCCTTTAAATTTAAACTGTGTATTACAGCATGTTGATCATCAGTCATTAAAAAGTTGGTATATTTTATGAAAGCAAGATTGCTGAGTTCGGCAAAAGTACAGAACCTACCTTTATCATAAATACTTTAATTATGCAGAAATATTTTATGCATCAAAGCCTTTACCAAAGATATTACTAATAGTATTAATAATGAATGACTTTGGACAAGCTGTAAACTCAAAGTATTACGCAGGTCCACATTCTTTCTAACTGTCATTTTAAACAAAAAGACTTATTTTTTTCTTTGACAAACACTACAGCATTTCGTTGATCTAACTAACGAGGACAGGAATTAGCTAGCCAATACGATAAAGAAATGACTGTTTTTGCTAATTTCTTTAGCACATTTGTACAAGCACTTGGAATCTGTCCAAGCCCTACTTTGTCAGGCATTTTCTTTTACTGTAACCGACATAAAAACTCCCTTGCTTTTAACAGAGCGTTTCATAATTTCTGACTATGAAAATTATTTCAGCTGCGACACTTACAGATGCAGCCATTCAAAACGATACCAGCACGATACCGCATTATTTTGCGGTGCGCTTTACGCAGTCTTCTGCGAGTTACCGTAAATTCTCCTATAGTACCGCAAGTAAAATAATAGTATCCAGAATTTCCGCAAGGTGGAGCTAATAAAGCTCAACCTCTCATGTTTGAGCTGTCGCCATCAAAGTCTTTAACGAAGATATTACTAATAGTATTAATAATGAATGACCTTGGACAAGCTGTAAACTCAAAGTATTGCCCTGGTCCACATTCTTTTTTTCATTGACCGTCTTTGTAAAAGTAACACCACAGCATTTCGCAATCACGCATTTGTTTCCAATCATACAAAGTATGGCAATTTTTGAGAATCTCCGATTCACCGTGCCTTTCACATGCTCATAAAAGATTGATTTAAGAACATAAACATATTACTGTATGCAAACTGTACTGTATACAGTATGTATATGTATATTTAATGTCTTTACTGTGCCCTTTTAAGTATTGAATATTTATATGGAATTTTACCACTGAAGGGAAATCTTAGTAGCTGAGCATAAAAAAGAATAGGAGCATACTATAACGCGTGTGAAGGCCATAAACGATATTAATTTTGGAACATAAACATACAGTATATGGCTGGTCTCGGTACTTTAAAGAAAACATACACACCAGTATTCCATTTCTCCCTAAACATTTTAAGCATCGAAGTCTTTAACTAATGTGATACCGGAGTCAACAAGCATACTTTTAGAATTTGATTAAAAGGGTATATAATATGGAATCGCGTATCTAAAGAAATTAATAACGATATAATTATATTCATGTACTGCAACACAAGAATTGTACAGGCTGTACGATGTCTGTTGATTATGTTTTGTAGGGGTTTTTCAACATTCTTCATGTGACCTTGCTGGTGGGGTTGTGGGTTATGTTCCTGACTCCTATGTCACACACTGTGTGTTCAAATCCTGGTGAAGACATTCCTTTTTTTTAACAAACATTTCTTTGAAAAAATAAAATGTTTCCCTGGCTCAGAGATTAAATAAAACTTCACTTGCATCAAACAAATTTATATTTCTAAATATCACAACATGATCAAATTGAAGTCATTTTAATAACAATGAATAGTCACCTATGCGTTACAATATAAACATTTATATTGATTTAAATCGTGTTTAAATCACCTTTATTTCAAACCCATAAATAAAGCTGATACTGTTTAGACTTTTAATTATTTAAAACTGTATAACGGCAGCACAATGCACAATGCAATGTAAATCGCTATCTTTGTCTTCTGCATAATAATGTTCACCTCTCTGTCCAGCAAATTAACAATAGTAATAATAATGAACTTTATTGTATATGGCGCCTTTAAACGTGGCTCCTCAAAGCACTTTACAGGATAAAAACAATAACAACAAAACTGTTAGACTGGACAAACAATTTTTTTTTTAAGAAATACAAAATGAGATATAATAATGTATTCTGGCTTAGACATTAACGAAGAGCATAACACTTGGGCGGCGTAGCGATCGGCTCTGGCTTTCCCATCTATACCGATGCACTGCAAGTACAACCCCCCTCTCTGCAGGAGTGCTGGCTATGACGAATTAAACTGGTTTCACAGGTATTTTAAAAGTAGAAGGGGCGAGATTTCCAGCGAAAGACACCTCCCCCCCTCCAAAACCCAGCAAGTACATTACTTACTAGTTAAGAAAGCTAGGCTCCTTAATGAAATCGCTTTAACATGCTAATGCGTTGGTGTAACAGTCCGGGCGTGGCAAGCTTCTAATGTCAATCCGACTACGGTGAAAGGAAACCATCTTTCATTGGAAGACAATGAACATATTCTAGCCCTAAATGAATTAATAGCAAACATGGTTTACATAAAATACATTTTTCCAATAAAATTTAGCCTTTGTCACTAATGAAACCACTAGATAATGACATAAATGTAGAAATCTTAAGATTTTTAAAATACATGACTTTGCTAAAATGTATTTAAAAGTAAAAACGATTAATAACGCCAGCGGAGAGAGAGAACAGGGGAGGGATGATGGTTTTGCATAATTGGTGGGCTATGGAAATGAGGTCTATTTGGGAATGTGGAGTTACATGTTCTGGCTATGAATTATCGTTGTTGAGTATGGAGTGTTGAGGTATTGATTTTGTGTAATGCTTTAAGTTGAAAATTGAGGTGGATTTTGTTTACGATAAAGAGGATAAACTGGGATGGGAGGAGGGTTTGGTTTTGCATAAGGGGCGGTATTATGATAATTGAAGGAATTTGAGAGAGTTTGCGGGCTATTTTTGGTTTGTATTACGAATAATTGGTACAAGATATTGAGATTTGTTAATAATTGGAGGACGGTTTTGCTTTAATGGTTTGATATATTTGATTTTGTATTGTGGTTGTTATCTATGTTTTTGGATGGTATTATGTTTATATGGTTGTTTTTGTTGGTTGGTCGTTATTATGGTTATGTTTATTGTGTCATTTTTCATTATTGGATGTAATAATCAAAAGAGAGAGAGAGCGCCTTCATTTTACTTTTGTAGCCAAAGGGCCTTGCAGATCAGATTCCCTTCCCCTTACGGAAAGACAGGCACATATTTTCACAGTTTAGAAGCCGCTCTTCAGACGCAGGCGAGCGAGCAGTCCCTAGATAAAACATCAACTTTATTTAAACTCCAACGAAAGTATTAATGGTTTTTAATTACCGTACTCTTATGGAAAATGCCACCAGCCATCTGCATTGACGATTAAAAATAAAAACGAAAAGCTTTTTCAAGAAACCTCCTTCTTCATGAAACTTCCAATAGACCTGTTCAACCGGTTTTTATCGGGCACCTCTTATGTCAGGCGTAAGCGATAAATATACAGTATTTAGCTGAAAAGCTGTACAACGCAAGACATTTCATTACTATAGGAGGTTTCATGAAAAAGAACATTGTGCTGCTGTAATAGTTTAAAAAAAAGTCTAGACAGTATCAGTATTTATGGGTTGTAATTTAAAAAAGTCAAAAACCGCACTCAAAATACGCACTTTAGATACGCTATTCCATGTTATTTTTTAATCCCTGGCGGGACTGGGAGTCCATAAGAATTGAGTAATAGGTTTCATTGCACTTTGACAGATCGTCTTTAAATCAATTGTTGATTTTAAGGTTGACAGTAAATGTTTATATTGTAATGCATACTTTACAGCCTCTATTTCTCTATAAAAATCTAAAAGACCGTTTGTGCAGCCTAAGAGGGGGGCGAATGCACTACAATAGATTAGCATACTGTAGAGGAACACAGTATAGGCATTGCTGATATGAGGACTTTTGAAACCAAATGTCCCAAATTTAAGATGTGCTTTTCTATATTTATTGTCAATTGATTGCCAGGCCCTCATCGATGAGGGCCTGGCAGGGTCTGCCCTCGGTGAGGCAGGGAAGGAATAAGCCAACTCTTCCCACAGCAGACGGGGTGAAGCGCTCCTTGCTTAGAATTGCAATATTATGGACAATCAATTGACAATAAATATAGAAAAGCACATATTAAATTAAATATTAAATCCTCATATCAACAATGCCTATACTGTTTTCCTCTACAGTATGCTAATCTATTGTAGTGCATTTGCCCCCCTCTTAGGCTGCGCAAATGATCTTTTAGATTTTTATAGAGAAATAGAGGCTGTACAGTATGCGTTACAATATACACATTTACTGTCAAACTTTAAATTAACAATTGATTTAAAGATGATCTGTTAAAGGGCAATGAAATCTATTACTCGATTCTTATGGACTCGCGGTCCCGCCACGGATTAAAAAATAACATGGAATAGCGTATCTAAAGAAATAACAGTATACAGTAACTATGTTCATGCACAAACAGTAGTATGTTACATTATTAATTTGGGGGTCTCCTCTTGCCAGAAAGCGCTAAATTGCATTTTGAGTGCGGTTTTGGACTTTTTTTTTAAATTACAACCCATAAATAAGCTGATACTGTCTAGACTTTTTTTTAAACTATTACAGCAGCACAATGTGCTTTTTCATGAAACCTCCTAGAGTAACGAAATGTCTTACATTGTACAGCTTTTCAGCTAAATACTGTATATTTATTGCTTACGCCTGACATAAGAGGTGCCCGATAAAAAACGGTTGAACAGCTCTGTTGGAGGTTTCGTGAAAAAGGAGGTTTCATGAAAAAGCTACAGGAGTGCCAATAGTAATCGTTTTTATTTTTAATCATTCAATGCAGATAGCTGGTGGCATGTTCCATAAGAGTACAGTAATTAAAAACCATTAATACTTTCGTTGGAGTTTAAATAAAGTTGATGTTTTATATAGGGACTTCTAAACTGTGAAAACATGTCTGTCTTTCCGTGGGGGGTAGGGAATCTGATCTGTTCTGATCTGCAAGGCCCTTTGGGTACAAAACTATAAAGAAAGTACAGCCTGGCCAATTCTTTCTCTCTCTCAGGGGGCTGGTCGTGTGTCTCTGTCTGGTCGGGGCGCGGGAGAGCCGGCTGGCAGGTGGTGTAAAAATCATTCTTAATCAGACTCACATTCCCAAATATGTGTGTGTGTGTGTGTGTGTGTGTGTGTGTGTGTGTTTCTCTCTGCTTGCGCGAGATTGGATTAATTCCAATAATCAAAAATGACACAATAACCATAATAACGAGCAACCAACAAAAAGAACCATATAAACATAATACCAACCAAAAACATAGATAACAACCACACTATAAAATCAAATATATCAAACCATTAAAGCAAAACCGTCCTCCAATTATCAACAAATCTCAATATCTTGTACAAATTATTCAAAATACAAACCCAAAAGAGCCCGCAAACTCTCTCAAATTCTTGCAATTATCATAAACCTGCCCCTTATGCAAAACCAAGCATTCCTCCCACCCCAGTTTATCCTCTTTATCATAAACAAAATCCATCTTAATTTTCATCATAAAGCATTACACAAAATAAATACATCAACACTCCATATTCAAAAACGATAAGTCACAAACAGCCAGAACATGTAAATCTACATTCCCAAATATACCTAATTTCCATAGTCCCGCCCCTTATGCAAAACCAACACCCTTCCCCTGTTCTAGTCAATTAAGCTTCCCTCTCTTTCATTTCTTTTTCCTTACCTTCAACCTTATCGCTCCCCCTTTACTCTCATCATCTGATTAAGAATGAATAAAAGCATTGTACTTTTGTCCGGGTGCTGACAAAGTAAGCACTCTCTCTCTCCGCTGGCATTTGTAATCATTTTTATTTCTAAATACATTTTAGCAAAGTCATGTATTTTTCTATATTTATGTCTTTATTTAGTGGTTTCATTAGTGACAAAGGCTAAACTTTCTTGAAAAAATGTATTTTATGTAAACCATGTTTGCTATTAATTCATTTTGGGCTTACTGACAGAATTGCTGTTTTTTATGCATGCCAAGAAATTTCAGTGCCGTCATCTCCACTTTAAAGGTACCCCCGTGCTGGAAGAATTTCACCTCGGAACGTTTGCTCAGCGTACATATAGGCCCATCCCGAAATTTTGACTTTACTGTGTAATGAAGAAATTTTAAAGACTACTAGCATAGATAAAAAAGCTTGGATTCCCATGGACAGTATCTTATACACATATCTTTTTCTGTTGTCTTTGTTGATCTCTTGAGGATCCTTGTGATATTTTGAGCTCTCGTTGAATGATAAAAGTGTCGCAGTTTAAATAATTTTCATTGTTAGAAATTATGAAACGCTCTGTTAAAAGCAAATGAGTTTTTCTATCTGTTATACTAAAAGGAAATGCCCGACAAACTAGGGATTGAACAGTTTTTCAGTGCTTGTACAATCGATGGAAATGTGCAAATAAATGTGCTGAAGAAATAAACAAAAAAGTAATTCCTTTATAATATTGGCTAGCTAATGTCCCATCCTTGTTAGTTAGATCAACTAAATGCTGTGGTGGGTGTTACTTTTTGTAGATGAAATATATTTTAATTTAAAAAGACGGTTGCAAATAATGTGGACCAGCATAATACTTTGAGTTTTACTGGTGGAACTCATATAGCTGTGCCTGGATATCTTGGTCAAATATTTGGCTAGTGTGTATTGTCTGTTTGGGGTTCTGTGGCATTCCACACGGCTGGGCAGCTTGTTCCCCCCTCCTGCTGAAGACTTGACCACTTGAAAATACCTGTGAAACCGGTTTAACTCGTCATAACCAGTACTCCTACAGAGAGTGATGAAAACCGCGCAGCACCACACGAATGCACATTAATGAAAAACACAGGAAAGACTTTGGTGCTTTAAATGTTTAGGGAGAAATGTAGAGTTGGTGTGTGACTTGCGGAGTTAAAAGCTGCCTTTATTTTCTTTCTTTCCCTCATCACTTGCCAGCTAGCTCTCCTGCGCCCGACCAGAGAGAGACACACGACGAGCCCTGCTAATAAAGCACCTTGAATTGAATTGAATTGAGAGAGAGGTGGGGGGAGGGCGAGAGAGAGAGACTGTGCTACCACTGTCAGCGGGGAGAAATAGAGACAGAGGTGCACTTCCTACTGCACTGTGACAAATACTCTGGGATTAGAGAAACATTCTTGCCTAAACTCAGAAATCTAGTAACAGAGTTCCCACACCTGCCAGAATCACAACGGGTCCCAAATCTACTGGGAGAGGGAAGAGGGAACTTAGTTGAACTGGCAGTTCTCCTGTCAGCCTGAGGAACAGTGAGCCTGTCTCCCAGTAATGCTCCTTCTGTCTACATTATATGTAAATATTCTATAATATGTAATTGTTGTAAATGTCTGTAATATGTCTGTAGATTTTATATTAATGTTATGTTTGTTCCCACTGCCAGCAAGGAGGAATATAGACAGTGCTGTACTTCCTACTGCACTGTGACATATATTCTGGGATTAGATAAACATTGTTCTCTAATTTCAAATATCTAATCCCAGAGTTCCACACCTGCCAGAATCACAATGGGTCCCAATCCTGCTTGGAGAGGGAGGCGGGTACTCAGTTTAACTGGCAACCCAGTATGTGATATCCTGTCACAGCCTGAGAAACAGTGAATCTGTCTCCCAATAATGCTCAATATGTTTACAGTATATGTAAATATTTTATTATGTCTTCGTTGTAAATGTCTGTAATATGTCTATAGATTTTATTTTATTTGAATTTTTTGTTTTGTTTCATGTGAATTCCATATTATTTTCCCTATTAATAAAATTCTAAAAGTATGCTTGTTTACTCCGGTATCAAGCATATTCGCAGAAAAGCTTAAAACTACCACTTTTTATACACATGTTATTTCACATGTTAGTTAAAGACTTTGATACTTAAAATGTTTAGGGAGAAATGGCTAGATTTGACTATTTAGCCATGATATTATATTTATGTTTTTTGTTTATTAATCTTCCTTGCTATGCACTGTGAGAATGATAATGTAGACTTTGAGTTTCCCTTTGAAACTCATCAAAAAAGACACACTCACCAGAGCTTGCACAACTACTGTATAACTAAAACAACTAACACCTCTTCACTGTGCGAAAATACAACTTTTATAAGTTTATGCAGGTAAATAATTGCTATTTGGAATGCTTTTTTAATCTCTCAATGTTAGATTAAAAAAAAACACATTGCTTGACGTAAGAAAGCATCTTGCATTACATTGCTTGAAAAATAATTTTATTTCGAGAGACTGGATAAGTAATTCAAATGTTTTTTAACTTCTTGAAAAACAAGCCAAGCTATGAGTTATCTTTACAAGGCATGTTAAGAGATGAAATCATGTTTTTGGATGTTGATGTAATGTGATTGGAAGACAGCAAGTGAGGTTAAAATATGTATTTTTCACATTATCTGGCGAGACTTGTTTTGTCAAAGAATTAGAGATCATTTAGCTTTCAAAGGACAGCACAGACTTTCAAAAGGCTGCAAAGATACTAGCAAGGGTTAATTGCACTATGAACCGCACAAAGAAATGTAAAATAGTCTTCTTTAGGTGTGAGGGAAGGAGTGGATTGCAGCAGGAATACACAGGATAACAGGAAAACAAAGAGCTTTTGTCTTAAAAAAAGAGCAAAAAAGAGCAAGGCAGGTGAAACGATCAGAAAAAGAAAACAATTGTTATGCCCGACTTTTCAACACTTTTTTTTAACTCCCAGATATCCAACTGTTGCCCATCACTCAAGAGAAAGAGGGGGGGTTGTACTTGCAGTGCATCGGTATAGATGGGAAAGCGAGAGCCGAACGATACGCCGCCCTCGTGTTTCAAAATCTGATCGCGCTTTGAACCAGTGGGTGCAGTGCTTTGTCCATTACCACTACAAGGACAATACATTATTTTTAAAAAGAAATGGATGTCAAAATGTTTCCAAAATGTCCACCTGTGATATTTTAGCTGCTTAGTTACATAATTCCATATTAATAAAACTATAAAGTGATATTAAATCACTAAAGAATTTATCTTTTTACAATAACAGCAAAGTGGTGTTCTTATTACATATTCTTAGAAAAGGATAAAACGTTATAACGTTTTATAAAGTACAGAAAATAAGCTTAATAATGTTAGAACAAGCACATTAAAGCCAGAACCCATGTAGACTACCAAGTTACAGACTTTGATACATCAAATATTTATGCATAATTAAAATATTTATGATGAAGGTGGATGATTGTGTACTTTTATCCAACTGAGCAATCTTGTTTTTATAAAATATACCAACTTTTTAATGTTTGATGATTAACATGCTGTAATACACAGCTTAAAATTAAAAGTCTAAAGAGTATACAACTTAAATTCTTAATTGAATAAAGACTGTCCTTCAGCAGTGATCAGGATTCGAAACCAGGTGCTTTCTGGTGACACTCAGATAGCGAGGTTGAGCTTTATTAATTATTCCTGGCGGTGTTTCTGGATACTATTTTCATAGCTGCGGTATTATGCGGTGTGATGCAATTTGATGCGTTATGACGTGTTATGATGTGAAACACCCACCGCTTTGTACCTCGCTCATTTTGAATGGCTGCATTTGTACTTTAGGCATTGTAGAAGCTTGTCATTGTACTTTGTAGAACAGGCAGTAGCCACTAAAATACACTGCCTACCTGTGCAGTTGGGAAATGCCACCATGTGATGGTACAGTAGCAAGTTGCAGATGATTCTCCCCTTCAAAGACATTGTAAGCAAATGCACAAGTAAAGGTTTGTTCCGTGCTGAAAAGAGAAGAAAAGAAACAATGTTTTGGCTGTGGAGCCTTTTTCACATCCGATATGGATTTGGATGGATTTCAATCCATCTTGATTTTTGGCAATTCAGACTGTTGGCAGACAGTCTTAAGAGTTGATACTGAATAATTTGCATGCTGGATTTCACAAGACATCCTTAATGATGCCTTTACTAAAATACGTACCGGTCACATTTTATACAATGACACTGGCCAAGAGTGTAGTGTTCTTCTGTTGTTGTGGATTTGTATTTCTATGCTCCAGCTACAGCATATTATAGGCCTTTAAGGCATTGATGTAGAGTTTAAGGGTGATGTAATGTTGTGAGATAATTTATATCAGCAGAGGTGGAGATAGTCTCATGTTGATTAAGTCTTTCTTGACCTCAATACATTTGGTGACATTGCATAAGAGCTGCCCACAAAACAAGCTGTTATATACAATATAAGTACATGAAATGTATGACAGGTTTGTTTAACACTTTTTGTCCAGTTCTTTGAAATATGACTACATTTTGATCTTATCAATAAAAGTTCAGGTGTTAATGTTCTATTTTTCCTGTTGTTTGAAGTGTATTACTTCTGACGTTTATTACTTTAACTTTTTATCACTTTGTAGAAGGAAATTAGTTGCTGCTGCTGTTAATATAACTCAGTTTTATCAGCTTTAATATACTTTTTGATACAAGCAGTACAAAGCTAAGTTAAAACAATCTAGCAATTTGTAATACCTTCCACAGTGAAAATCTGCAGTTATGTGCTGACCCTGAGTATGTGTAAGATGCATACAGTATATGTCCCACATCTGGTAAAATCCCACAAATTATAAAAGTCATATGTAAAATTGTATAATTTTTATATAAAAGGAACTACAGCATACCCAAAGCATCTTCTATTTGGCACCATGTAAATTAAGTTATGAGAAATATCAAGATTTTTTGCATCATTCAAATAAAAAATATCAAACTGTAAAACAAATATCAACAAATATCAAAGTGTGTTTGCAGTTTGAAGTCTATTGTGTGTTTTTGCTTAATATATATGCCCAGAACATTGCTCAGACAAGCAGGGGTCAAAACACAAAGAAGCTAACTATACACTATAGTTTCTTCCAATAAACCACATGAATTAGTTTGATCACTTTTGAAAGTGGTTTGAAAATAGCTTTTTTGTACTTGACAATGTTTGTTTTTTACAAAAACAGAAAATTATTAGAATACTTCTTATGTATAGTAGATGTTTAGGGCTGTTTATTTCGAAATTATCAAATACTCAGAAAACTGAATTTTCAAATACAAACTTAAATACATTTAGTTTTGACCCAGGGTTGATGGGTTAAAGTAAATATTTGTTGATATGACCAAACACCTTTTTGCATGCTAATAAAAATAGCAATGAATGTGCAATTTCTTTCATCAGACATGCTACATGATGAAGTTAGTTTTGGTATTCCTGAGAAAAAAAAATACTGTCAAAAATGCAAATCTACCAACGGCTAGATCGTTCTTACACGATTATAAAGAATAAGTACAGTACGTAGAAATAAGTAGAAAGAAATCACCATTCAAAGCATTATATAATGTAAAAACATTATGAAACAGATAACCTTTTTGACATATTTAATTTACATTGTCTGTGAGAAAAAAATAGTGTGAATTTATGAGGATGACATTCAGTTGATTCTGTGTATGTGAAGGAATATGTCTTTGATGAGTATGTTCTACTAAATGATGACTTTTGTATTTGGGTGCTTTGTAGAATCAGTACAGTAATTATTGTTTTTTCAACTTTAATGTCTCATGAGTGTATGTTGTAACTTTTGATGACTGATGAAAATAACAATAGATTAAACATTTTAACCAAAAATGTAATTAGTTGCTTGTACTATTGTAATACTTTGTATGTGTCAATATAAATTGGAGATAAACTAAAAACTGATCTTGTTAAGTCAGTTTCACTTTCTATTTTGGAAGTATCATAACATTTATAGATACCATACTGGGTGTTTGTATAATAGAAAAAATCAGAATATTGAAAGCAGAG
The DNA here is from genome assembly GCF_040954835.1 of Lepisosteus oculatus. Lineage (NCBI taxonomy): Eukaryota > Metazoa > Chordata > Actinopteri > Semionotiformes > Lepisosteidae > Lepisosteus > Lepisosteus oculatus. The sequence continues at coordinate 50,578,555 of NC_090696.1, forward strand.
TCTAAGTAGGCCAGAAATTGGAAAGTTGTCTTCTTAATAATGCAGTTTGTTGCACTGGGGCTCAGCATTATCTGTTTATTCAGGCCGGATTTGCAATTGAAAAAAAATGCTGATGATGCAATGTGCTGACCCATATACCAGCTCCCAACAGACTGCACCAGCTGGCTCACTATGCTTATTGTTTAAGTAAGACCACACATTTTTTCTACCAAATCCTTTGCTCTAAGGATGGAGATATATGAGCATTGTCATGTTCTCTGTCAGGTATAAGATGAGAAAAAAGCTGGGAATTTGGAAGCCCAGCTATTAAACACTTTCTTAAAACTAAAATAGCTTCAGAGAACATAGCTCCAGTTGAGCATTTTCCAATTCACTTTACTTGAGTATTTGCGTAAACAGGACATAAATAAATCTCCTCATGCACTTATATTGAATCAGGAAATTTCTGCTTGACAGACCACCAAATCATTTTGTCTAACTCAAATTTAATTAGAGTGAGTGCTAGGTTTTATCTATCTATGCGGTCTGTGAATTATACTGCATTATACCACATGCAAATTAGATTATGATAATAGTATCCGGAAGCACCTTGTAAGACCTTGTAAAACTGCCAGGTGGACCTAATAAAGATTAATGTCTCATGTACAGCATTTGAGCTGTCACCAGAAAATGCTAGGTTCCGAATCCCGGTAACTGCTGAGGGACAATCTTTTTCCAATTAAGAATTTAAGTTGTATACTCTTTAGACTCTTAATAATTTTAAACTGTGTATGCTAATGTTAACAGCATGTTAATTATTAAACATTAAAAAGTCAGTATATTTTATAAAAGCCTTTACTGAAGATATTACTAATAGTATTAATAATGGATGACTTTGGACAAGCTGTATACTCAAAGTATAATTTCTTTAGCACATTTGTACAAGCACTTGGAATCTGTCCAAGCCATACTTTGTCAGGCATTTTGTTTTACTTCAACGGGCATAAAAACTTCCTTGCTTTTAACAGGGCGTTTCATAATTTCTAACAATGAAAATGATTTAAAATGCGACACCTATCATGAAAAGAAAAAAATACACACCAGTATTCCATTTCTCCCTAAACATTGTAAGCTTCGAAGTCTTTAACTAACGTGATACCGGAGTCAACAAGCATACTTTTAGAATTTGATTAAAAGGGAATATAATATGGAATCGCGTATCTCAAGAATTTAATAACGTTATGATTATATCCGTGTACTGCGGCAGGGCTGTGTAGGGCTGTTTCGCCTGCCTGCTTATGCGAGCTGTCTTGTAGCCTACTGGGCTAGGTGCGTGACTACCAAATGGCAGGTTGTGTGTTCGAATCCAGCTAGTGCTGGACCTTTCAGTTTTATTTATTTATTTTTTAATCGCGTAACATAAACATATTACCGTATGCAAACTGTACTGTATACAATATGTATATGTATATTTAATGTCTTAACTGTGCCCGTTTAAGTATTGAATATTCATATCTAATTTTACCACTGAAGGGAAATCTTAACATAAACATACAGTATATGGCTGGTCTCGGTACTTTAAAGAAAAAAATACACACCAGTATTCCATTTATCCCTTCGAATGAAACCACTAAATAAAGACATAAATATAGAAATCTTAAGATTTGTTTTATTTAATGTTGGTAGCAGGATGAACTGTCAGAGTGTATATTTTGTCGCAAAGTTGCTTCAAGATGTTAACAGTGAAAAAGGTATTTAGAAATGAGTTATTTCAAGATGAAAAAGAAAACATACACGAAACATGGTTTCATTACGACCAGAATCGGTCTTGAGATATTTTTAACTTGATTTACAGTATTTGAGAGGTATGTCTTAACACCGATACTACAGTGCTTAAGTACTGCTCACGTATATGTTTCTAGGTTTATATTATGCATTTCATATGGTCAAATTACTTTTGAGCAACTAATAAGAAGCGCTAAACGGTATGCGTTTTAGTTTCGTTTTGTGCTGGAACCCGTGGATTGATTAGAGATATCAAGTACATACAAGTCATTTTTTAAATGTTGTAGTTCTTCTTGAAAAAATGTTACGAGTACATCATCTATCAACAATTACACAGGTTCTGTTTCCATATTGCGGATTTTGGTTAGGTACAGTATTATCAAATCCAGTGGCGCTGTGTGTTACTTTACTGAGTCCCAATCTGGGATTGAAACCTGTAAAACCGGTTTAATTCGTCACAGCCAGCACTCTTCAGGTGTGAGGGTCTTCTGCTCAGAATGAAACGCTAAAATGTTTGTGTATATTCTAATGGTAGTGGGGGCAGGGTGTGTGGGAACAGGTTTGTTCTTCACACCTGAAACATTTTCTCTGAAAGGATTTTCTTCGCAGTTAACCGATCTTGTAACAGCATGTTACAGTTTACTATTATTAACCATATTAATTTTAAGTGCTTAATGTAAAATCTTGTAAAAATATATTTTCATTGTTCAAATATACATTAATATACATTAAGTCTGACTATCATATAATAAGTTAAATACAAAACTAAAGAAAAAATAGGGTTAAATATAATTCAAAATATTTTGCTAACAATGTTAACTGTTTATGAATAATAAAATGTATTAACTAAGGAGTAGGATGGCACAGTTGTTAGTATGTTTTTTTGTTTTGTTTCTTTTTCATAAATACAACAGTAGTACCTGATGTCTCAGTGGCTTTCAAAATTAAATTATGCATGCAAACCTGTGAACTAGAAAGATAACTAAGATTTTAATACTAATTAAATGACCGCGGGCACTTTCCACCCCCTCTACATTCTCAGAGTAGAACAGACTAACCTTCTAATGAAAGACGGTCCACCCCCCACGGACAGGAAAAGTGCCCACAGGCACTTAAACTTAATATGGTCAGTAACAGTAAACAGTAACATGGTAAGAAGGAGCACGTACAAATGTTTTCGAAATAACCACATGTAAGACTCTGATGCTTAAAATGTTTAGGGAGAAAGTGGAATACTGGTGTGTATTTTTTCTTTAAACTACCAATACCAGCCATCTACAGTCTGTAACGTAGGGATTTCTATATGTCTTTATTTAGTGTTTACATTAGTGACAAAGGCTAAACTTTTAGCTTCAGTAACGTGTACATATCTCCCCTTTTTATAAAACGACTTGGTTGAAAACTGTTCCAGAGCCACTGTTGTTTCATCAGTGAAAAGTACATCATGAAATGCCTCTCCCTGTTCAATCCACTGGAAAAAAGAAAAGGAGCATAAAGCTTCTGATGGTCATAAACGATATTCATTTAGGAGCAGCATCAGAGGTATGTTTTTAACTGCACTGCATTGGAGAGAATACCATAGTGTGTTTTTTTTTTTTTACTCCCTGGCGGAAACTGGCTTCCAGAAGAATCAGTATGGCTCAGAGATTAAATAAAACTTCACAGACATTAACGAAGAGCATAACGCGTGTACTGTATACACTGCAAGTACAACCCAACTCTCTGCAGGAGTGCTGGCTGTGACGAATTGAACCGGTTTCACGGGTATTTTCAAAGTAGGAGGCGAGATTTCCAGCGAAAGACACCCCCCCTCAAAAACCCAGTAAATACAGTACTTACTAGTTAAAGGCTAGGCTCCCGACTACGGCGAAAGGAACCCTTCTTTCATTAGAAGACAATGAACATATTTTAGCCCTGAATGAATTAATAGCAAACATGGTTTACATAAAAGACATTTTCCCAAGAAAGTTTAGCCTTTGTCACTAATGAAACCACTAAATAAAGACATAAATATAAAAATCTTAAGATTTTTAAAATACATGACTTTGCTAAAATTTATTTGAAAATAAAAACAATTACAACCGCCAGGGGAGAGAGAGAACAGGGGAGGGATGTTGGTTTTGCATAAGGGGAGGAGCTATGGAAATTAGGTATGTTTGGGAATGTGTAGTTACATGTTCTGGCTGTTTGTGAATTATCGTTGTTGAGTATGGAGTGTTGAGGTATTGATTTTGTGTAATGCTTTATGTTGAAAATTGAGGTGGATTTTGTTTATGATAAACAGGATAAACTGGGATGGGAGGAAGGTTTGGTTTTGCATAAGGGGCGGGATTATGATAATTGGAGGACTTTGCGAGAGTAAAATGGTTTGATTATTTGATTTTGTATTGTGGTTGTTATCTATGTTTTTGGTTGGTATTATGTTTATATGGTTGTTTTTGTTGGTTGGTTGTTATTATGGTTATTAATAATACGATCTATAGTTGAAATCTGAGCCTAAATAAAAAGAAAAATTAAGTGATTAGGTTTATGAGCAATCTAATTACTTATTCGTTTAAAAAGCTATATAAAATAAAGTTTATTATTAATTTGCTGGACAGAGTGGTGAACATTATTATGCATAAGACAAAGATAACGATCCTGATCAGTTTCGAAATCTGTGTACGCTTCAAGGTTTTTACTTCTTAAACTTTTAAAATACACGTTTTGAATAGAAAGAAATCCTCTTCCTGGTACAGTATGTATAGCAAACCAGCACTTCTTTTTTCTCCAATCAGAGGGGTGTCAGATGGTGTCAGCCAATCACCATTCTGCGTTGGGTAGCAACGGGTGACTGTTCTCAGGCGGAAGATGTAAACAGCTTAATGTTCGTGTTAAATAATTTTTTTAAATTAAAATTCATTCTATACAGCAATCACATATTTGGGTACCGTTTCATAAAACTTTCATGCTTAAAATGTTTAGGGAGAAATGGAAGACTGGTGTGTATTTTTTCTTTAAACTACCAAGACCAGCCATACACAGTACAGTTTACATACATACAGTAATGTTTATGTTCCTAAATTAATATCGTTTATGACCTTCAGATGCGTTATGCTCCTCTTCTTTTTATGCTCAGCTACTAAAATTTCCCTTTAGTGGTAGAATTCCATATAAATATTCAATACTAAGTGGATTAAAACACGCACAGTAAAGAGATTAAATTATTTATTTTTTTTACTACCGACCAATGCACCACGAGTCCCCCTGTCGGTCATTTTGGCCAGCCAATCACTTAGACTGCGGTGGCTTGTGGGTAGTTGCATGTGGTACTATTTGTATCGTGCATTTTGAATGGCTGCATCTGTAGAAATCCCTACGTTAAAAACTGTATATGGCTGGTAATGGTATTTTAAAGAAAAAATACACACCAGTATTCCACTTTCTCCCTAAACATTTTGAGCATCTTCTGACCATATTAAGTTTAAGTGCCTGCAGGCACTTTTCCTGTCCATGGGGGAAGGGTGGACTGTCTCTCATTAGAATTAATTTAATTGCTTATACTTATATCGAGCTTTCTGGACATTCCACTCAAAGCCCTTTACAGGTAATGGGGACTCCCCTCCACCACCACCAATGTGCAGCATCCACCTGGATGATGCGACGGCAGCCGTAGTACACCAGAACCCTCACCACACATCAGCTAACAGTGGGGAGGAGATTAAGCCAATTATTGATTATTAGGAGGCCATGATTGGTAAGGGCCAATGGGAAATGCGCTAGAAGGTTAAACACCTACTCTTCTCGAGAAACACCCTGGGATTTTTAATAACCACAGAGAGTCAGGACCTCGGTTTTACATCTCATCCGAAGGACGGTGCCTGTCTCCATCACTATACTGGGGCATTAGGACCCACATGGCCTGCAGGGTGAGCACCCCCTGCTGGCCCCACTAACACTAACAGCAGCAACCTTAGTTTTTCCCAGGAGGTCTCCCATCCAGGTACTGATATATAAAATAATGTTTATTACGCTGAGAATGTAGAGGGGGTGGAAAGTGCCCACGGTCATTTAATTAGTATTAAAATTCGTACTGATTCCCTTGCGAAAATAGGGACATAAGAATATTTGTGCTTGGTCAAACAAATTGCATAAAAACGACCAAGTGAAGGCTGTGAAAACACTGTACTTTATTTACTTTATACACAAAGCAAGTGTTCTCACAATTCTAGGAGGTTTCGTGAAAATACTACAGGCGTGCCAAAATTGTTTTTGAACCTCAAGCTAACTTTACCCCGGTTTACATTGTCAGATTGTGAATCAAAAAAGGCATTTAATTAAACACACGTTTGCGATTTTGATATACTTTTTAATTATACACTTTAAACACTTTAATTTTGTAAATGCAACACACATTCCATAAAGATACAGTACAATCACATTCTGCTGTCTTCCCATGGTGTAAAACAAATAAGCAGGTGATTGAGATAACAATGCATCGCCTCTGAGTGGATGTTCTCATTTGTTCTCAAGTGTAAAAAGAGGTGATAATTCTTAATAATTCTGTGTCTCATTAACTAACTCTTCAGTTTATGCCGCCAGACAGTACATGAATATAATTATATAGTTATTAATTTGTTTAGATTCGCGATTCCATATTATATTCCCTGTTAATCAAATTCTAAAAGTATGCTTTTGTTTATGCCAATAACAAAGGAATTCACAGAAAAGGTTAAAAGACTATCACTTTTTTCACAAAGTACTGATGCAGCCATTCAAAATGCGCGGGCGATACCGCATTATTTTCCAGTACGCTGTACGCTGTACGCAGTCTACCGCGAGTTACCGGTAAATACCGCTAGCAAAATAGTAGTATCCAGAATTTCCGCAAGGTGGAGCTAATAAAGCTCAATCTCTCATGTTTGAGCTGTCGCCATCAAAGTCTTTAACAAAGATATCACTAATAGTATTAATAATGAATGACCTTGGACAAGCTGTAAGTGTAAACTCAAAGTATTGCCCTGGTCCACATTCCTTTTTTCATTGACCGTCTTTGTAAAAGTAACACCACAGCATTTCGCAATCACGCATTTTTTTCCAATCATGCAAAGTGCAGTAAAATTTGAGAATCGATTCACCATGCCTTTCACATGCTCATAAAAGAGATTGATTTAGGAACATAAACATATTTCCGTATGCAAACTGTACTGTATACAGTATGTATATGTATATTTAATGTCTTAACTATGCCCGTTTAAGTATTGAATATTCATATGGAACTTTACCACTGAAGGGAAATCTTAGTAGCTGAGCATAAAAAGAATAGGAGCATACTGCAACGTGTTTGAAGGCCATAAACAATATTAATTTTGGAACATAAACATACAGTATATGGCTGGTCTTTAAAAAAAACATACACGAAACATGGTTTCATTATGACCAGAATCGGTCTTGAGATATTTTTAACTTGATTTACAGTATTTGAGAGGTATGTCTTGACACCGATACTACGTAAATACTGCTCACGTATATGTTTCTAGGTTTATATTATGCATTTCATACGGTCAAATTACTTTTGAGCAACTGATAAGAAGCGCGAAACGGTATGCCCTGGGCATTCTAGTTTTCGTTTTGTTTTAATGCACTGCAGTGGATTGATTAGAAATATCAAGTACGTACAAGTCATTTTTTAAATGTTGTAGTTCGTCTTGTAAAAATGTTACAAGTACATCATCTGTCAACAATTACACAGGTTCTGTTTCCATATTGCGGGTTTTGGTTACGTAATATTATTTTCTAATTTCACGTTGTGAATATATGATTTGGGCAAACAGAGCCGCAAAGAAGTACATTATGGGTTGTTGTTTTTTTTTGCAGTTTTATCTAGAACAAGCGATGCTTAAACCTTTGTCTGATTCTTGTGAAACTATCCACACGACAGTTACAGTACCTAGGAGTTGACTTCAGTGATGTCACTGATGGGATGTTTCTAAAAATCCATCCTCTGTAAAACGTCTTCTCTAGTTGTCCTGCATATGTATTCGCTAATGAAGCTGTGTGTTCTGAGCCTGGATCTCTACATTTCTGTATGAACCAGCTTAGAGGGCTAAAGACAGCTTGTGTTAAATTGAGTGTAAGGTAATTTATGCTTCTAAAGTCATGATCAGCATTTATTATTGTACTGTGCTGTAAACTTGTTCTGTGCCTAATCACATTATTTTATAGTGTTATCAAATCTGTGGTGCTGATAACGTGTGTTAGTTTCCTGACTCCCATGTCACATGGTCTGTGATTGAATCCCAGCTACCAGTTAACACTGTACTTCCTACTTTGAAAATACCTGTGAAACCGGTTTTATTTGTCACAGCCAGCACTCCAGCAGAGAGGGGGTTGTACTTGTAAAGTAGAAGCAGGCGAGATTTCCAGCGAAAGACACCTCCCCCCCCCTCAAAAACCCAGTAAGCAGTAATGCTTCATGTTGAAAATTCAGGTGGATTTTGAGGATGATAAAGAGGATAAACTGGGATGGGAGGAGGGTTTGGTTTTGCATAAGCGGCGGGATTATGATAATTGGAGGAATTTGCGAGAGTATAATGGTTTGATATATTTGATTTTGTATTGTGGTCGTTATCTATGTTTTTGGTTGGTATTATGTTTATATGGTTGTTTTTGTTGCTTGGTTGTTATTATGGTTATTAATAATATGATCTATAATTGAAATCTGAGCATAAATAAAAAGAAAAAGCAAGTGATTACTTTTTTGAGCAATCTAATTACTTATTCGTTTAAAACGCTATATAAAATAAAGTTTATTATTAATTTGCTGGACAGAGTGGTGAACATTATTATGCATAAGACAAAGATAACAATCTTGATCAGTTTAGAAATCTGTGTACGCTGTAAGGTTTTTACTTCTTAATTAAAGTTTTAAAATACACGTTTCGAATAAAAAGAAATCCTCTACCTGGTACAGTATGTATAGCAAACCAGCACGTCCTTTTTCTCCAATCAGAGGGGTGTCAGATGGTGTCAGCCAATCACCATTCTGAAGCCCTACCATAATCTCTGGTATGGGAATACCCCAGATACCCCAGATACCCCAATGGGTGACTGTTCTCAGGTGGAAGATGTAAACAGCTTCATTTTCGTGTTAAATAATTTATTAAAATTAAAATTCATTCTATACAGCAATCGCATATTTGGGTACCGTTTCATAAAACTTTCATGCTTAAAATGTTTAGGGAGAAATGGAAGACTGGTGTGTATTTTTTCTTTAAAATACCAAGACCAGCCATTCACAGTACAGTTTACGTACATACAGTAATGTTTATGTTCCTAAATTAATATCGTTTATGACCTTCAGATGCGTTATGATCCTCTTCTTTTTATGCTCAGCTACTAAAATTTCCCTTCAGTGGTAAAATTCCATATAAATATTCAAAGCTAAGCAGATTAAAATGTGCACAGTAAAGATATTAAATTATTAAATCTTTTCACTACCAACCAATGTACCACGAGTGTCCCTGTCGGTCATTTCAGCCAGCCAATCACTTAACGCAGTGCCCTGCGGTGGCTTGTGGGTAGTTTACCGTAACGCGGGTTTGTACCGTGCATTTTGAATGACTGCATCTGTATTTGCAGAAGTACTGTATTATAGAGGCAATGCTTATTAATTAGAAAGAATTAAGTGTTCTGAGCTTTCCCAAATGAGGCCCCATCTCTGTTCATCTCTGTGGTGCAGCCACAGAGAAACTATTCATGCAGGCTGATTTAAGGTTTCCTTTGATAAGGGACAGCTCCCAAAGGGGGATGCACTTAGCTAAGCCTGGCTATCATGATCAATGGTCATCCATTGGCGCCTATCTGTCTAGGGAATGCCAGATGGACATCTGGACTGCATTCCTAAGTGTCAGGAGTAAGTGACTCATATCTCACCTTTATCAACCAATCAGGGACTGATAGGGCGAGTAACCCACGTGGGACTCTGATGCCCATGGAACTTTCAGCCAATGAACGAGCTGAAGTTCCTCCAGGTAAAAATAGGCAACACAGAGAGCCTGAGGGATTCGGTAGAGAATTCTGAATTCTGTGGACTATTCTAAAGGGAATTCAAAGGAGAATTCCAGGGCAGGATGGCCCAGGAGCAGAAGGCTCCCAAGGGCAGGAAATTCTCGCAGCGCGCCTCCTGACCATCCTGAGACTCAGCCCAGACAACCACGGAACGACCAGTGTGTCCGAGTGCCAGAACTTTCCTTTGTTCTAAGAGTCTAGAGCGGAGGTTGCCAGAGAGTAACCAGAGGATCCACCCGAGGTTAGCACCAGCAGCAGGCCTCGTGAACAGGTCAGAACTGCGGACAGCTGAATCAATATTCAGAACTAGCTCTTCATCAGGAACGAACCGGTCCTCTTCCTGACTTGCTGGGACCCACAGTCATCTTTTCTCCTGTGCGCAAACTTTGCTAATTAAAGCCAACACTAACTAGCCCGTCAGTGAACATCAGCAGCGCACCGTCGCAAGCCACACAGCACAGCCTGGCACCGAGCCAGAGAGCGCGGATTGGACAGCAACAGCCTGCAACTGTTTCTTTGAGTCCGCAGGAGATCTAAATCCCCAGAGATTGGATGAGTATTCAACTTCAATGCATTACAGCTTGAGAATTCAATTGTTATCCTAAACCTGTTAATATCAATTTAATTCCTAAGAGTTATGTACTTGTTTTGAGTATCTAATGTAGAAGTTATAACCAAGTTCATTTATGAAACGGTCTTAATGAATGATATACTGAACGTATGTCCTCTTGATATTTGTAACACTTTGTAACTGACTGAATATATACCTTTTGTATTCTGATAACTCTCTCGATAAGATCTGTTAGGTTTATATGCATATTCTGTGTATTAATAAATGTATCCAAGTGTATATAGTACCTGTGTGTGTGCGCGTTGTTTGAGTTATATCGCATGGTTGGACTCTAAAGCCATCAAAAGAATCAATTTTGTGATTTACTGCTAATAATTGTCCCAATAAATGCCCAAACCCTACAGAACTGGTGCCTTCAGAGAACACACTACAGTATACACATTATTTCATGTTAGTTAAAAACTTTGATGCTTAAAATGTTGTTATATTTAGATATTTAGAAATAATGCCACCTCGCCGGGGGTCCTGGAGGGGAAGCCCTGCCATGCGTTGCTGGATGTACCCAGGGACCAGCAGTACAATTACGAGGCGTTGGTGTTGGCCCTCTGGAGGCATTTCGGCAGGAGAGGGGAGGCACCGGGACTGCTGCGGGTGAGATTGGCCCAACGCCATCGCCTAGCGGGAGAGCCACTGGGTCCGGTCGCCGCAGACGTGGCCTACTTAGCCTTCCATGGGTACCTGACTCTCCCAGAGAAGGCCCACCGGAAGATAGCGCTCCAGGCATTCCTCCGGGCCTGTTAGGAATCCCTGGTGGGAAGATACATGGATCCTGTGCAGACGCAGGCACGGGTAATAGAAGGCAGACGAACAATCCAAAACGAGAGGCAAGGTCGGGGTCAAAAGGCGTAAGGCAAATAGTAATCCAGGGAGATCTCCGGTAGCAGACAGTCCAAGGCGAGAGGCAAGGTGCAAAGTCGAAAAGGCAGAAGGAGAGTCCAATAACCAGAATAAACAAGGTACAGGAAAAAATGCCAGGTAGAGCTCTCAAGGAGTAGACTCAATACAGAGCAGCGGGAAGCAAGTGAAGATGGTATAAATAGCACTGCGCACCGCACGGTGGATTGTGTGCAGGTGGTTTAACTCGTGCGGCGGCGTTTGTTAATAATCACCAGCTGCTGGTGCTGATTAGCTCGCTTAAGAGTTGGTCTTGACTGCCTGGTGGTCGTGACAGTACCCCCCCTTCACGGGCGGCTCCCGACGCCCGAGAAGGCCGATCGGGATAGTCCCTGTGGAAGTCTCTGATTAGCGTACCGGAACCCAAGATCTTTCTTCAGGGCCATAACCCTCCCAGTCAACCAGATACTGAAGGGTACCGCAGTTCCATCTAGAGTCGAAGATCTTGTGGACTGTATATGACTGGTGCCCCAGAATGCGACGCGGGGGTGGCAGGCGACGTTGGGGAGCCGCAAGAGGTGAGTGGTAGAAAGGTTGCAGGAGGGAGACGTGGAAAGACGGTTAGATTTTGAGGGTGGGGGGAAGTGCAAGATGGAAGGTAACTGGGGTGATCTGGGAGGGTATCCTGAAGGGGCCAATATACCTAGGCCTGAACTTCTTGGAAGGCAGGTGTAGAGGATGGTTCCTTGTTGATAGCCAAACAAACTGTCCTCTGCAAAAACGGGGGGCTGGTCTGCGGTGTCGGTTTGCGAATTTAGCCTGGCTCTGGGTTGACTTGGTGAGAGCTGTCCTCACCATTCTCCAGGTCCTCCGCAGCTTGGAAATATATTGACGCACCGACGGCACAGCCGTGTCCGGAGGGGTGGCAGGAATGAGAGTGGGTTGATAACCTAGTGAACAGAGGAATGGAGAGAGACCTGTGGAGGAGGAGGTAAGAGAATTATGGGCATATTCTGCCCAGGGAAGTAGCGATGACCAGTCATCCTGCGAGTTGGAGGTGAAGGCTCTGAAAAAGGTAAGGAGGCTTTGGTTGGTCCGTTCCACCTGACCATTGGGCTCAGGATGATAACCCGAAGTCAGAGATACATGGGTCCCTAAAGCTTGGCAGAACGCCTTCCAAAAGGCCGAGACAAATTGAGGTCCCCTGTGTGAGACCACATTGTTGGGCAACCCATGTATCCTAAAGACCTGTTGCACAAACAGTGACGCCATTTCCTGAGCTGTGGGCAATGCTGGGATGGGGACGAAATGGGCTGCCTTGGAAAAACGATCAGAGATCACCAAGATTACCGTATGACCTTGACTGCTAGGAAGGTCCGTAATAAAGTCCACAGCTATGTGGGACCAAGGGCGGTGTGGGATCTGAAGAGGGTGAAGGAGACTGGTCTTCTTGGCACGTGGAGTCTTGATCCTGGCACAGACCGGGCAAGCTTGGACGTACTCTGCAGAATCTGATCGCATGGAAAGCCACCAGAAATCTCTGGTGAGTAGGTCCAGAGTGCGTCTGCACCTGGGATGGCCTGCAAACCGGGAGTCATGCCCCCATTGCAGGACAGCAGAACGCAAGTTGTCTGGCACAAAAAGCTTATCCGATGGGCAGCACAAAGGAACTATTGCTCCGTTGAGGGCACATCTGATCCGATCCTCAATAGAGCAGTGGATCGCCCTGAGGATTCTGTTAGATGAAATGATTGGTTCCAGTGTGTAGTCCAGATCCGGGGGATCATAGAGCCGAGAGAGAGCATCAGCCCTCCCATTCTTAGAGCCAGGCGTATAGGTGATAACAAAATTAAAGCGAGAAAAGAAAAGAGACCAACGGGCCTGACGGGAATTGAGGCGTTTGGCTGACTGAATGAAGGCCAGGTTCTTCTGGTCCGTGATAATGACAAAGGGGTGATGAGCCCCCTCCAACCAGTGTCTCCATTCCTCCAGGGCCAGCTTGATAACTAGGAGTTCACGATTACCGACATCATAATTAACCTCAGCGGGGGAGAGCTTCCTCGAAAAGAAGGCACAGGGATGTGGAATGTGCTTATCCCCTTGGCGCTGGGAGAGGACTGCCCCAACCCTGTAGGCTGAGGAGTCAACCTCCACAATGAATGGCAGAGAGGGATCCAGTTGACGTAGAAGTGGTGCCGATCTGAAGAGTTGTTTTAAGCGTAAAAAAGCCTGGTTAGTCTCCGGGTTTCATTTACCCAAGCCTGGTCGATTGCTGGTTAGTGCTGTGAAAGGCGCCACGACGGAGCTAAAGTTCTGGATGAAACGTCTATAGAAGTTGGCAAAACCTAGAAAACGTTGAATTTGCTTTAAGTTACGAGGAGCTGGCCAGTCATTGATGGCCTCCACCTTAGCAGAGTCCATCTCTACACCAAGGGGGGAAATGATGTAATCCAGAAAGTGAATTTTAGAGGCGTGAAAAATGCACTTCTCAAGCTTGGCATAGAGTTTGTTGTTAATGAGTCTAGTCAGGACCTCCTGGACGTGGTGGACATGATCCCTAAGGTTGGCAGAAAAGATGAGGATATCATCCAAGTAAACCAAAACAAAATTCCCAATAATGTCCCTAAAGATGTCATTCATGAAGGACTGGAAGACCGCCGGGGCATTAACAAGACCAAAAGGCATCACCTGATATTCATAATGTCCATGGGTGGTCATAATGGCCGTCTTCCACTTATCCCCTTCACATATCCTGATTAGGTTGTAAGCCCCCCGTAGATCTAACTTCGAGAAGATGGAGGCTCCCCGTACGGACTCCAAAGCAGCTGGAATTAAAGGCAGGGGGTAACGATGTTTAACCGTAATGGAGTTCAGCCCTCTGTAATCAATACACGGCTGCAAGGAGCAGTCCTTCTTCCCAATAAAGAAAAAACCCGCACAGGCTGGAGAAGAGGAGGGACAAATGAATCCTGACTCCAGAGCCTCCTTAATATAATCTTGCAAAGCCTGATTCTCTGCCTGAGTGAGAGGGTAGATCCGTCCTTTGGGTGGAAGGGTTCCAGGGAGCAACTCTATAGCACAGTCACAGGTATAGTGCCTTATGCTTATCGAAAAGACCCTTCTGCTTATCAAAAGCTTGTTTCACATGCCTGTATTGGGGCGGGATGGTAGAATGCTCCTCCATAGAGGTTACTGCAGCAGCAACCTTAACCGGCTGATGACAACAGTTGACATGACAGGAGTGGCTCCAGGCAATGAGCTCGTCCTTGTCCTAGGAGATGTGGGGATTGTGCTTCTTGAGCCAGGGAAGACCCAGGATTACCGGGTAGGCAGGCGAGTCCAGGAGAAGGAGTGAAATTTCCTCAACATATGTAGCACCAACTGTTAGAGAGAGAGGGACGGTCTGCCAGGTAATCCGTCCAGGTGCAATCGGGGATCCATCCAGAGCTTGAATACAGATCGGGGGTGAGACCGGAGCCAGGGGAATATCCCACTTCTTAGCAAAAGTGGTGTCTATAAAGTTCCCCGCTGCCCCCGAGTCAACAAAAACCAAAAGGGGAAGGTGTAAGTCAGTCTAAGAAATTTCAGCTGGGAATAAAGGGCCAGACGAGGTTTGAGAAAAAACGGTACTACTGACTCTAACAATAGGCTGCGGAAGGGTTCGAGAGGGATACGGAGGTCTCAAGGGACAAGCAGAGAGAAGGTGAACAGGTGCAAAGCAATAGAAACACCGTCCTTCCCGACGGCGCCTTTCCTTTTCCTCTGAGGAAAGGGGTGCATGATGCAGAGTGGGCACCGTGGGGGTAGTATCTTCAGGACAGCCAGGACTGCTTCCAGCATGACTCTCTGCTCTCCGCAGCCGAATGCGGGTGTCCAGTTCAACCACCTGAGCGATTGCTGATTCAAGAGAGCAGTTGTGAAGTGGCGAGAGCACCAGGTGGTCCTTTAGATCTTCAGAGAGACCCTTAGAAAAAAGGCAAATCAGGGCTTCAGGGTTCCAGTCAGATTCCGTGGTGAGGGCTTGGAATTCAGCCACATAATCATTCAGAGATCCATCCCCCTGACGAAGCGAGGCGAGCCGGAGATGAGTCAGGTCCGGGTTGACTGGAGAAAAACGTGCCTGGAGCTGGTCAGCAAAAAGCTGGAAATCAGCAAACTGAAAATCTCCCCTAGCAAGCAACACAGCTGCCCAGTCCAGAGCCTTGCCGGTGAGCAAGGAAAGGGCTAAACCGATCTCTTCCTGGGGAGAAAAAAAATGCTCAGGATGCAACTGGAAAGCCAAGGAGCATTGCGCAATAAAACCCCTACAGGCCGCGGTGTTGCCATCATATCTTTCCAGGAGAACAAACGGTGAGGTTACAGGAGTGGTGGGCGGGGTCACAAGGATCAGAGCAGTGGTCTGTGCTGGAGGTGAAGGGACAGGAAAGGGCGGAGGGCTAGCGACGTGGTTGGAGAGAATGTGGAGCGAAGATTGAAGCTGGGTGAGAGCTTAGGAATGGCGATTGAAAAGTGAGCGAAAGGCTTGTGCATCCGCGGGATCCATCTTTGGCTTGGTATTCTGTTAGGAATCCCTGGTGGGAAGATACAAGGATCCTGTGCAGACGCAGGCACGGGTAATAGAAGGCAGGCGAACAATCCAAAACGAGAGGCAAGGTCGTGGTCAAAAGGCGTAAGGCAAATAGTAATCCAGGGAGAACTCAGTCCGAGGCGAGAGGCGAGGTGCAAAGTCGAAAAGGCAGAAGGAGAGTCCAATAACCAGAATAAACGAGGTACAGGAAAAAACGCCAGGTAGAGCTCTCAAGGAGTAGACTCAATACCGAGCAGCGGGAAGCGAGTGAAGATGGTATAAATAGCGCTGCGCACCGCACGGTGGAGTGTGTGCAGGTGGTTTAACTCGTGCGGCGGCGTTTATTAATAATCACCCGCTGCTGGTGCTGATTAGCTCGCTTAAGAGTTGGTCTTGACTGCCTGGTGGTGGTGACAGGGCCCTGGCGCCGACTGAGGCCCATGCCGGTCTCCTTGAAGCAGGCCCTGGCTCTGGCTGAGCAGAGTATAATACAAGTATAATACCTATAATAATATAAGTATAATACAATATATAAAATAAGGAACCAGAACTGCAATGGTGTATTATATAAATGGGAAGAAATCCAAAACACTTTTACAAATTAATACAAAAAATTATATACACACATTCAGAAAGTGAAGAAAAGATGGATACTTTTCTGGAATCTCTCAGTTTACCAACTCTTATGGAAGATCAAAATAATATGTTAAAAACAACGATAGTACCAGAATAATTTAG
Organism: Lepisosteus oculatus; assembly: GCF_040954835.1. Classification (NCBI taxonomy): domain Eukaryota; kingdom Metazoa; phylum Chordata; class Actinopteri; order Semionotiformes; family Lepisosteidae; genus Lepisosteus; species Lepisosteus oculatus. The sequence goes on from NC_090696.1 coordinate 50,595,138, forward strand.
CCTCAGAGCTAATAAATCACCTGGAACTCATGGTTTTAATTCGGAATGGTATAAAACCTTCTGAGCAGAATTAATACCAAATCTTCTTTATGTTTGTAACTCGGCATTAATTGATGGAAATATGCCCCCATCATGGAGAGAGGCTGTCATCTCAGTTATCCCTAAGGAGGGGAAAGATAGATTAGATTGTGGATCGTTCAGATCAATCTCAGTCCTTAATGTGGATTATAAAATTTATACAGCAATACTGGCTAAAAGAATTGAAAAGATTATCCCTCATTTGATACACTATGATCAAACAGGGTTTATTCAAGATAGACAAACCCATGATAACTTTCGACGCACATTGCATATCATGAACCATATTCAGCAATATAATTTAGCAGCTTCTTTGATGAGCCTAGATGCCGAGAAAGCTTTTGACTCTGTTAGTTGGAAATACCTCTATAGGGTCTTAGGTAGGTTTAGTTTTTGTGAAAATATTATTAAAGGTATTCAAACTTTATATGATAGACCAACAGCACAATTAAAATAAATGGTTATTTATCTGATTGAATAACTTTAGAACAAGGGACTAGACAAGGCTGCCCTTTATCTCCATTGCTTTTTGCTCTATATATAGAGCCACTAGCCCAGTGGATATGATAAAATAGCAAAATCAAAGGTATTTCTATACAAGGGAATAAGCACAAGATAGCACTATACACAGATGACGTTTAATTATACTGTATCTGGAGGATCCCACTGGTTTATTTCTAGAATGAATGAAACTCTTAGATAGCTTTGGCTTTCTGGCAGGCTATAAGTTAAATGTTCAAAAAACACAAATTCTAACTTTTAATTACAACCCTCCCGATTTTTTAAAAGGCAAATACCACCTTAAGTGGGACCAAAGTTCAATGAGATATCTAGGAGTCTATTTACCAAACGATATTTCGGTATTAGCAACAATTAATTATGGACCCCTTATAACTAAACTTAAAGCAGATACATTGAAATGGAACCGAATCCCCTTTATGAGTTTCAGTTCTAGAAATGAATCTGTAAAAATGAATCTACTGCCTCAATTACTCTTCCTATTTCAAGCTCTCCCTTTAGAAGTCTCTGCAAAACAATTTTCAGAATGGGATAAGATGATTTCTAGGTTTATTTGGCAGGGGAGAAAACCTAGAATTAGATTCAAAACATTGCAACTTTTAAAAGATAAAGGGGGTGTGGCTTTACCAAATTTGAAAGATTATTATTATGCATCTCAAGTTAAACCTCCCATTAATTCCTGTAATCCAGAATATCAAGACAGATGGAAAGATATTGAATTATTCCTTGTAAATAGCCCCCCAATTAAGGCATTATTAGGTAAAAGGAAATTAGACAAAATTACTGAAAAATATTCAATCCATGGATAAAGTTTCAATTAAGGACATGGAATACGATCACAAAATAGTATAATTTAGGTGAGACAGTAAAGATACTCAGATGGTGTGCCTATGACACAGAATTTAAACTAAATAAATTGGATAATAGATTTAAGATTTGCATCACAAAAGGAATAACTGCATTTTGTAATATAATGGATAAGAATCAGTTACAAAGTTTTCAGTATTTGAAGGAGAAACACCATTTGGAGAATTCAGATGTTGCACCACTATTTTAATAAGGAGATTATAAGAGTAGATATTGTTAATGATGGGGTCGTGAAAATAGTTACAGAAGCCTACAAATCAGAATTAGGAAAAGGTATTATATCTAGATTATATAAAAGTTTTATGGAAAAAAAATCATATTCTACAGAGTATATAAAAGATAAATGGGTGAAAGAAAGTGAAGTTAGAATTTCGAATGAACAGTGGCTTAAAATTTGTGAATTTCAATGGAGATGTAATAACAATGGAGAATTTTGCTGGAAAAACATTGTTCAATTTTTCATTACTCTGAGTCAGAAGGCGCACCCTACTAAGGAAAACTCTAAATGTTGGAGACAGTGTGGAAACCAAGGTAATCATTGGCATATATTCTGGAACTGCCCTAAAATAAGGCTTTTTTGGAAGGAATTACATGAGGCCTTGGAAACTATATTTGAAAGGAATGTACCCTTTACATTTGAGGTTTTATATTTTGGTATACTGGATTTTAACTGGAGGGGAACTGATGAATATTTGTTTGGAATCCTTATATCAGCAGGGAAGAAAGCTATAACAAGAAAGTGGCTTCTCACAGATCTACAGATGTAGATAGGGTACCTACCCACAAGCCAACGCAGGGCACCGGAGGGCACCGTGGTAAGTGATTGGCTGGCCAAAATGACCAACAGGGGCACTCATGGTGCATTGGTTGGTAGTGAAAAGATTTAATCATTTACAGATGCAGCCATTCAAAATGCACGGGTGATACCGCATTATTTTCCGGTACGCTGTACACAGTCTACCGCAAGTTACCGGTAAATACCGCTAGTTACCGTCATTTCTCCTATAATACGACGAGCAAAATAATAGTATCCGGAATTTCCGCAAGGTGGAGCTAATAAAGCTCAACTTCTCATGTTTGAGCTGTGGCCATCAAAGTCTTTAACAAAGATATTACTAATAGTATTAATAATGAATGACCTTGGACAAGCTGTAAGTGTAAACTCAAAGTATTGCCCTGGTCAACATTCTTTTTTTCATTGACCGTCTTTGTAAAAGTAACACCACAGCATTTTCCAATCACGCATTTGTTTCCAATCATGCAAAGTACAGTAATTTTTGAGAATTGATTCACCATGCCTTTCACATGCTCATAAAAGAGATTGATTTAGGAACATACACATATTACCGTATGAAAACTGTACTGTATACAAGCTTTAGTACCATAACACCTATAATACAAAGGACCACTACAAACTAAAACAACCTCAAGTGCAGCACATGTGAACCAAGGAAAAAATATTGGCTGCACAAAACAAATCAAAGATCCTGAACAAGCCCCCAAATATGCTACATCCCCACTATAGTTATGGCAAGGTGAAAGTGGGAAGCTGATTTTTTAAACATTTTTTAAAGAAAATCAAAAATAAGAAACAATGACATGTCCCTGCCTAACTTAGATGTTGCATGACATTAAAAGTTTTTACTGTAAACAGTTTTAGTGAACCTCAGTTCACTATTGTATTAAGACTTACAACAGATACAAATCTTTTAAAACAGAAGCTGTAAACTCTACTTCACACCTGCATGTGTGCCTAGCAGCTCTTTCGTTTTGATTACACTATGAACGAGTCCCTGAGGTATACCATACAAGGTTTCATTTAAAAAAATATATCAAAACTCTGGATGAGAGAAACAGGTACCTTTTGAGAAGTTGTGTACTGATTGCAAAGAATCTGATTTTGACAAACCTTAAAGAGCTACTTTTGCTTGAATTTAAAATCTGTCTGCCTAACTGAATTGCAGTTTATTTCATTGAACTGTTCAGATACCTACAGAGATACCCAATCTAAATAGTTGGTTATGTAGCGGCAATGCTTATTAATAAGACAGAATTAAGTGTTACTGTGCTTTCCCAAATGAAGCCCCATCTCTCTCTTCATCTCTGTGGTGCAGCCACAGAGAAGCTATTCATGCAGGCTGATTTAAAGATGTTTTCTTTTGATAAGGGACAGCTCCCAAATGGAGATGCACTTAGCTAAGCCTGGCTATCATGATCAATGGTCATCCATTGGTGCCTATCTGTCTAGGGAGTGCCAGATGGACATCTGGACTGCATTCCTAAGTGTCAGGAGTAAGTGATTCATATCTCACCTTGATCAACCAATCAGGGACTGGTAGGGCCGAGTAACCCATGTGGGACTCTGATGCCCATGGAACTTTCAGCCAATCAATGAGCTGAAGTTCCTCCAGGTAAAAACAGGCAACACAGAGAGCCTGAGAGATTTCTGGAGAGAATTCTGTGGACTATTCTAAAGGGAATTCAAAGGAGAATTCCAGGGCAGGACGGCCCAGGAGCAGAAGGCTCCCAAAGGCAGGACATTCTCGCAGCGCACCATGACCATCCTGAGACTCAGCCCGGACAACCACGGAACGGCCAGTGTGTCCGAGTGCCAGAACTTTCTTTTGTTCTAAGAGTCTAGAGCGGAGGTTTCCAGAGAGTAACCAGAGGATCCACCCGAGGTTAGCACCAGCAGCAGGCCTCGTGAACAGGTCGGAACTGTGGACAGCTGAATCACTATTCAGAACTAGCTCTTCATCAGGAACGAACCAGTCCTCTTCCTGACTTGCTGGGACCCACAGTCATCTTTTCTCCTGTGCGCAAACTTTGCTAATTAAAGCCAACACTAACTAGCCCGTCAGTGAACATCAGCAGAGCACCGTCGCATGCCGCACAGCACAGCCTGGCACTGAGCCAGAGAGCGCGGATTGGACAGCAACAGCTTGCAACTGTTTCTTTGTGCCCGCAGGAGATCTGAATCACCAGAGATTGGATGAGTATTCAACTTCAATGCATTACAGCTCGAGAATTCAATTGTTATCCCAACCAGTTGATATCAATTTAATTCCTAAGAGTTATGTACTTGTTTTGAGTATCTAATGTAAAAGTTATAACCAAGTTCATTTAAGAAACGGTCTTAATGAATGATATACTGAACGTATGTCCTCTTGATATGTGTAACACTTTGTAACTGATTGAATATATATCTTTTGTATTCTGATAACCCTCTCGATAAGATCTATTAGGTTTGTATGCGTATTTTATGTATTTATAAATGTATCCTCGTGTATTAGGACCTGTGTGTGCGCGTTGTTTGAGTTATATCGCATGGTTGGATTCTATAGCCATCAAAAGAATCATTTTCTGATTTACTGCTACAGTTAATAATTGTCCCAGTAAATGCCCAAACCCCACAGAACGTGTGCCTTCAGAGAGCACACTACAACACTATGGGTGAGAGGGCCTTATCTAGCTGCATCACATAATCTTGGAATTCTATCCCCAAATATATCAAAGAGTCACTTTCCCTGAATGCTTTCAAATGCAGACTCAAAACCTTTTTCAGAAAGGCTTTTATTTAATTGATGCCTGTGCTTGCATCTTTTACTGCTTTCTAAACCATGTTTTATTTTAATTTTGTTATCTCCTTTCCTTGTTTTTTTTCTTACTCTAAAGAAAGAAAGCTTATTTTAAAGAAGCTATGTTTAAAGATGCTATGTAAAATAAACATTATTTTTTATTATTATGATTATCATCATCACCATCATCCTGTTCCAAATTACTTACAGTTGGCTGAAAGGAATCTATGGGCTCATATGTGGCTCATCTAGGAGTGATTCTTTCTTGTAGCTGACTATTGGGTTTGTTAAAGAAGTGGTACACTGTCAGGACTGGGTAGGATAATAGGTGATAAATGGAAATTCAATTGTATTTAATTACTGAATGACTTCAACAATAACAGCATTGACTTTGCCCTTGCATTGATAAGCTTCAGAATTCCTACTTTTCCAATGTACTTCTGTAAAATAACCTTTTAAAGGACACTTGAGGTCCATTGCTCAGCTATACTAGAGTTTGTGGAGGACTTAAAAAATATAATTTCATAATCAGCACAGTCTATAAATATTTAAATACAAGTTCCCAAAACTACAGTGGTGTGAAAAAGTAAGTACACCTCATGAAAAGGTTTATCTTTTTTCACATTTTTGGACCAAATGATATATGATCGTCATTTTAACAATACTGATAGATAAAGGTAATCTAATTTTAAAAAATAACATTGAAAATTTACATTTTGCACTACTTAAATTAACAGAAAGGCAATTTCTTTGTGCAGAAAAAGTTAGTACACCTCTACCTTTATCACTGCATCAAAAGCCTAAAATTACAATCAGGTGCACCAAAACAGATGCAAATGATTAGAACATCATTAGAGAGTAACTGGAAGGGCACTGCCTTCTATAAACCTCAGAAACCTGTGGTGTGTGACTACATCATGCAAAGATCAAAAGAGGTCTCTGAGGCCCTCAGAAGAAAGATTGTTGATGCCTATGAGTTTGAAAAGTGTTTTAAAGCCATTTCCAAGCAATTTGTATTCAATCACTCCACTTTCCGAAACGAAAGATCATCTTCAAATGGAGAAAATTTAAAACCACTGGCAATCTATCGAGGCCAGGTTTTCCCACCAAATTCAGCCCAAGAGCCAACTGAAAGATGCTACAAGAAGTCTTCAAGAACCCCAGGATAACATCAAGATATTTACAGGCAAGTCTTGCTTCAATCAATGTCAAAGTGCACGAGTCAACCATCCGAAAGAGACTGCACAACTTTGCCCTACATGCTAGGTCAAGAAGGAAGAAGCATCTGCTCTCAAAAAAGAATATAGATGCATGACTGATGTTTGCCAGCAACACCTTGGTGAAGTTTAGGACTATTGGATCAATGTGATCTGGATGGATGAGACAAAGGTAAAGCTGTTTTGCCACAATTCCAGATACCATGTTTGGCAAAAACCAAAAACTGCCTTTGACCAAAAGAACCTCATACCAACTGTAAAGTATGGTGGTGGAAGCATTATGGTTTGGGGCTGCTTTTCTGCCTTAGGGCCTGGCCAGTGTGCCATCATAAAGTCAACCATGAATTCCACATTGTACCAAATAATGTGGAATGAGGAGAATGTGAGGCCATCTCTCAAAAAGCTGAAGCTGAACTGTAAGTGGACCTTGCAACAAGATAATGACCCAAAACACCAAAGCAAATCCACAAAGAATGGCTAAAAAAGAAGAAATGGGGGGTTATGGAATGGCCAAGCAAAGCCCAGATCTTAAACCCATAGAAATCCTGTGAGGGAAATTGAAGCAGGCAGTATACACAAGAAAGCCCCCAAACATTAAACAGTTGAAAGAGTTCTGTAAGGAGGAGTGGGCTGAAATTTCTTCAAGTCTTTGTAGGCGACTAATAAACAATTACAAGAAGTGATTTCTGCCAAAGGGAACGACACCAGCTATTGAGCTATTCAGCTATTGATGAGAAACAATGCTCTCTGACCTTAGGGTTGTAAACCTTGGGATGAGACTCTCCCTTGGAATATCTCAGACAGTAAGGTGCCAGAGGTCACTGTCACTATTCTGATCTCCCTTATTATTATCTGAAACCATCAATAAATTGGTCAATTGAATCGGTCAATGTCTTTTCCACCAAAAGCAATGAAATTATTTTCTGTTTCCTCCTTTACAGCTCTGTTTTTAAACAGAACAAACAGAATGCTAATTCCATGTTGACAGCTAAATGCCCATGTCTTAGTAGGAAAGCTGCCAAATTATTCTTCAGTTTACATTCTTTTATAAGTTTGATTGTTACATATATATTTATTCAACAAATATTTAGTATAATATCTCTGTAGCAATTTCAATGGAATATATGTGATCAATAAATGACAAAGTAATGTATTGATAATTTTATTACTCAAAATGCAATATTCTATGCTATGTTGTATTGTATTTCTTTCATTCTATGTCTATTTTTTATTTTTTATAGCTGGCAATATATCTTTAAGTTAACATTTTTAAAAAACTTTAGCACATAATGGGTGACAAAGGAAGGACACCTATTTTACTCACCTCTTAAAAATATCAGTTGTCTCATTTTAAAGGTGATTATTGAATTTGGTTCTAAAAATCAAATACAGAAAATCAGAGATCACCTGTCCTGTTTGGTTCTCTCCAGACGACAGCAGACAAGCTGATCTCAGGCTGGCAATGCCATCACACAGGGCTGTACGGCAGGAGATTCTTGCCACGGGTCCATTACTCAGCTAACAATCACTATGTTAAAGTGTTATCTCTGTTGAGACAGACAGACAAATACTTGGGCTTGAGTACCACATCAGTGGCAGATCACGGTTTAAATATGCTGGACTAATTACCCATTCACTGGTGGCAGGCAGTTGAGACAAGTGGCCAAAGTGAGCCTTTAAAGGTGGCTTCTCAAAGCGCTTTATAGAATGACAACAACAATAAAAAAATAAGAATACACAAGATTAAACACAATTACAATATACAAAGGAGACAGTGGATGGTGGAATAAAAGTACCAGAAGAAGGTTTTGAGTCTGGACTTGAAGGAGTTTAGAGAAGATGACTCTCTGATATCCTTGGGCAGAGAGTACCAGAACTTGGGGGCATAGCAGGAGAAGGCCCTGTCACCTATACAATGACAACGGGTTTGGGAGACTGTTAGGAAACCAGAATTAGAAGACCGAAGGTTGCAAGGTGGGGAGTAGGGAAATAGTAGTTCAGAGAGGTGCCGAGGTGCAGAGCCTTATAGGTGAGCATGAGGGTTTTAAAGTCCTCACGGAATTTGACAAGAAGCCACTGCAAGGACTCCAGGATGGGAGTAATGTGATTACTTGCACTAGACCTGGCCAGGATTCTGCCTGCCGAATTTTGGACATACTGCAGTTTGTTCAAAGTAGATTTAGATACCCCAGCAAGTAGAGCATTACAGTAGTCAATTCGGGAAAACATAAATGTGTTGATCAGCTTTTCAGCCACAGTTAGTGATAGCATAGGGCTGTAGTGGCGAGGCTTATTAATAAGGCAGAATTAAGTGTTTCTGAGCTTCCCAAATGAGGCCCCATTTCTCTGTTCATCTCTGTGGTGCAGCCACAGAGAGACCATTAGTGCAGGGTGATTTAAGGTCCTAGGACAGCTCCCAAAGGGGGATGCACTTAGCTAAGCCTGGCTATCATGATCAATGGTCATCCATTGGCGCCTATCTGTCTAGGAAGTGCCAGTTGGACATCTGGACTGCATTACTAAGTGTCAGGACTTAGTGACTCATATCTCACCTTGATCAACCAATCAGGGACTGGTAGGGCCGAGTAACCCACGTGGGACTCTGATGCCCATGGAACTTTCAGCCAATCAATGAGCTGAAGTTCCTCCAGGTAAAAACAGGCAACACAGAGAGCCTGTGAGATTCAGATTCAGATTCAGATTCAGATTCAACAAGATTCAGATTCAACAAGATTCAGTAAGATTCTGGAGAGGATTCAGTGGACTGTTCTAAAGGGAATTCAAAGGAGAATTCCAGGGCAGGACGGCCCAGGAGCAGAAGGCTCCCAAGGGCAGGACATTCTCGCAGCAAACCATCTGAGACCATCCTGAGACTCAGCACGGACAACCACGGAACGGCCAGTGTGTCCGAGTGCCAGAACTTTCCTTTGTTCTAAGAGTCTAGAGTGGAGGTTGCCAGAGAGTAACCAGCAGCAGGCCTCGTGAACAGGTCAGAACTTTGGACAGCTGAATTACTATTCAGAACTAGCTCTTCATCAGGAACGAACCGGTCCTCTTCCTGACTTGCTGGGACCCACAGTCATCTTTTCTCCTGTACACAAACTTTGCTAGTTAAAGCCAACACTAACTAGCCGGTCAGTGAGCATCAGCAACGCACCGTCGCAAGCCGCACAGCACAGCCTGGCACCGAGCCAGAGAACGCAGATTGGACAGCAACAGCCTGCAACTGTTTCTTTGTGCCCGCAGGAGATCTGAATCCCCAGAAATTGGATGAGTATTCAACTTCAATGCATTACAGCTCGAGAATTCAGTTGTTATCCCAACCAGTTGATATCAATTTAATTCCTAAGAGTTATGTACTTGTTTTGAGTATCTAATGTAGAAGTTGTAACCAAGTTCATTTACAAAACGGTCTTAATGAATGATATACTGAACGTATGTCCTCTTGATATGTGTAACACTTTGTAACTGATTGAATATATACCTTTTGTATTCTGTATATTGTATAATTAATAATTGTCTCAGTAAATGCCCAAGCCCTACAGAACTGGTGCCTTCAGAGAGCCACTATGATTACATATTTGGCGTCCCTGAGCCGGTTTTCCCTACAGGGTGTAGTCTAGCAATATTTCTGAGGTGAAAAAAAGATGTTTTGACAAAATGCTACACATGTGGATCAAATGTTAATCCAGAATCTAATATCACCCCAAGGTTTTTCAATTTAGACTGAAGCTCAAGTACAGAACCATCTACAGATAGGGTTACAAGATTGGCTTTACGTAGTTGATGGGGGGTGCCAATAAGTATGACTTCAGTCTTGTCACAGTTAAGATGAAGGAAATGTTGAGTCATCCAAGTTTTTATGTCAGAGATGCAATTAGATAGAATAGAGACAGCCACATCAGTCAGGTTTGAAGACCCAGGGCTGCAAGTTCAGATTTGCCCATGCATAACAGAATGTTCCTCTTTTTTCAAGTTGTTTTTATGAAAAGCTTTTCTAATAGTAACCTGGTCTTGATCCAAACATAATTTAATAAGTTCAAAATAAAAATTTTTACTTTCAATTTGTTGCAACAAACATAACAGTTTACAAAGTTTATTCACAAGTTTACCAAATTAACAATGCACATGGTTCATGTTACGAAATTTGAGAATATTATATAAGTAGAAGCAATGCACATTATTAGACTTAGAATTAAGTGTCATAAAATATTTTGTAATGATATTTCTGTTGCCTTGAAGCTGTCTGGGCCTCTGTGTAAAAGCAAAGCAATGAAGATAATAAGAGGCTCCAATAGACAAGAAAGAGCTTCTAGGGTGTCCACAGACCAGGATGTTGTAAAGCTGTATTCATCCTAAAACACACTAAGGATATATAGTATACAGTGCCTTGCGAAAGTATTCGGCCCCCTTGAACTTTTCAACCTTTTGCCACATTTCAGGCTTCAAACATAAAGATATAAATTTTTTATTTTATGTGAAGAATCACCAACAAGTGGGACACAATTGTGAAGTGGAACGAAATCTATTGGATTTTTTAAACTTTTTTAACTAATAAAAAAATGAAAAGTGGGGCGTGCAAAATTATTCGGCCCCTTTACTTTCAGTGCAGCAAACTCACTCCAGAAGTTCAGCGAGGATCTCTGAATGATCCAATGTTGTCCTAAATGACTGATGGTGATAAATAGAATCCACCTGTGTGTAATCAAGTCTCTGTATAAATGCACCTGCTCCGTGATAGTCTCAAGGTTCTGTTGAAAGCGCAGAGAGCATCATGAAGACCAAGGAACACACCAGGCAGGTCCGTAATACTGTTGTGGAGAAGTTTAAAGCCGGATTTGGATACAAAAAGATTTCCCAAGCTTCAAACATCCCAAGGAGCACTGTGCAAGCGATCATCTTGAAATGGAAGGAGTATCAGACCACTGCAAATCTACCAAGACCTGGCCGTCCCTCTAAACTTTCAGCTCAGACAAGGAGAAGACTGATCAGAGATGCAGCCAAGAGGCCCATGATCACTCTGGATGAACTGCAGAGAACTACAGCTGAGGTGGGAGAGTCTGTCCATAGGACAACAATCAGTCTTACACTGCACAAATCTGGCCTTTATGGAAGAGTGGCAAGAAGAAAGCCATTTCTCAAAGATATCCATTAAAAGTCTCGTCTAAAGTTTGCCACAAGCCACCTGGGAGACACCCCAAACATGTGGAAGAAGGTGCTCTGGTCAGATGAAACCAAAATCGAACTTTTTGGCCACAATGCAAAACGATATGTTTGGCGTAAAAGCAACACAGCTCATCACCCTCAACACACCATCCCCACTGTCAAACATGGTGGTGGCAGCATCATGGTTTGGGCCTGCTTTTCTTCAGCAGGGACAGGGAAGATGGTTAAAATTGAGGGGAAGATGGATGCAGCCATATACAGGACCATTCTGGATGAAAACCTGTTGGAGTCTGCAAAAGACCTGAAACTGGGACGGAGATTTATCTTCCAACAAGACAATGATCCCAAACATACAGCAAAATCTACAAAGGAATGGTTCACAAATAAACGTATCCAGGTGTTTGAATGGCCAAGTCAAAGTCCAGACCTGAATCCAATCGAGAATCTGTGGAAAGAGCTGAAAACTGCTGTTCACAAACGCTCTCCATCCAACCTCACTGAGCTCGAGCTGTTTTGCAAGGAAGAATGGGCAAGAATTTCAGTCTCTTGATGTGCAAAACTGATAGAGACATACCCCAAGCGACTTGCAGCTGTAATCGCAGCAAAAGGTGGCTCTACAAAGTATTAACGCAAGGGGGCCGAATAATTTTGCACGCCCCACTTTTCATTTTTTTATTAGTTAAAAAAGTTTCAAAAATCCAATAGATTTTGTTTCACTTCACAATTGTGTCCCACTTGTTGGTGATTCTTCACATAAAATAAAAAAAATATATCTTTATGTTTGAAGCCTGAAATGTGGCAAAAGGTTGAAAAGTTCAAGGGGGCCGAATACTTTCGCAAGGCACTGTAGATAGGCTGCATTGAGTCTAGCTAAACTCTTTCTACCAAGACTATGAGTCCAACTACTAGGATTATACCTGATATCATCCTGGACCAGTCATCAACTGTGATTTTAAAAGCTGGGAAAGCTTAAAAGCTTTAAAAGAAGTTTTCACCCAGTGCTGCAGTCCAAGATAGAATTTGTACTTTTCTCAAAGACGCCAGATTGAGAAAGTGAGTCAGAAAAGTACAGAATTCTGCCCAATATATACTTTCTCTAACATAGGTCATCTTGTGTTCGTGGACCCACTGCTATTTTCACCTGATCAAAAAAATAAGACAAATTGAAAAAGTATTAAATTTCAGGCGAAATCCTTTAGGAATGATATAATATTACATCTGTATGGAAATAGAAGGTGGTGTAGGAAGCCTGTTCTTGGAAAAAATCACTGTGAAGAGATGGAAAGCTGGTTTAGTAAAAAAAGGGGGCAAGTAACCCAGGGTGGAAGAGAAGGAATGATGAAGAGATCTAGAAAAAGATTTGGAGGAAGGCATAGTGGGTCGCAGCAGACGTAGATTGAAGTAGTTCAGGTGGGTAGCTGCGTCAGCATGTGCAGCTAACCACCTGAATTAAGACAATTGTAGTATTTTTGTTACTGTATATTCAATAAAAGCTATAACCAGGCCAAGTTCATCCACCAGTCTCACTTACAGCAGGACCCAAGCAGACAACTATGCACAGACTTTTAAAAACTGAAGTTGAGTGACGGTAAATTCTGGCAGAACTGTACTCAGCAATGTTAGGCAAAGCTCTCTCTCCTCCCCTCTCTCTGCAGGATACTCTCAGCACAGAACAGGGGCTGCCAATTCAGACCATGGATGAGCCCAGCTCAGCTTCTGTTTACCAGCAGGAAATTTGAACTCATCAAAGACGATTGGCCAATGGATTTTTTATATAAAACTTATTTATTCGTATTATAATTCTAAAGAATTCAACTATTACTCCAAACATGTTTGATAGTTCACAATAGTAAATTTGTATATTTTGTATATTTGTATTTTAATTTGTATGCAAAAATGTAAATGTAATTTAACTATGAAAGTGATAAAAAAAATCTAATTAACACATTGTAGTCTATCTTAACTCTGATGCTATTAACTCTGTTGTAATCCTGGGGTAAACAATAAGCTTTTCCTATCACAGACGATCATTTCACAAATATATTCTATTTCTGGTTCTGTTATGCATGTTTTTGGTGTAATACCAAAATAAATGTATATTGTCTATTTAGATTGCCTATATTACTACCACTATATTCAGAAGCATTCCAGTTTTCAACTTAGTACACTACTTAGTTGCTTAAACCATATGAATAGATGTTTTAAATAAGTCACTGACTTCAGTAACCTCTAGATTGCTGCAGCTGTTACTTTGAGTTTGTTGCAATGGAGAACAGTTTTAGCATTGGGTTCTGGGCTCATTTCAAAGTTCATTGTAATTGGTAGCACACTAGTGTAGCATGGGTTGACCTCTGGTTACTTTGCTGCTTTCAGTTCATTGCAATTGACTCCTTAAATCTATTGCAATCAGGCACCACATATATTTATGATGAAACTGTCAAATTGATATAAATTTGTTATTCACAGTCACCGTAAGCCAATGTTTAACAAAATACATTGAATTTAGACTAATTTCTGTTTTAAAAGGTTGTTGAGTAGTAAAGATAAAATATATATTTGCAGTCTCCGAGTACACATAATTTGTAATAATTAAGTAAACCTAGAGTTTATTTATAGTAAGACATACAAATTTCATATTAAGAGAAAGTAAGTTCTGATTGATCAAAATAACAAAATGGGACTTAAAACTGTTGACATTTACTATTACTTTTTGAGTTTGTCAACTGAATATAACAAAACCAATATGTAAATGAAGCAAAAGCTTTTAACAAAACTCTACCAGCTGTTACTTCTCAGGATAGGGGTAAATTTCTAAATAGCTATACAATCTTCTACCTTATCTACATTTTTTTAGTTCATTTACTTTCATACTGCACACTGTACACTCACAATGCTTCCCATTATTCAGTCACTGTATACTGTAATCACTGTACTCACCTTTGCCAGGGTCCTTCTCTGTCCCTGCAGTATCCCTGAGCCAGATGTTACGCATTGCCAAAGAGCTAGGAATGGACAGGCAACCCTGGTCTTCTGGCATACAGTAGAGTCAGGTTCCTTTCATCCATATTTCCTGTTTTCTGGTTTCAATCCATGAGCAGACAGGAACTGTACCTTTTTTTTTCTTTTTCTTACACAGAGCTGTGTTCCCTTGAGACTCGTTTCCTGTTTTCTTGGTTTCAAAGCTACATATTTGCACCTTATTGGTGGGATGCCCTTCCAGCTCAGCTTGGAAGTTCAGTCTAAAACCATATTTGTTGGAGATTTTTCTCTGTGTTCCTCTCGAGATGCAAAACACACTCAGGAGTCAGCAAGTGCAGCAACGAAGGCCTTTATATTTTAGTGCTCAGGAGTTATAGTTTTTTCAAAGTTATACTTTTCTATTCTATCTTTTATTATATATCACTACTGTAGTTAAAGCCCAGTTTTTAGTTGGATCACAGTGGTCTTGTGTTGTACAGTTGGTTATTAATGAAGTCATTTACTTTTTTAAAATTAAAGTACAAATGTTAAAACACAACTACTCACTCTTGCTCAACTACTTCTCCTACTGGTACAATGCACCCCACTGTTCCTATATGCTGTGTCTACATGACAATTACAGACCTCTGGAAGCCTTTGATTCCAGGTATTTAAACTGTTACAAGCAGCTGGTCATTGCAGGTACTGTACTTCTCTGAGCTACTCCATACCAGAGAATGCATTCTTTTTAGGTGCCTGAATTATTGTACCATCAAGCTGTTTCTGTGTCAATACTATGTATCAAAATTGTATTAACCTAACATATTATGGGAATACCATAGCATGTCATATGCTAATCCCAACAATATTCTAATACTTATAATAATTTTGTTTAGGTTCATCTTTACAAAGACACACTGCTATTATCAATCCATTTTCTAATTGCTTTATTTAAGACAGAGTGGCAATGGAGCTAGCGCCTGTCCTAACAAGCAACAGGCACAAGGTGGGATTCACATGGGGTGCCAGTCCATTGCAAGGCACACATAGACACAGATACAGGCATAGAAAGAGAAATGCACACAATCATAACAGGGCCAATTTTCTAGAAGCCAATTAACCCACAAATACCTGTATGTCTTTGGACTGTGGAAGGAAATCAGAGCACAAAACCCATGCAAACAATGGGAGAACATTGAAAACTCCATACAGACAGTAGCCTGGAAATTAAACCCAGTGTGCTAGCACTGTGAGGCAGCAATGCTAACCACTGCATCGCCAGGCCACCCACACAACCATCATTCAAGGTAAATTGGTATTTCTCTCTAAAGTGCATTCTTATTTATCAAAACATACTCTACAAATTTCTTTCCTGACCTCCAAAATCTTATCCAAGAATACACATATATACAGATGCAGCCATTCAAAGTGAGCGGTACAGACACGTACCGCAGGTAATTGGCTGCCGTGTCGCATATCATGACGTAAGATGATGCGGGGTACCGCTGTACGTGATTGGTTGACCGACAGGGGCACTCGTGGTCCGTTGGTCTGTCGTAGAAAGACTTACAGTACAGTAAACGTCTTTACTGTGCCCGTTGTAGATATTGAATTCTACCACTGAAGGGAAATCTTAGTAACTGAGCATAAAAAGAATAGGAGCATACTGTAACGCGTGTGAAGGCCATAAACAATATTAATTTTGGAACATAAACATACAGTATATAGCTGGTCTTGGTACTTTAAAGAAAAAAATGCACACCGGTATTCCATTTCTCCCTAAACATTTTAAGCTTCGAAGTCTTTAACTAACGTGATACCGGAGTCAACAAGCATACTTTTAGAATTTGATTAAAAGGGAATATAATATGCAATCGCGTATCTCAAGAATTTAATAACGGTATGATTATATTCATGTACTGCGACAGGGCTGTGTAGGGCTGTTTCGCCTCCCTGTTCATGTGAGTTGTCTTGTAGCCTACTGGTCTACGTGCCTAACTAACAACTGGCAGGTTGTGTGTTTGAATCCAGCTGGTGCTGGACTTTTCTTTTAACAAACATTTCTTCAAAAAACTAGAATAGCGATATTATGGACAATCAATTGACTTTTATATTTCAAAATATCGCAACATGATCGATTCTAAGTAATTTTTGATAACAATGAATAGCCACCTTCTTCCCTTCTGACAACGGTCCCTGCTTCTGCTTCCTGCTTCAATTGTGTGTGTGTGTGCAACAGAGTAAATTTTTATAGAGAAATGGAGGCTGGACAGTATGCGTTACAATATAAACATTCATATTGATTTAAATCGTGTTCTGATTTAAATCGCAAACGCGTGTTTAATTATATGTGTTTTTTAATCATAATCAGGCTAATACGTGATTGTATTTCTGAATGTTATGTGACACCTAAAGTAGTTCACTGCTTTAAATACATCGAATTAAGAGAGTTATGTGTAGCACTTTAGATCTTTTTTCTGAACCAGGGAAAATCTGATCATGTTTCTCTATAACAATAATAAGGACAAGACCAGAGTTATGGTTTTCCAGAAAAAAAGCCAGACCCCTATTAGTCTTCCTGAGATCGTCGGATTATGAACTACTTTAGGTGTCACATAACATTCAGAAATACAATCATGTATTTGACAAATAAAAACGATTACAATCTAATCCTTCCACGTTTGATCCCAAAATCCCAAGAAATATAAATCTTGATGGGTAGAAAGCTATGCTGAAAGTTTATTAAGATACTTAGAAGACAAAGATACTGTATCAATTTATGTTGCATTAGCCTGATTATGATTAAAAAACACATATAATTAAACACGCGTTTGCGATTTAAATGGAATGCTGGTGTATTTTTTCTTTAAAGTACCGATTCCTGGAATCTGACTGGCTGACACCCTTCTGAAGTGGTTCCATAATATCTGGTATATGGAAAAGAAAGTGTTGATAAAAAAGCCTGGATTCTCATGTATCTGATACAAGTATCTTTTAATACAGTCTTTGATGTGCTCTTGAGGATCCTTGTTATATTTTGAGCTCTAGTTGAATGATAAGTGTCGCATTTTAAATCATTTTCATAGTTAGAAATTATGAAATGCCCTGTTAAATGCAAGGAAGTTTTTATGCCTGTTGAAGTAAAACAAAATGCCTGACAAAGTATGGCTTGGACAGATTCCAAGTGCTTGTACAAATGTGCTAAAGAAATTATACTTTGAGTATACAGCTTGTCCAAAGTCATCCATTATTAATACTATTAGTAATATCTTCGGTAAAGGCTTTGATGCATAAATATTTCTGATAAAGGTAGGTTGTGTACTGTTGTCCAACTGAGCAATCTTGCTTTCATAAAATATACCAACATTTTAATGACTGATGATTAACATGCTGTAATACACAGTTCAAAATTAAAGGCTCAAATGCTCTACATGAGAGGTTAAGCTCCCCCTGGCGGTTTTACAAGGTGACGCTGGAATATAATACGGAATCGCGTATCTCAAGAAATTAATAACGATATAATTATATTCATGTTGCAAAAGAACTGCAACGGACATAAAAACTCCCTTGCATGGTTTCATTACCACCAGAATCGGTCTTGAGATATTTTTAACTTGATTTACAGTATTTGAGAGGTATGTCTTAACACCGATACTACAGTGCTTAAGTACTGCTCACGTATATGTTTCTAGGTTTATATTATGCATTTCATACGGTCAAATTACTTTTGAGCAACTAATAAGAAGCGCGAAACGGTATGCGTTTTACTTTCGTTTTGTGCTGGGACCCGTGGATTGATTAGAGATATCAAGTACATACAAGTCATTTTTTAAATGTTGTAGTTCGTCTTGAAAAAATGTTACGAGTACATCATCTATCAAGAATTACACAGGTTCTGTTTCCATATTGCGGATTTTGGTTACGTAATATTATTTTCTAGATTTCACGTTGTGAATATGATGGGATGTCTGATGGGATGTTTCTAAAAATCCATCCTCTGTAAAACGTCTTCTCTAGTTGTCCTGCATATGTATTCGCTAATGAAGCTGTGTGTTCTGAGCCTGGATCTCTACATTTCTGTATGAACCAGCTTAGAGGGCTAAAGACAGCTTGTGTTTAAATTGAGTGTAAGGCAATTTATGCTTCTAAAGTCATGGTCAGCATTTATTTTTGTACTATGCTGTAAACTTGTTCTGTGCCAAGTCACATTATTTTATAGCGTTTATAGCATTTTTATAGCGTTATCAAATACGGTGTTACTGTAGTTACTGTAGTTTACTGAGTCCCATGTCACATGGTCTGTGATTGAAACCTGTAAAACCGGTTTAATTCGTCACAGCCAGCACTCTTCAGGTGTGAGGGTCTTCTGCTCACGACCACGAGTGCCCCTGTCGGTCAACCAATCACGCACCGCGGTACCCCGTGTCATCTTACCTGCGGTACGTGTCTGTACCGCACACTTTGAATGGCTGCATCTGTATGTGAATAGCTAGCCAAAATAACCGACAGGGGCACTCGTGGCGCATTGGTCGGTAGTGGAAAGATTTAATCATATAATCTCTTTACTGAGCACATTTTAATCCACTTAGTATTGAATATTTATATGGAATTTTACAACTAAAGGGAAATTTTAGTAGCTGAGCATAAAAAGAATAGGAGCATAACGCATCTGAAGGTCATAAACGATATTAATTTAGTAATTTAGTGTGCACTCATGAGGCACCAGTAATGTAGGGGTTTGGGCATTTACTGAGACAATTATTGATTGTAGCCGTAATTCACAAAATGATTCTTTTAATGGTCTTAGAATCCAACCATGTGATATAACTCAAACAATGCACACACACAGGTACTAATACACTAAAATAAATTTATTAATACATAAAATGCATGTAAACCTAACAGATCTTATCGTGAGGGTTAGCAGAATACAAAAGGTATTCATTCATTCAGTTACAAAGAGTTACACCTATCAAGAGGACATATGTCGGTATATCATTCATTTAGATCGTTTCTTGAATGAACTTGGTTACAACTTCTACATTAGATACTCAAAACAAGTACATCACTCATAGGAATTAAATTGATATCAACTGGTTGGGATAACAATTGAATTCTCGAGCAGTAATGCAGTGAAGTTGAATACTCATCCAATCTCTGGGGATTCAGATATCCTGCAAGCACAAAGAAACAGTTGCAGGCTTGTTGCTGTCCAATCCTCGCTCTCTGTCTCCGTGCCAGGCTGTGCTGTGCGGCTTGAGATGTGGTGGAGACTCCTGCGATGCTGCTCTCTAAAGA
Organism: Lepisosteus oculatus; assembly: GCF_040954835.1. NCBI lineage: Eukaryota > Metazoa > Chordata > Actinopteri > Semionotiformes > Lepisosteidae > Lepisosteus > Lepisosteus oculatus. The sequence goes on from NC_090696.1 coordinate 50,614,819, forward strand.
CCGGCTAGTTAGTGTTGGCTTTAGCTAGCGAAGAGGAGAAAAGTGACAGTGGGTCCCAGCAGGTCAGGAAGAGGACCGGTTCGGTCCTGATGAAGCACTAGTTCTGAATACTGATTCAGCTGTCCACAGTTCAGACCTGTTCACGAGGTTTGCTGCTAATGCTAACCTCGGGTCGATCCTTTGGTTACTCGTGGCAACCTCCACTCTCGACTCTCAGAACAAAGGAAAGTTCTGGCACTCGGACACACTGGCCATTACGTGTTGGTCTGGGCTGAGTCTGTAATGGTCAGGAGGCGCACTGTGAGAATGTCCTGCCCTTGGGAGCCTTTCTGGCCTGCGGGCTGTCCTGCCCTGGAATTGCTCTTTTTTGGAATTCTTCATTTTGGAAAGTCTCCAGGAGCTCTGTGTTGCCTGTTTTTACCTGGAGGAACTGCAGATTAATAATTGGCTGGAAGTTTCATGGGCATCATAGACCCACGTGGGGTTAACCTACCCTACCAGTTCCTGATTGGCTGATGATGAGTAACCATGCCCTGTGACCTTGGGGTTGTAAACCACTTGGATGAGGATCTCCCTTGGAATCTTGCAGACTTATAGGCACCAATGGATGATCATTGATCATGATAGCCAGGCTTATCTAAGTGCATCCCCATTTGGGAGCTGTCCCTTATCAAAAGTAAACACCTGAAATCAGCCTGCATGAATAGCTTCTCGGTGGCTGCATCACAGAGATGAAGAGAGAGATGGGGCCTCACTGGCAAGGGAGCAGAAAACTTAATTTCTGTTGTATCGTCGAGGCTTGTTAATAAGATAGAATTAAGTGTTGCTGTTCTTTCCCAAATGAGGCCCCATCTCCCTCTTCATCTCTGTGGTGCAGCCACAGAGAAGCTATTCATGCAGGCTGATTTAAAGATGTTTTCTTTTGATAAGGGACAGCTCCCAAATGGGGGTGCACTTAGCTAAGTCTGGCTATCATGATCAGTGGTCATCCATTGGCGCCAAGCTATCTAGGGAGTGCCAGATGGATATCTGGACTGCATTCCTAATTGTCAGGACTAAGTGACTCATATCTCACCTTGATCAACCAATCAGGGACTGGTAGGGCCGAGTAACCCATGTGGGACTCTGATGCCCATGGAACTTTCAGCCAATGAATGAGCTGAAGTTCCTCCAGGTAAAAGCAGGCAGCACAGAGAGCCTGAGAGATTCAGTAAGATTCAGTGGAGAATTCTGTGGACTTTTCTAAAGGGAATTCAAACGAGGGCAGGACATTCTCGCAGTGCACCTCCTGACCATCCTGAGACTCAGCCCGGACAACCACGGAACGGCCAGTGTGTCAGAGTGCCAGAACTTTCCTTTGTTCTAAGAGTCTAGAGCGGAGGTTGCCAGAGAGTAACCAGAGGTTCCACATGAGGTTAGCATCAGCAGCAAGCCTCGTGAACAGGTCGGAACTTTGGACAGCTGAATTACTATTCAGAACTAGCTCTTCATCAGGAACGAACCGGTCCTCTTCCTGACTTGCTGGGACCCACAGTCATCTTTTCTCCTGTGCACAAACTTTGCCAGTTAAAGCCAACACTATCTAGCCGGTCAGTGAGCATCTGCAGCGCACCGTCACAAGCCGCACAGCACAGCCTGGCACGGAGTCAGAGAGTGCACATTGGACAGCAACAAGCCTGCAACTGTTTCTTTGTGCCCGCAGGAGATCTGAAAAACCCAAAAATTGGATAAGTATTCAACTTCAATGCATTACAGCTCGAGAATTCAATTGTTATCCCAACCAGTTGATATCAATTTAATTCCTAAGAGTTATGTACTTGTTTTGAGTATCTAATGTAGACTTTGTAACCAAGTTCATTTATGAAACGGTCTTAATGAATGATATACTGAACGTATGTCCTCTTGATATGTGTAACTCTTTGTAACTGACCGAATATACCTTTTATATTCTGATAACCCTCTCGATAAGATCTGTTAGGTTTATATGCATATTCTATGTATTAATAAATGTATCCTCGTGTATTAGTACCTGTGTGTGTGCGTTGTTTGAGTTATGTCGCATGGTTGGATTCTAAAGCCATCAAAAGAATCAACTTTGTGATTTACTGCTACAATAAATAATTGTCTCAGTAAATGCCCAGACCCTACAGAACTGGTGCCTTCAGAGAGCCACTATGATTACATATTTGGTGTCCCTGTGCCGGTTTTCACTACATTATTTGGCGTCCCTGGGTGGGCGTAGCAAGACTGAAATGAGTCAACCAAGTGGAATAATTCAATATAAAACGCCGCGGGTTTCATACACGATAATACAGTGTGCTGAAAGCCGAAGGAAAAAAGTTCCCCTTGCACTTTAAGCAGTGCTTGATTGTTTTGTGATCTTTTGCAATCTACCGGGTTGATTGCATACTTGATCTTGTGGTTTTCTGTGGTAAAACTGTGATTTCGTACTTAAAAGTAATACTCTTTAAGTTTAACGATGGTTGCTAAAAGGTCTGAATTCGAGTCGCTATTAAGCACTCTCTCTAGCAGCGACAGGTCTGACCACGATCTCTTCCATATCTCCGTCAGCGGAGAAGCTAGAATAAATCTCCATTCTCTGAGAGAGCTAGCGAAGGACATAGAGAGATTTGACCCCGCAGTGTCAGAGAATAATATCGAGAGTTATATTCAGGACCTCAGTTATAACCTGCAGTACCTGCCAAACGCCACAGAACAGGAGAAAGTGTTTCTGGTCAGAAAAACTACCAGCAGAGCTGTACATGAGTGGATGGCTAGGCAGATGAAAGAAGTGTGTAATGATTTTGAGCAGCTGTGTCAAGCACTTATCGAAGAATACAGTGAGTTTATTGACCCGTCTGCCGCGATAGCCGCCACCCTTAACATTAAACACGAGAGAGCAGAGTCCCCTCGCGAATATTACGAGAGACTTAGACGAACTTATTTTGCAGGGCGAAATGATGAGGGTTGCGAAGAGAACACACATTTCAAGGGTTTATTAATTGCGAATCTCCACCCATCAGTCAGAAAGATGATCTTAATGCATACAGATGCACAGACCATGAAAATGACTGATATTAAGAGATTCGTGCAGAAAGCCCGGAGTATGATGTCCAAAGTCGCTCTGAGCAAAAAGCTGTTAAAGTGACTGTGTTCGCCATCAGAGCCAGCAGGGTTAATTACCCCCTGCTCGAAGGAGCACAGGCTCCTGAGCTGGCTAAGCCCCATTCCAAAGCAGGCACACTGGACCGCACCCAGCGTCCTAAGTGCCATGAGAACACCGGGGGAGGGAAAGGGCTGGAAAAGGCTGAACAAAAGGATTCAGTAGCCGCCCGCCTGGCCAGGCTTGAACAAGCTTTATTAGGACAGGGACAACCGCTCCCCAAGGCTGCCGGAAGCATGAATGAGCTGATACTCTCCACTGGAGGAGCCGGAGACTCGCCCCCTCTCCCTCCCTCAGTCTATCTGATTGAGCGGAAGGGTTCCTGCCTGGATAAGTTCAGCCACTCCCAAGCGAGTGCTGACTCCACCCCTGAAGTCACAGAGCAGGCAGTAAAACACAGAGCAAAAGCAGGAAGCTTTTACCTCGAGGCTGCCATGGGAAATGCCTTACACAGTGAGACGCTGATTGACACTGAGGTTGAAACGTGTTTGATGTCACATAGCAAGCTCAAAAGGGTTGAAAAAGAAAAGGGCATGCGACTCAGAGAGGAACCTTTGGTGGATCACCAGAAAGGCAAAGTGTGGAAACAGGTCAAGGCTCCTAAGCCTTCTGTACAGAAGGAAAGGGGGACCAAGAGGCAGACTGTGCTCACACAGTGCCCACCGAACACAGAAGCCTATGTGAAGATTCCTTCTGTTCCCTCTGGACAAGAAATAAAAATATTTTCTTGTTCTCCGAATAAACAGGGAACTCGTGTCCCGGCCGAGGTCCCAACAGCCTCCCTGCCACAGGAGCAGTGCTTGATCCACCAGGTAAAGCACACCCCTTTTACATCCCTAAAGAGGAGCAGATCTCCCCACCTGGCGATGAAAAGGAGCTTTCCCTGTGCACCCTGGCACCCAAGAGGGGTCAGGACCACCACCCTGCAGTGTTGGAAGGGATCCAGATGGCAGGAGAGCAGGTTGGTGATGTAGCCCTCACCCTTAGCCCTGAGAGTTTCTCTATTAGTGAGGATCTGCTTGAGCAACTGTCACAGGGCCACCGCCAGGTGCCCCTGGTGCAACATTCACAGGTTAGACAGGAGGTCCAGCTGGACGCTGAGACTACTGCACTGTGGACACACCTGATCCCAGATGCTGATTCCCTCTGCTGTGACCCAGGGAACCTGCAGTCAGGTAACATTATTTCTCACAACTACCAGGTAGTGAGTGAGACTGACCTGATTGTTCCTGCTTCAACAGCAGGGTTGCCAACACACCCAGTCCCCCAGAAGGGACAGGGAATGAAAGCTGAGCCGGTTTTCTTACAGCCACCAGCTCAGTCTGTCAGTCTGAGTCTGACCAACAGTGGTTTAGCCAGACTGGAGCTGGATGGTCAAGCCACCCGCCTGCCAGTGCAGGGCATCGCAAAGAGGTGTGTCAGAATCCCCGCCTGCACTGACATGGGCCTGGTGAGTGATAGTGAGTTCAAAGACAGTGAACTAGCTATCCCACTGCTGGGGCAGCTCCCTGAACCCCTAGCGAGGGAAGGGGGGAGCGAGCAGGTGTCCTACACCCACGCCCAGCGAACGATTGTAAACATGCCGATAGAGGGATTCCTCAATCAGGAAGTGTGCAGGGTGGACCTGAACAGTAAGAATAGGGTAACAATCCCAGATCACTCAGGTGCTCCAGATGACCACTCAGCCGAGGGTCAGGCATGCTCCACCGCTGCACCACCCCCTGCAGGGTTCCTAGAGCACAGGCATGAACAAATCGAAAAAGCAGATGCCCTGGAAAAGGAGGAGCAGCATCAGCAGCTGCGTCAGATCTCCCCAGATTTCCAGGATGTTGGTGCCCAAGATGCCACAGGGCATACTGAGAAAGACACCATGTACAAGCTGCGCCAGCTTAGAAAGGCAACAGTCACTCAGAAGGAGATGACTGGGATCAGCCACCCGAAAAGACTTTTGGGAGGACTGATTGCTGCCGCCACTGTTGTGCATTTGCTATTTCTGGTAGGTTTGTGTGCTACTGGCACTCTCACCCTGACGGCCCCAAGAAGGCAGGTGTCAGAAATGCCAGAGGGTAGTGACAGACTGTATCGACAGAAGCAAAAGTTGGAAAGCTTAGGGAAAACCCTACAGGCAACTTCCTATGCAACAGGGTTAAACCTTATTCCCCAACCAGTGGACATGATTGTTGGTGTTATACAGTGGGTTTATTCTTGTGTGCAACAGGCCAGAATGTTGACACAAGACCTGTTAAGGGAGCTTAGTGCCACTGTAGCCAGTCTAACCACGGCACAAATCCCAACCCACTTGATTCCACTCTTCTCAGTAGAGGAGTATGTGACATTAACCCCATCGCTCATAGCTCACACAGAAGGCACTCCAAGATTGAATTTGTTTCCAAATCTTGAGATGGGTATGGCTACCAAAGCTATCCATTGGCTGTGTCTAAACGATTCACCAATGAAGGGTGTAAAGCTACTAACGAGCAGAGGGAGGTTAATGAACCCCATGAAGAGCAGGTGGGAAGTAAATGGCTGGTCAGCACACCACATTTAACAGACACTGTGACTTGTGACAGGTATGACACAGCTACCACAATGCAGCTACCTAACCAATAGTTTTCCTGTAAGTTCCCGAGGAGGCCATAGTACAGCTTGGTGACTTAATACTGTACGGTCTGGAACCAGACAACATAAGACCAAACTTGAGGTCATGGATGCCTTCAGGTGCAACACTAAGGAATGGATAGAAATCCAAGAAACAGTAAGCCCTGAAGAGGTACAGGTAGTTAGTTTGCTTTAATGGAACAAACCTCCAAATCACCCTAGCAGATACCCAACACAGGTGTTGTGGTTTATCGGGGGGCTGGGAACAGGAACTGTTGTTATTGTAACACTACTGCCAGGTAGCTGGATCATGACTGACAGTGTACTCTGAATGCTGTACTCTTGCATCAAGATGTACTCTGGGTAGCATGAATGAGTCAAAGGTAGCATGTCAGAAGAAAGGAAGTGACTTCTCCCCAAATATCTACTACAGAGGTATCAGATATTGACAGTGAACTTCCTGATGTGTAATGCCTAGACTTAGATAATGTCTCCTACCGTGTTTATACATACTCCAGATGTTATTCATCCTGTTTGTTCCCAATGCTGGTTCCGGTATGAATTCTCGAGGAGTAATGTAGACATTTAAGATTAATGTTCTAATGACAAGGGACATCACTTAACTCTGTTTTGTTTTGAAGGCAACAATGCCTCGGGACCTCGTGACCTTCAAAAAGGGGGGATATGTAGCGGCGAGGCTTATTAATAAGGCAGAATTAAGTGTTTCTGAGCTTTCCCAAATTAGGCCCCATTTCTCTGTTCATCAATGTGGTGCAGCCACTGAGAGACTATTCATGCAGGGTGATTTAAGATGTTTTCTCCTGATAAGGACAGCTCCCAAAGGGGGATGCACTTAGCTAAGCCTGGCTATCATGATCAATGGTCATCCATTGGCGCCTATCTGTCTAGGGAGTGCCAGATGGACATCTGGACTGCATTCCTAAGTGTCAGGAGTAAGTGACTCATATCTCACCTTGATCAACCAATCAGGGACTGGTAGGGCTGAGTAACCCACGTGGGACTCTGATGCCCATGGAACTTTCAGCCAATCAACGAGCTGAAGTTCCTCCAGGTAAAAACAGGCAACACAGAGAGCCTGTGAGATTCAGATTCGGGTAAGATTCAGATTCAGAGATTCAACAAGATTCAGTAAGATTCTGGAGAGGATTCTGTGGACTGTTCTAAAGGGAATTCAAAGGAGAATTCCAGGGCAGGACAGCCCAGGAGCAGAAGGCTCCCAAGGGCAGGACATTCTCGCAGCGCGCCTCCTGACCATCCTGAGACTCAGCCCGGACAACCACGGAACGGCCAGTGTGTCCGAGTGCCAGAACTTTCCTTTGTTCTAAGAGTCTAGCGGGGAGGTTGCCAGAGAATAACCAAAGGATCCATCCAAGGTTAGCACCAGCAGCAAGCCTCGTGAACAGGTTGTAACTGTGGACAGCTGAATCACTATTCAGAACTAGCTCTTCATCAGGAACAAACCGGTCCTCTTCCTGACCTGCTGGGATCCACAGTCATCTTTTCTCCTGTGCACAAGCTTTGCTAGTTAAAGCCAACACTAACTAGCCTGTCAGTGAGCATCAGCAGTGCACCGTCGCAAGCAGCACAGCACAGCCTGGCACGGAGCCAGAGAGCCCGCAGGAGATCTGAATCCCCAGAGATTGGATGAGTATTCAACTTCACTGCATTACTGCTTGAGAATTCAATTGTTATCCCAACCAGTTGATATCAATTTAATTCCTAAGAGTTATGTACTTGTTTTGAGTATCTAATGTAGAAGTTATAACCAAGTTCATTTACGAAACGGTCTAAATGAATGATATACTGAACGTATGTCCTCTTGATGTGTAACACTTTGTAACTGACTGAATATATACCTTTTGTATTCTGATAACCCTCTTAATAAGATCTGTTAGGTTTACATGCATATTTTGTGTTGTAGTGGTTTGATGGGTTTACTGAGACAATTATTAATTGTAGCAGTAATCACGAGGTTGTTCGTTGGGGCTTTTAGAAAATCAATCGTCAGAACAACTAACAACGCACACACACGGGTTCAATACACGGGATACATTTATTAATATAACTGTGCACCAAACATATACTAGTCTGCCTGGATACGAGCGGCAGACCTTACGGTGAGGGTTATCAATATACAAGGTATATAATCTCGAAGAGATGCAAACACAAAGAGATACACAACAGAGAATATATGTCAATATATATCGTTCGGTTACCAAATCGCTAATCAGTGTTATTACCCACTGTTACTCTAAACTCGGAAGTAAATACATTACTCATGAATTAAATTGATAACAACTTGAGGTACAATTGAATTCTCGAGACGCAATGTAGAACATGGGGTTTACCACTGTGTTTGGATTTGGAATTTCCCGGCACGAACACCAATCCAGCTGACAGGCTCTGTTGCAGCCTCTGTTCCAGCGGTTGTCCAATGGGCATTGTGACGGCGTCCTCTGGCTACCGGCCAACCAGTCGAGGTGCAGCTCGGAGTAGGACGGGCGGAGGAATCTAACTGCGGCGCGCAGGGCAGTCGTTGCTCCGAGGGGATCTACCAGCAGTCCGGCTGGCTAGTAGAAAGTCTCTATGCACAAAGTGTGACCGCGAGTCCTCACAAGTCACTCTTTTGCCTGGGAAGAAACTGGTTCGTTCCCGGTCCAACGCTGCTTCTGAATAAGCTATTCAAGTTGTCGACGAGGGTCCAACTGTAGGCTGCCGTTGATCAAGCGGAGCATTCACGTTGGTAGAATTCTGAGTACGTACTGGATCCTCGGCCTCGCGCTTAGAACAAAGTCCAAGTCCTTTTGCAGACAACAGCAGTTGTCACGTGATTGTCTCTGAGGATGCGCGAAAATGGCCAAGGAGAGCCCAGAACTGACCTTGCGCTCCCTTTTTGATCAAGACCCAGATGTGTGCTGATTGGTTGAGAGTTTGGTGGGCATTGGAGACCCACGTGGTATTACCACGCCCTGCCAGTCCCTGATTGGTTGGTCAAGGTGAGATATAAGTCACTTACTCTTGACACTTAGGAATGCAGTCCAGATGTCCATTCGGCACTCCCTAGACTGATAGGCGCCAATGGATGAAAATTGATCATGATAGCCAGGCTCAGCTAATTGCATCCCCGTCTGGGAGCTTGTTTCTTATCACAAGAAAACACTCTTAAATCAGCTTGCATGAATTCTTTCTCTGTGGCTGCACCACAGAGATGGAGGGTGAGATGGGGCCTCTTTTAGGAGCATACCAACACTTAATTCTGTCTTATTAACAAGCATTGCCGCTACAATGTATTAATAAATGTATCCTCGTGTATTAGTACCTGTGTGTGTGCGTTGTTTGAGTCATATCGCATGGTTGGATTCTAAAGCCATCAAAAGAATCAATTTTGTTATTTACTGCTACAATTAATAATAGTCCCAGTAAATGCCCAAACCCTACAGAACTGGTGCCTTCAGAGAGCACACTACACTTCTTTTTACACTTGTAAGAACATTGCAACATTAGTATCCAGAATCACATCACCTTGTAAAACCGCCAGGTGGAGCAATTAAAGTTTAACCTCTCATGTACAGCATTTCAGCTGTCACCAGAAAATAAATCCCGATCACTGCTGAGGGACAATCTTTATCCAATTAAGAATTTAAGTTGTGTATTATTGTGTATTAAAATGTGTATTACAGCACGTCAATCATTAAACATTATAAAGTTGGTGTATTTTATAAAAGCTGCTCAGTTGGACAAAAGTACACAACCTTCAAGTTCAAGTTCAAGTTTATTGTCATTATACTCATATAAAGGTATATGGTATAACAAAATGCTATTTAGCTAGCTCTCAGATGATACGTAGTACAAAAAAAAACTACAATTGTATAATAAAAGAAAGAGAGACAACAGGCAGTATGCAAAAAACAACAACAGGCAATGTGCAAAGAAGGTAACAAGAAGGTAACAGGTAATGTGCAAAAACAACATCAGATGTGCAAAAACATACATCAACAGAATGAAATAAAAGAATAGAAATTATGGGGAGTGAACTTTTTGACATGTAAGGTAGAGGTAGATTTCAATGTGTGAGTTTTTTGTAAGAAAAAAAGAAGGCACTGTGAGGTTCAGATCATAGGTGAGAGGTGAGGTGAGAGTGAGAGAGGCTGGGAGTTTAATAGTTTGATAGTGCAGGGGAAAAAACTGTCTCTGAGTCTGGTAGTCCGGGCCCGAATGCTCTGGTACCGTTTTCCAGATGGTAGAGGGTCATACAGTCTGTAACTGGGATGTGTGGGGTCTTTGATGATGCTTAGAGCTTTCCTCAAGCACCGTCTGTCATAAACATCCTGTATAGATGGGAGGGCAACCCTAGTGATAGATTGGGCAGTTTTCACCACCTGCTATAGGGATTTGCTGTCAGCAATACTGCAGTTGCCATACCACACTGTGATGCAACCTGTCAGTGTGCTTTCTGTAGTGCATCTGTAAAAGTTAGTGAGGATCTGGGGTCATATCTTAGCCTTCTTCAACCGTCTTAGGAAGTACAGGCGCTGTTGTGCTTTCTTGATCAGACAGGTGGCATTGAGAGACCATGTGAGGTCCTCAGTGATATGGACGCCAAAGAATTTAAAGTTACTGACCCTTTCCACTTCAGTCCTGTTGATGTGGATAGGGGCATGTCCGTTTTGAAGTTTTCTGAAATCAACGATCAGTTCTTTGTTTTTACTGACGTTGAGGGTGAGGTTGTTGTTTTCACACCACGTTGTATGGAGATTGACCTCCTCCCTGTAGGCCCTCTCATCATTGTCTGTGATCAGACCTACAACTGTGGTGTCATCGGCAAACTTGATGATGGGGTTGGTGTTGTGTTTGGCTTTACAGTTGTGGGTATAGAGGGAGTAGAGCAATGGACTAAGCACACACCCCTGGGGGACTCCAGTGTTCAGAGTTAGTGTGCCGGAGGTGTGGTTTCCAAGCCTGAGGTCTGCCTGTCAGAAATTCCCGAACACAGTTGCAGAGAAGAAGACCCAATGCACTGAGTTTCTTGACTAGTTTCTCTGGAATGATAGTGTTAAAAGCTTAGCTGAAGTCGATGAATAGTAGTCTTGCATATGTGTTCTTTTTATCCAGATGAGATAGCGTAGTGTGTATGGCAATGGAGATTGCGTCATCTGTGGATCTGGCGGGCCGGTAGGCAAATTGGTACGGGTCCAGTGTGTTTGGAATGGTGTCCTTAATGTGCTTCATGACCAGCCTCTCGAAGCACTTCATGACGACAGGTGTTAGTGCCACCGGTCGGTAGTCATTAAGACATATCACTGTAGTTTTCTTCGGTATTGGGATGATGGTGGTTGTCTTGAAGCAGGTGGGGACTACAGCTTGGGCCAGAGACATGTTGAAAATGTCTGTGAATACAACTGACAGTTGATTGGAACAGGCAACCTACCACCCTTATCATAAATATTTTAATTATGCAGAAATATTTTATGCATCAATGTATTTACCGAAGATATTACTAATAGTATTAAAAATGAATGACCATCTATAAGCTGTAAGCTCAAACTATTACCCTGGTCCACTTACTTCGTAACCATCTGTGTAAATGAAAAGACATTGACACACAGCATTTCGTTGATCCGATCACGTATTTGTTTCCAGTCATACAAAGTAAGTCTCTGATTCACCATGCCTTTCACATGCTCATAAACAGTATTAATTTAGGAACATAAACATATTACATAAACTGTATATGGCTGGTATTGGTATTTTAAAGAAAAAATACACACCAGTATTCCATTTTCTTCCTTTTTTAAGCATCAAAGTCTTACTTGTGGTTATTTTGGAAACGTTTTTACTTGCTCCTTCTGACAATATTGAGATTGTATACTTTGTGAAAAGTGATAGTCCTTTAACCTTTTCTGTTTTCGCCGTAAACAAAAGCATACTTTTAGAATTCGATTAAAATGGAATATAATATGGAATCACGTATCTAAACAAATTAATAACTATATAATTATATTAATGTACTGCCTGGTGGAATAAACTGAGGAGTTAGTTAATGTGACACCGAATTATGAAAAATTATTGCCTCTTTTTACACCTGAGAACAAATGAGAACATTCCACTCAGTGGGAGATGCATTGTTATCTCAATCACCTGCGAATTTGTTTTACACCACAGGAAGTGGGGAGAATGTGATTGTACAGTATCTGTACAGAATGTGTGTTGCATTTACAAAATTAAGTGTTTAAAGTGTATAATTAAAAAGTAAAAAAAACCTAAAGCTTACACAAAGATTCTAAGATGAACACGAGGAAGTGTATTGCATGTCTAATGGTCTAACCCCATTTTGATTAAAATCGCAAACGTGTTTTAATTTCTTTAAAATACCAATACCTGCCATATACAGTTTGTAATGTAGGGATTTCTATATTTATGTCTTTATTTAGTGGTTACATTAGCGACAAAGGTGTTCAGTAATGCATATGCCGTATGGCATACATGTTTGTAATGACAATATACAGATGCAGCCATTCAAAATGCGCGGTAAAAACCCACGGTACAGTAACCTACCCACAAGCCACTGCAGGGCACCGGAGGGCACCGCGGTAAGTGATTGGCTGGCCAAAATGACCAACAGGGGCACTCGTGGTGTATTGGTTAGTAGTGAAAAGATTTAATCATTTAATGTCTTTACTGTGCACATTTTAATCCGCTTAGTTTTGAATATTTATATGGAATTTTACCACTAAAGGGAAATTTTAGTAGCTGAGCATAAAAAGAAGAGGAGCATAACGAATCTGAAGGTCATAAACGATATTAATTTAGGAACATAAACATTACTGTATGTACAGATGCAGCCATTTAAAGTGCGCGTTACAGACACATACCGCAGGTGGCGTCGCGCATTGTGACGCAAGATGACGCGCGGTACCACGGTACGTGATTGATTGACCGTCAGGGGCACTCGTGGTCCGTTGGTCTGTTGTAGAAAGACTTACAGTAAACGTCTTTGCTGTGCCCGTTGTAGATATTGAATTTTACCACTGAAGGGAAATCTTAGTAGCTCAGCATAAAAAGAATAGGAGCATACTGTAACGTGTGTGAAGGCCATAAACAATATTAATTTTGGAACATAAACATACAGTATATGGCTTGTCTTGGTACTTTAAAGAAAAAAATACACACCAGTATTCCATTTCTCCCTAAACATTTTAAGCATCGAAGTCTTTAACTAAAGAGATACCGGAGTCAACAAGCATACTTTTAGAATTTGATTAAAAGGGAATATAATATGGAATCGCGTATCTAACGAAATTAATAACGATATAATTATATTCATGTACCGCAACACAAGAATAGTACACGCTGTACATTGTCTGTCGATAATGTTTCTGTAGTGCTTTTTCAGCACCCTGCATGTGACTGCACCGGTGGCGCTGTGGATTTGGTTCCTGACTCCCATGTCACACGGGCTGTGATCGAATCCCATGTAACTATGACTTCATTTTTTAACAAACATTTCTTTGAAAAAATGAAATGTTTCCCTTGGTCAGAGATTAAATAAAACCTCACTCGCACCAAACAAATTTATATTTCTAAATATCACAACATGATCAGATTTAAGTATTTTTAATAACAATGAATAGTCACTTATGCGTTACAAAATAAACAGATTTAAATCGTAAACGCGTGTTTAAATATATGTGTTTAACGGCGATATACTGTATAAAAGCACCGATTCTTATGGAATGTTTTGATTTTTTTTAATCGCGTATCTAAGGAAAATTGCAGTATAATTTTGTTCATGCACAAACAGTGGCATGTTACATTATAATTTGGGTGTCTCATTTTGCCAGAAAGCTCTAAATTGCATTTTGAGTGCGGTTTTTGACTTTTTCTAAATTGCAACCCATAAATAAAGCTGATAAAGCTTAGACTAACTGTATTCTAAACTGTATTACAACAGCACATTGGACAATGCAATGTAAATTGCAAAAATGCACTTGGAATCTGTCCAAGCCCTCCGACAAACATTATTTAAACTGTGACACTGATCATTCATCTCTAAATAAACTTTATTTTATATAGCATTTTAAGCGAATAGGTAATTAGATTGCTCATAAACCTATTCACTTTTTCTACATAAACACAGCCTGATTGCTCTCTGAAAATGCTTTTCCTTTATATTTAGGCTCAGATTTCAACTATAGATCGTATTATGATAAACTTTCTTGGAAAAATGTATTTTATGTAAACCATGTTTGCTATTAATTCATTTAGGGCTAAAATACATTAATTGTCTTCCAATCGAGTCGAGTTGACATTGGAAGCTTGCCTTTACCAGTATATCGCCTTTAAGCACATATATTTAAACACGTGTTTAAGATTTAAATCAAAACGCGATTCAAATCAATATAAATGTTTATTTTGTAACGCATAGGTGACTATTCATTGTTATTAAAAAGACTTATATTCGATCATGTTGTGATATTTAGAAATATAAATTTGTTTGGTGCGAGTGAGGTTTTATTTAATCTCTGACCAAGGGAAACTTTTCATTTTTTCAAAGAAATGTTTGTTAAATAAAGTCATAGTTCCATGGGATTCAATCACAGACCATGTGACATGGGAGTCAGGAAACTAACACACAGTGCCACCGGATTTGATAACGCTATAAAAACGCTATAAAATAATGTGACTAGGCACAGAACAAGTTTACACCACAGTACAATAATAAATGCTGACCATGACTTTAGAAGCATAAATTACCTTACACTCAATTTAAACACAAGCTGTCTTCAGCCCTCTAAGCTGGTTCATACAGAAATGTAGAGATCCAGGCTCAGAACACACAGCTTCATTAGCGAATACATATGCAGGACAACTAGAGAAGACGTTTTACAGAGGATGGATTTTTAGAAACATCCCATCAGTGACATCACTGAAGTCAACTCCTAGGTACTGTAACTGTCGTGTGGATAGTTTCACAAGAATCAGACAAAGGTTTAAGCATCACTTGTTCTAGATAAAACTGCAAAAAAAAAACAACAACAACCCATAATGTACTTTTTTGCGGCTCTGTTTGCCCTAATCATATATTCACAACGTGAAATTAGAAAATAATATTATGTAACCAAAATCTGCAATATGGAAACAGAACCTGTGTAATTGTTGACAGATGATGTACTCGTAACATTTTTACAAGACGAACTACAACATTTAAAAAATGACTTGTATGTACTTGATATCTCTAATCAATCCACTGCACTGCATTAAAACAAAACGAAAACTAAAATGCCCTGGGCATTCCGTTTCGCGCTTATCAGTTGCTCAAAAATAATTTGACCGTATGAAATGCATAATATACACCTAGAAACATATACGTGAGCAGTATTTACGTAGTATCGGTGTTAAGACATACCTCTCAAATACTGTAAATCAAGTTAAAAATATATCAAGACCGATTCTGGTCATAATGAAACCATGTTTCGTGTATGTTTTCTTTAAAGTACCGAGACCAGCCATATACTGTATGTTTATGTTCCAAAATTAATATAGTTTATGGCCTTGCATAACACACGCGTTGCAGTATGCTCCTATTCTTTTTATGCTCAGGTACTAAGATTCCCCTTCAGTGGTAAAATTCCATATAAATATCCAATACTTAAATGGGCACAGTTAAGACATTAAATATACATATACATACTGTATACAGTACAGTTTTCATACGGTAATATGTTTATGTTCCTAAATCAATCTCTTTTATGAGCATGTGAAAGGCATGGTGAATCGATTCTCAAAAATTACTGTACTTTGCATGATTGGAAAAAAATGCGTGATTGCGAAATGCTGTGGTGTTACTTTTACAAAGATGGTCAATGAAAAAAAGAACGTGGACAAAGGCAATACTTTGTTTACAGCTTGTCCAAGGTAATTCATTATTAATACTATTAATAATATCTTCGTTAAAGACTTTGATGACTACAGCTCAAACATGAGAGGTTGAGCTTTATTAGCTTCAACCTTGTGGAAATTCCGGATACTATTATTTTAATAGCGGTATTATAGGAGAATTTACGGTAACTCGTGGTAGACCGCGTACAGCGCACCACGAAATAAACTTGTACTGCGCGCAATTGGCTACGTCATCAAGCGTCATAACGCATCAAAGAGCTTCATACCGCGGTATGTGATTGGTTGACCGACAGGGGCACTCGTGGTGTGTTGGTTGGTCTTAGAAAGATTTAAATGTCTTTACTGTGGCTGTTTTAGTATTGGATATTTATATGGAATTTTACCACTGAAGGGAAATCTTAGTAGCTGAGCATAAAAAAATAGGAGCATAACGCGTGTGAAGGCCATAAACTATATGAATTTTAGAACATAAACATACAGTATTATAGTATATGGCTGGTCTCTGAACTTTAAAGAAAAAATAAACACCAGTATTCCATTTCTCCCTAACATTTTAAGCATCAAAGTCTTTAACTAACATGTGAAATAATGTGTATATAAAAAGTGGTAGTTTTAAGCTTTTCTGCATATATAATATAGAATCGCGTATCTAAAGAAATTAATAATTCTATAATTATATTCATGTACTGCAACACAATAGTACACGCTGTACAATGTCTGTTGATACTGTATTTGTTAGGCTGTTTAACCACTGCTTATGTGACCTTGCGTGTGGTACTGTAGTCTACGTGTCCGACTTCTAAACGACAGGTTTTGTTTTCAAATCCAACTGGATTTGAAATGACTTTTCTTTTCACAAACATTTCTTTAAAAAAATAAAATAGCAATATTATGGACAATTAATTGACTTTTTATATTTCTAAATATCACAACATTTTCAAATTTAGGTCATTTTTAATAACAATGAATAGTCACCTTCTTTCCTTCTGACAACGGTCCCTGCTTCTGCATCCTGCTTCTATCGTGTGTGGGGGGGATCACTTTAGATCTCCCTTCAGATTTAAAAGGTTATTAATCATATCTTCGGTGTCGC
Source organism: Lepisosteus oculatus (assembly GCF_040954835.1). Taxonomy (NCBI): domain Eukaryota; kingdom Metazoa; phylum Chordata; class Actinopteri; order Semionotiformes; family Lepisosteidae; genus Lepisosteus; species Lepisosteus oculatus. The sequence continues at coordinate 50,631,594 of NC_090696.1, forward strand.
ATCTTCCCAGTGTAGCTGGTCTTTTGCTGCCTGGGTAAACTATCACAAAGCTTTAGAGAACTTAAAATTTCTATTATCAACAAATTGTAAATATGACGTTTACATTGGCGTTATTAATTTTTCACTTGAGTGTATTGAGGATTCTCAGCTGTCACTGAGAGAAGACCCCCCTCTTAGGCTGCGCAAACAATCTTTTAAATTTTAATAGAGATATGAAGACTGTACAGTATGCGTTACAATATAAACATTTACTGTCAAACTTTAAATCAACAATTGATTTAAAGATGGTCTGTCAAAGCGCAATGAAACCTATTACTTGATTCTTATGGACACCCGGTCCCACCCGGGATTAAAAAAAAAAACATGGATTTGCGTATCTAAAGAAATAACAGTATACTGTAACTATGTTCATGCACAAACAGTAGCATGTTACCTTATTAATTTGGGTGTCTCCTCTTGTCAGAAAGCACTAAATTGCATTTTGAGTGCGGCTTTTGACTTTTTAAAATGTTTCTGTAGTGCTTTTTCAGCACTCACCATGTGACCTTGCTGGTGGTGCTGTGGGTTAGGTTCCTGACTTCCCCCCTCACACGGTCTGTGATTAAATCCCACTGGATCTTCTTTTAACAAATATTTCTTTGAAAAAATGAAACGTTTCCTGAGTCAGAGATTAATTAAAACCTCACTCGCACCAAACAAATTTATATTTCTAAATATCACAACATGATCGAATTTAAGTCATTTTAATAACAATGAATAGTCACCTAGGCGTTACAATATAAACATTTATATTGATTTAAATCGCCTTTATTTAAAACCCATAATTAAAGCTGATACTGCTTAGACTTTTAATTATTTTAAACTGTATTACAGCAGCACAAAGTGCTTTTTCACTAAACCTCCTAGAGTAACGAAATGTCTTGCTTTATACAGCTTTTCAACTAAATATATTTATCACTTACGCCTGACATAAGAGGTGCCTGATAAAAAACGGTTGAACAGCTCTGTTGGAGGTTTCGTGAAAAAGGAGGTTTCTCTCTAGGAGGTTTCGTGAACAAGCTGCAGACATGCCAATTGTAATCAATTTTATTTTTAAATACATTTTAGCAAAGTCATGTTCCATAAGAGTACGGTAATTACGGTACAGCTTCAGAATGGTGATTTGCTGACACCATCTGACACCCCTCTGATTGGGGAAAAAAGACCTGCTGATCTGTTCTACATAGCAGGAAGACAACAGAATGTGTTGTTTCTATTCGAAAACGCGTATTTTAAAAGTTTAATTAAGAAGTAAAAACCTTACAGCGTACACAGATTTCTAAACTGATCAGGAGAAAGAAAAATCACCCGTGTTTCACGCATAAAAAGTGGTTATTAACTATCGAAACCTGTTTTTATTTCTCCTGGCAATCTACCTGAATGCGAAACTACAGTATCTGAGAAGAGCCACAATTGAACTCGTGTTGATAATAAGAGAGAGAGAGTCCCCGTTACCCCCATTTTGATTTAAATCGCAAACGAATGTTAATTAAATTTATTTTTTGATTCACAATCAGACAAATGCAACATAAATTGTTATCTTTGTCTTCTAAGTATCTTAATAAACTTTCAGCATAGCTTTCTCCCCATTTAGATTTTTTTTTCTTGGGATTTTGGGATCAAACATGGAGAGATTAGATTGTAATCATTTTTATTTTTTAAATACATTTTAGAAAAGTGTAATCTATACTAAAAAGTTGTATTTATTTAATACCACTCGATACTTATATTAATGGAGTTTAGTGGATACTGTTTAAACTTTTAATTATTTAAAATTGTATTACAGCATTGTACACATGCTTAACAGAGAAGAGGGAAAACTCAAGGCTTACACAGGTTTGAGGGTCTTCTGCTCAGAATGAAACGCTAAAATGTAATGTAGGCTCTGAATGGGTTCAATTATGATTTGGGCTTGATTGAGGTCTAAACTAAAAATTAGACACAAGAAGAGAAGAGGCTCTGGTGAAATTTATCTTTTTTTAATTTCTCTTTTTTTCATGGAAAAATATCTATCCCGCTGCAATCCGGGCACAGAAGGATTAAAAAATGTCAAACAGGCAGGGGGGAGAGTAAGTTCTAAATAAAGATTCCGGATACTATTATTTTGCTTGCAATATCATGCGTTTCTATGCGAGAATATACGGTATTAATAACGTAACTTGCGGTATACCACGTCGAGCGCACCGCAAAATAATGCGGTATCGCCTGCTTGTTTTGAATGGCTGCATCTGTAGATTGCCTGGCGAAAGGATTTGTAAATATATTTTGTTAAAGCAAGTCAGCTTTTTGCAACACATAGAAGACATTTTTCCAAGAAAAATCTGATGACAAGGAAGAAAAATCATCCGTTTTTAGTGCATAAAAAGTGTTTTTTAACTATCGAAAGCCACTTTTAAAAGCTTTTAAAATCATGCAATGTCTAAGTTAAGCTGATTGTACCCATCAGTCATGCTAATAAAGCACCTTGAATTGAATTGAATTGAGAGACAGAGAAAGACACCACACTGGGCAGATACCTAAACACTACCCCAGGGAGAAATAGGAGGACTACCAGAGGAACACCCAAACACCCACACCCCCCAACCCAGACCAGCTCAATCCACAAAGAACAGAACCAGCCCCACCCTACAGCCCTCCAACCCAGACCAACGACCGAATGGGACCAGAACCAGTGCCCCACCCCACACCCCTCACCCAGACCAGCAGCTGAACCGGACCAGAACCACGAACCCCACCCACCCAGCATAACAGCAGAGCTGGACCGATCCCCTCCTGCACAGCTACGCCACAGGTCTGGCCAGACCAGTGGTTTGGAGCTGGGAGAAATCTGGCAGCTCCTACATCTCATCTGCACCCGGCTTATGAGCTGAACTACCAGCACCCACAGCAACAGACACAAATCCAGCACAATGCTCTGTTTTTGTTGATGATGTAAATGTTTGACACAAATCTGATACAGTTCCAGATAACAATAACAAATTGCAAAGATAATTCAAATGCTAACAATGAGATCCTTAATGATTAGTATGTGGAACATTCAGGGTCTGGACTCATCAGCATTTGGGCTGAAGTGCACTGATCCTGAGTTTATCAAGAACATAAAGGAGACAGACATCATGATCCTACAGGAGACATGGTGTCGGGAAGACTTGGCTACCCACTGTCCCCCAGGGTACAAGGAGATCATTATGCCCTCTGTCAAAAAAAAACAAATCACTAGGGGTAGAGACTCTGGGGGGATCATTGTGTGGTACAGAGCGGAGCTCAGTCACTCCATACAATTAGTAAAGAGAGAAGAGTCACAGGTTTGGCTTAAAATCAAAAGAAATACCTATTGTACAGAAAATGAGGTTTTCCTGTTTGCTGTCTACATCCCGCCCTCAGAATCCCCCTACTACAGTGAGAGAATTCTCCCCAGTCTCCACATGGAGATTGGTCATTTCCAGGGCCAGGGAAACGTGCCGCTCTGTGGTGACCTCAATGCATGAACAGGCATGCTGGCAGACTTCACCAGCACACAGGGAAACACTCACATATTCGGACAATCCCCTCTATACCACACACTGGTCATCTCACACAGCTGGAGCCATGACACCACGGTCAACAGCGCCGGCCGCGAGCTGCTCCAGCTCTGTCAAGGGCTAGGCCTGTACATCATCAATGGCAGGAGTAGAGGGGACTCCCTAGGCAGGTTCACCTACAGCTCAGCTCTGGGCGGCAGTGTGGTGGACTATGCCATCACCGACCTGGACCCCTCCTGTATCAGTGCCTTCACTGTCAGGCCACAAACTCCTCTCTCCGACCACAGCCAGATCACACTCTACATGAAGAGAGCACACCAGCACAGAGACACACTGACACAGCCCAGCCAGCTGTATAACCTCAACGAGGCGTACAGATGGGACACAGACAGTTTAGACAGATACCAAACTGCACTGGGCGATGACGAAATTCAGACACTGTTGGACACATTCCTAAACACTCCATATCAAACAAACAAATTAGGCATAACCTTGGCCACACAAAAACTAAATCACCTATTTCACAAACTGACATCAAAATCTAAGCTAAAAACAACTAAATAAAAAAAAATACCAAAAAACAAAAGCAAAAGAAAAGTGGTTTGATACGGAGTATAAAAACATCAGAAATGCACTATGAAAACTCTCAAATCAAAAACACAGACAACCACATAACACAGATCTGTGCCTCAGCTACTGTGACACAGTAAAACTTTACAAACACGCTGAAAAAGAAAAGAAACACATACATAAACAAACAACTTGTAGAAATTGAGGAGTCACTAAATCAGAACTCTTTCTGTGAGAAGTGGAACAATTTAAACATATCAAAACCGGAAGAATTGGCCATCCAAAATGGAACAATCTGGCAATCATACTTTGAAAATCTCTATCAAAAGCTCCCAAATACAAATCAATCAGACCAAAACACCATTTATGAAAAACTCGAAATTTTGGAATTGGTTATCAAAGACAACCAAACCCCTTAGACTCCACAATCACTGAGCAGGAGCTATTGGACAAACTCCAGGCCCTCAGACCACGCAAAGCATGTGGCCAAGGTGGAGTCAACAATGAGATGCTGAGAGACATAGCAGCCCAAAGTTGCAAAAAGCCCTGCTCAAACTCCTCAATCTCATCATGACAGCCGGATGTTTCCCCAAGGCCTGGAACCAAGGACTTGATCACGCCCATCTATAAGAGTGGAGATAGAGTTGATCCCAACAACTACCGGGGCATCTGTGTGAACAGTAACCTGGGGAAGGTATTCTGCAGTATCCTAAATACACGAATACTGGCCTTCCTTACCAAACACAATGTCCTGAGCAAGAGTCAGATTGGCTTTCGGATCACCGCACATCTGATCACATTTACACCCTACACACACTGATAGACAAATATGTCCAACAAAAACACAAAGGAAATTTTTTGGCTGCTTTTTTCGATTTCAAAAAAGCATTTGACTCGATTTGGCATGAAAGATTGTTTTATAAACTACTCCAAAGTGACATAGGGGGCAAAGTGTACGACACAATTAAATCAATGTATTCAGAGAGCAAACATGCAGTGAAAATTGGAAACAAAAGGACCAAATTCTTCACCCAAGGCCGTGGGGTAAGACAGGGCTGCAGCCTGAGCCCAATACTGTTCAATATCTATATCAATAAATTAGCAGGGATGTTGGAGCAGTCTGCAGCTCCTGGCCTCACAGTACACGAAACAGAAATCAAGTTCCTGCTCTATGCAGAAGACCTGGTCCTGCTGTCGCCCACATAACAGGGGCTGCAGCAGAACCTGGCACTGCTAGAGCAGTACTGTGACACCTGACAGTCAATCTGGACAAGACCAGAGTTATGGTTTTCCAGAAGAAAGACAGACCTCAGGGAAACAGCTACAAATTCACACTCAACAACAACACATTGGAGCACACATCCAGCTACAAATATCGGTCTCACCATCAGCTCATCTGGGAGTTTTGATCTGGCAGTGAAGGCACTGAGAGAGAAGGCACTCAGGGCATTCTATGCAATAAGAAGGAGGCTCTTGGACATCAAGCCACCAACGAGAATCTGGCTCCAAATATTTGAAAGTGTAATCCAACCCATTGCCCGTATAGGGAATCCCCTCACAGACCAGGTATACACTCAATGGGACAAACACCCCACAGAAACACCTAACAACAGGTGCAGGGCCAAATTAGGTGAGTACCCACTATTGATAAACATACAGAAAAGAGTATTAAAGTATTGGCTACACCTAAAAAACAGCGACCAAAATTCCTACCACCACAAAGCCCTGCTGAGCCAAGAGCTGAGCCCAAAAAAGAGCCCCCTGAGCTGGTCCTGGCTGAGATTTCCGAATATAGTCTTTCAGGGAATGCAATACTATCTCTATTGGATTTAAATCTGGGGATTCAGCTGGAGTTTTCTCCCAGGTCACTCCTTCTGCTTTAAGCATCGCTTTTGCTTCTGTGTGTTTTGGATCGTCGTCCTGAAAGAAACGGTGCCTTGATCCAAAGTGCTCCCTGATGTATGGGGCGGCATGCTGTTTGACCAAGACTTCCTTGAAGAATTCACAATCCATTATTCCTTCGAAAATAAGAAGTGGTCTCGGACCTCTTCTAGATACACCCCCCAGACATGAACCTTCAGTGGATGTTTTGGCTTTTGCTTGTTCACATATTTTCCCTTTTTATAAAACAAAATGGAAAACTGTTCCAGAGCCACTGTTGTTTCATCAGTGAAAAGTACAACATGAAATGCATCTCCCTACTCCATCCATTGGAAAAAAGAAAAGGAGCATAAAGCGTCTGATGGTCATATTATTTTATTATTATTTTATGACATATTATTTTTACAACAATATTAATTTAGGAACAGCATCAGTGATATTTTTTTAACTGCACTGCATTGGAGAAAATACCATAGCACATTTTGTTTTTACTCCCTGTTGGAAACGGGCTTCCATAAGAATCAGTATAGTTTCAGGGAAATACATTTTTCCTGCATTAAAGTTTAACTCGTTCAGAGCGCCATACATTACAAACTCCAAGCATTTTATTTTGACCTGGACCCTCACACCTGAAGAAGGATTCACAGCCAAAACATTGCGTTTTTTCTCTTCTCTTTTCAGCATGGAATAAACCTATTACTTGTTCCTTTGCAGACTACGCAGGCTGACGCGGCTACTCACCAAAGTAAACGTATTGCAGTACATTTTTATATCGTTATATCAATTTTTTTATTTCTTTTTTCAAAATTAAAAAAATCATTTGCCCAGCCTAAGGGGGGGGGTCTGCTCTCATTGACAGCTGACACTCCTCCATACACTGTATACGTCGTATTTACAATTTTGTAGCATCCATTCACACAGGTAGTAATACACGAGAATACATTTATTAATACATAAAATGTGCATATAAACATAACAGATCTTATCTTAAGGGTTAACAGAATACAACAGGTATATATTCAGTCACGAAGAGTTACAAATACCAAGGGGACATACGTGCAGTATATCATTCATTTAGACCGTTTCGAAGATGAACTTGGATTACAAGTTCTATGCTAGATACTCAGAACAAGCACATCACTCATGCATGTAAACCTAACAGATCTTATCGTGAGGGTTAGCAGAATACAAAAGGTATTCATTCATTCAGTTACAAAGAGTTACACCTATCAAGAGGACATATGTCGGTATATCATTCATTTAGACCGTTTCTTGAATGAACTTGGTTACAACTTCTACATTAGATACTAAAAACAAGTACATCACTCATAGGAATTAAATTTATATCAACTGGTGTTGAGGTAACAATTGAATTCTCGAGCGGTAATGCAGAATGTTGAATACTCATCCGATCTGTGTGGAGTCAGATCTCCTGCAGACACAGAAGAAGTGGTTGGCTGGTTGCTGTGTCCAATCGGCACTCTTTGGCTCGGTGCCAGGCAGTGCTCGGTGTGGCTTGAGAAAAATTCCTGCGATGCGCTGCTGATGCTCTCTGAAGACCAGCTAGTTATTGTTGGCTGAAACTAGCAGTTTGTGCACAGGAGAAAAGTGACTGCAGGTCCCAGCAGGTCAGAAAGAACACCGGTTCATTTCCGATGAAGCACTAGTCCTGAATCCTTAGATTCAGATTGGGTTCACAGTTTACAAGGCTTGCTGCTGGCTAACCTCGGGTGGATCCTTTGGTTACGCACTGGCAACCTCCATTCTCAACTCTTAGAACAAAGGAAAGTCCTGCACTCTGACCCACTGGCCATTACATGGTGGTCCGGGCTGAGTCTGAGGATGCTCAGGAGGAGCCCTGAGGCTGAATGTCCAGCAGGCGCGCTGCAAGAAAGTCCTGCTCTTGGGAACTTTTGTACCCTTGGGAACTGCTCTACAGGTGCTGTGTGTTGCATGTTTTGCCTGGAGGAACTGCGGGTCATTCATTGGTTGAAAGTTTCATGGGCATCAGAGACCCACATGGGGTTAACCTGCCCTACCAGTTCCTGATTGGCTGATGATGAGTAACCATCCACTCTGACCTTAGGGTTGTAAACCAACTTTGAATAACACTTTCCCTTGGAATCTCAGACTTTAAGGTGCCAGAGACTAACATTTATTAAGGTTGCTGGAGAATCTCAGCACTGGGGAGTTGTTCCTTATCAGGACACTTAATTAAACACCTTAATTGTGAACCAAATGGAATTAGAAAATGGAATGGAAATGGAATTAGAAATCCCTACATTACAAGCTCCAATCGTTTAATTTTGTCTATTGCTACAGTATTGACAGCAGTGTAGTTACAAGGAACATGTCAAATCGCATGTGGACAAGCCAAAGCCAAACAATTTGCTGAAGGTTCACGTCTGGGGAGGTATATCTAGAAGATGCCCGAGACCACTTCTTATTTTCAAAGAAATTATGGATTGTGAATTCTTCAAAGTCGTGGGCAAACAGCATGCCGCCTCATATATCAGGAAGCATTTTGGATCAAGGCACCGTTTCTTTCAGGACAATAATCCAAAACACACAGCAGCAAAGGCGAGGCTTAAAGCAGAAGGAGTGAACTGGGTGAAAACTCCAGCTGAATCCCCCGATTTAAATCCAATAGAGATGGTATGGCATTCCCTGAAAGACTATATTCAGAAAATGGCTAAACCCAGCACAAAGCAAGAACTGATCAATGCGAAGTTCTGGGAGTTAATTTTATTAACAGGCTGTTTCGTGTTCTTCCTAAGATTGGTGAGCAGGGGGACATTCGGGAATGTGAGTTATGTGAGTCAGATTATGAATGAATAAAAGCATTTAATTAAAAACATGTTTGCGTTTGTTTGGGTACTGTACCAGTTGTATAATAATGCCACAATATGTATTTTATGTGTCGCAAAAAAACTGGCTTACTTTAACAAAATATATTTACTAATCCTTTCGACAGGCAATCTACCTGAATGCCCAACTATCTGAGAAGCACTCTGTAAAACCAAAAGAACCACAATTAAACAAATCTTGCAACTAAGAGAGAAGAGAGAAATAATACAAGTCCCCATTAGCCCCATTTTAAATTAAAACAAACGTGTGTTTAATTAAATGCCTTTATTGATTCACAATCTGACAATGCAACATAAATCATCTTTGTCTTCTTAGTACCTTAATCAACTTTCAGCATAGCTTTCTTTCCATTTAGATTATTTTTCATACCATCACTAAACAAAGCAAGAGCGTATTGTACTTCCTCTTGGGATCAAATGTGGACAAATTAGATTGTAATCATTTTTATTTTTAAAATACATTTTAAAAAATGTGCAATCTATAATAAAAAGATGTAAGTATTTAATACCACTTGATAGTTATATTAATAAAGATAAGAATTCACGTTGACACTGTTTAGACTTTTAATTATTTTAAAGTGTATTACAGCATCGTACACATTAAACATAAAAAAGTGGGTATATTTTATTAAAGAGTTGGACAGTATAAAGCAAGTATGATTTTAATGTCTGTAATCGCTATTCTTGCAAGTACAAACATAAACTGGAATGCTACAGAACCCTAAACAGACAATACACACTTTTAGTTTAGCAGGATTTGCGCGATAAGCACATTGTTTAATGGGGATGACATTACCCACGTCTATTATCACTGTACAACACTACTTCAACCTCCATAGTCTGGAACAAATAATAGGTTTATTCCATGCTGAAAAGAGAAGAGAGAAAATGCAACATTTCAGCTGTGAAGCCTTCTTCAGATGTGAGGGTCTACAGCTCAAAATAAAATGCTTAAATGTAATGAAGGTTCTGAATGGGTAAAACTTTGATTTGGGCTGGCTAGTGTGGTGACATCATTGCTTTTCATATGAAATCCTGCTTGAATCCTGCTAAATTAAAAATAAGACACAAGAAGAATATTGGACAATGTTGTGAGGCTCTGGTGAAATTTCTTTGTGAACTGCAGAGTTAAAGTGTAAAGTGTCTCCTTCTTTTAAACTTGTTAATGCGACGCGGAATATATTACTATTAATGATGTAGTGCTTTAGGCTCACGTCGGTTTGCGCCCTACACCATGCGGTACTGCTGTGTAGATACAGTATGGACATGTTTTGATATTTAGAAATATAAAAAAATGTCAATATAGTGGCCATAATATTTGCTATTTTGGTTTTTCACATAAACGTTTATTTGTTAAAAGAAAACTCATAGCAATTGCTGGATTTAAACACACAATCTCAAGCTTATAAGTCAATCACTTAAACTATCACGCTACAGACACAGTAACATAGCATAGTGCTGAAACAGCTGTACACATATCAATAGATATGTGTATATACTACTGTTTGTGTTACAGTACATGAATATAATTATATTATTCATTTCTTTAGATACGCGATTGTATATTTTCTTCCCTATTAATCAAATTCTAAAAGTATGCTTTTGTTTACTTCGATAATGAGCGTATTCGCAGAAAAGGTTAAAACAATCACTTTTCACAAAGTATACAAACATACAGTAATATGGTCAGAAGGAGCAAGGTAAAATGTTTCCAAAATAACCATATGTAAGACTTTGATGCTTAAAATGTTTAGGGAGAAATGGAATACTGGGTGTTTTTCTTTAAACTACCAATACCAGCAATATACAGTTTACATAATATGTTTATGTTCCTAAATTCATATTGTTTATGACCTTCAGATGCATTATGCTCCTATTCTTTTTATGCTCAGCTACTAAAATTTTCCTTTAGTTGTAAAATTCCATATAAATATTCAATACTAAGCAGATTAAAATGTGCACAGTAAAGAGATTAAATGATTAAATCTTTTCACTTTTCACGAGTGCCCCTGTCGGTCATTTTGGCCAGCCAATCACGTACTGCGGTACGGTGTGGTGGTTTGTGGGTGGTTGCATGCGGTACGGGTTTGTACAATGCATTTTGAATGGCTGTATCTGTAAGTGTCCTCCTTTCAGTTGGATTGATAGATACAGTGCCTTGCGAAAGTATTCGGCCCCCTTGAACTTTTCAACCTTTTGCCACATTTCAGGCTTCAAACATAAAGATATAAATTTTTTATTTTATGTGAAGAATCACCAACAAGTGGGACACAATTGTGAAGTGGAACGAAATCTATTGGATTTTTTAAACTTTTTTAACTAATAAAAAAATGAAAAGTGGGGCGTGCAAAATTATTCGGCCCCTTTACTTTCAGTGCAGCAAACTCACTCCAGAAGTTCAGCGAGGATCTCTGAATGATCCAATGTTGTCCTAAATGACTGATGGTGATAAATAGAATCCACCTGTGTGTAATCAAGTCTCTGTATAAATGCACCTGCTCTGTGATAGTCTCAAGGTTCTGTTGAAAGCGCAGAGAGCATCATGAAGACCAAGGAACACACCAGGCAGGTCCGTAATACTGTTGTGGAGAAGTTTAAAGCCGGATTTGGATACAAAAAGATTTCCCAAGCTTCAAACATCCCAAGGAGCACTGTGCAAGCGATCATCTTGAAATGGAAGGAGTATCAGACCACTGCAAATCTACCAAGACCTGGCCGTCCCTCTAAACTTTCAGCTCAGACAAGGAGAAGACTGATCAGAGATGCAGCCAAGAGGCCCATGATCACTCTGGATGAACTGCAGAGAACTACAGCTGAGGTGGGAGAGTCTGTCCATAGGACAACAATCAGTCTTACACTGCACAAATCTGGCCTTTATGGAAGAGTGGCAAGAAGAAAGCCATTTCTCAAAGATATCCATAAAAAGTCTCGTCTAAAGTTTGCCACAAGCCACCTGGGAGACACCCCAAACATGTGGAAGAAGGTGCTCTGGTCAGATGAAACCAAAATCGAACTTTTTGGCCACAATGCAAAACGATATGTTTGGCGTAAAAGCAACACAGCTCATCACCCTCAACACACCATCCCCACTGTCAAACATGGTGGTGGCAGCATCATGGTTTGGGCCTGCTTTTCTTCAGCAGGGACAGGGAAGATGGTTAAAATTGAGGGGAAGATGGATGCAGCCAAATACAGGACCATTCTGGATGAAAACCTGTTGGAGTCTGCAAAAGACCTGAAACTGGGACGGAGATTTATCTTCCAACAAGACAATGATCCCAAACATACAGCTAAATCTACAAAGGAATGGTTCACAAATAAACGTATCCAGGTGTTTGAATGGCCAAGTCAAAGTCCAGACCTGAATCCAATCGAGAATCTGTGGAAAGAGGTGAAAACTGCTGTTCACAAACGCTCTCCATCCAACCTCAATGAGCTCGAGCTGTTTTGCGAGGAAGAATGGGCAAGAATTTCAGTCTCTCGATGTGCAAAACTGATAGAGACATACCCCAAGCGACTTGCAGCTGTAATCGCAGCAAAAGGTGGCTCTACAAAGTATTAACGCAAGGGGGCCGAATAATTTTGCACGCCCCACTTTTCATTTTTTTATTAGTTAAAAAAGTTTCAAAAATCCAATAGATTTCGTTCCACTTCACAATTGTGTCCCACTTGTTGGTGATTCTTCACATAAAATAAAAAAATTATATCTTTATGTTTGAAGCCTGAAATGTGGCAAAAGGTTGAAAAGTTCAAGGGGGCCGAATACTTTCGCAAGGCACTGTAGATATACTTTATTGATCCAGTGAGGGAAATTGCAGTGCAACAGCAGCTTAACACAGACAACACAGCCACAGTGTAATGAATAATAATAATTATAATAATAATAATAATACAATACATACAATACAATCAGTACAGTGAGGGGTGCACTAAAAGAGTTACTCACAGTCCAGAACACACAAAGAGCAAACTAGAACAGAACAGTACACAGAAAAATCGTATTGCACATATGAATATAAATATAGATATACATATAAATATAAATGTATTGCACATGTCCCTGGCATATATTGCACACAAAAAAAACTATTGTAAACGGGAAAAGAAAAAGAAGAGATGTATCAGTTTACTGTTCAGTCCAGATACAAGTCACTGTCAATGTTGCCTCTGCCCAGACGCAAGGTGGATGCATTGTACAGTCTTATGGCAGAAGGTAAGAATGACCTCCTGTAGCGCTCCCTGTCGCACCATGGATGAATCAGTCTATTGCTGAACGTGCTCTTCATTTCTACAAGCCTGTCATAGAAGGGATGGGAGACGTTGTCCATGGTGGCCTCTAGTTTGGACACCATTCTCCTCTCAGCCACTACCTCCAAGGGGTCCAGGTCAGACCCAATGACAGAGCTTGCTCTCCTAATGAGCTTGTTCAGCCTTTTAGAATCCACTGCTCTAATCCCAGGGCCCCAGCAAACCACTGTGTTGAAAATGGCGCTCGCTACCACCGACTGATATAACATATGTAGCATCTTACTACATACATTGAAGGACCTGACCCTCCTCAAGAAGTAAAGTCGGCTCTGTCCCTTCTTATAGATGGCCTCGTTGCTCTAACACCATTCCAGTCTATCGTCGATGTGCACTCCGAGGTACTTGTACGAGTCCAAAATCTCCACACCACTCCCATGGATGTAGACAGGAGTAGGTTTGACCTTTTTCTTCCTGAAATCTACCACCAGTTCCTTTGTCTTTGTTACATCCAGTTCCAAGTGGTTCTCCCCACACCACTTCACAAGGCTCCTGACCAGTCCTCTGGACTCCTCCTCCTGGCCACCCTTGATACATCCCACAATTGCAGAGTCATCTGAGAACTTCTGCAGGTGGCATGACTTTGAGTTGTACTTTAAATCCGAAGTATAGAGGGTGAAGAGGAATGGAGAAAGAACCGTCCCCTGAGGAGTCCCTGTGTTACTCACTACCTGTTCAGACATACAGTTCTGAAGTCTCACAGACAGTGGTCTGCCTGTCATAGAAGGGATGTCAGGTAGTCAGTGATCAAGGAGGCATCGACTTGCATCTCCTCCAGCTTTCTCCTTTGAAGTAAGGGCTGGATAGTATTGAAGGCACTGGAGAAGTCGAAAAACATGATCCTTAAGGTGTTGACAGCCCTGTCCAGGTGTGAGTAGGCCTTTTGCAGCATGTAGATGATCGCATCCTCCACACCAACATTGGGCTGGTAGGAGAACTGCTGGGTGTCCAGTGATTGAGGACAGAAGGGCGCCCTTTCTTTGGTTCTGGGACCAGGCATGATGTCTTCCAGAGCACAGGGACTCTTTCCAAGCACAGGCTCAGGTTGAACAGTCGCTGGAGCACTCCGCTCAGCTGATCAGTACAAGCCCTCAGAACTCTAGTACAGACGTCATCTGGTCCCGTGGCCTTACCCTGGTGCAGCCTCTTCAGCTCCTTCTTCACCTGGTCAACCGTGATGGTCAGCCTGGCCTGGGGGATGGTGCTTATAGCGCTTTCAGTGCTGCAGGTGTTAATGGTGGAGTTGTTGGAGAGTGGCAGCTGTGGGGGATGGGGGGGTGAGTAGCTGTTGGGGATCGTACCTGTAGGTGGCCATGATTGTGGGGGGATGGAGGAGCTGTTGGGCAGTCGCAGCTGTGAAGGGTTAGGGAGCGTGTGGCTGTGGGGGGATGGGTTTTGACCCACAGAGGGCCCTGAATCAAACTTGTTAAAAACTGGTTCAACTCGTTGGCCATCTCCAGGTTCCCCTCCGTTGCACCCCCAGCCTGTTTGGAGCCAGCAATCTCTCTCATGCTGCTCTATACATCTCTCACCCTATTCCTTTGCAGCTTGTCCTCTACCTTCCTCCTGTAGGCGTCCTTGCTCTCTCTTAACTTCTGCTTTAGTTCCCTCTGTACACGCTTGACCTCTTCCTTATCCCCCCTCCTAAAGGCTCTCTTCTTTCATTCAAAAGAGCCTTCAGGTCGCTGGTGATCCAGGATTTGTTGTTGGAAAAGCAGTGTATGGCTTTGGTGGGGATGGGATTGTCTACGCAGAAGTAAAAGTAGTCAGTGACACAATCCACCATGCTGTCTGTGTCGCCCCCATGTGGTTAGCACAACACATCGCAGTCGGTAGCCTCCAAAGCACCACATAGAACCTCCAGAGCCTTCTGAGACCATTTCCTCACAGTCCTCATGGTCGCAGATTGACGCTGGACAATAGGCATGTATAGTGGTGTAAGCAAGACAAGGTTGTGATCTGATCTGCCAAGGGGGGGAAGGGCTGTGGAACTATATGCATCCTTAGCATTGGCATATAATAAGTCCAGTGTTTTGTTTTCTCTGGTCGGGCACTCAACAAACTGGTGGAAAGTAGGCAAAGTGGTGGAAATAGAGATGTGGTTAAAAGCTAGAGTGCTTTGTTTGTAGCCTGGTTGTGACTGTGTTTGTGATGTCACACGCTGTCTCTGCGTTTTCCCTAGGTGGAATGTAAACAACAACAAAGATGGCACATGTAAACTCCCGCGGCAGATAGTATGGAAGCAGTCCTATGGCAACCAGTTTGATGTCTGGGTTACAGATGCGCTCCTTAACATGAGTATGTCCAGGATTACACCATCTGTTGTTGGCAAGCACCGCAAGCACCGCAAGCACCGCAAGCCCCCGTCCTTTCCTCTTACCGCTCTCGGTCTTTCTGTCCGCCCGCACCGTCTAAAAGCCACCGATGGTTACATTCAAGTTTGGAATAAGTTCCTGCAGCCATGTCTCAGTGAAACACATGATACTGCATTCTCTATACTCCCTCTGGCTCCTGACCAATGCTCCCAATTCATCCTTCTTGTTTGCTAAGGACCTCACATTTCCCGTGATGATCGAACAAAGGTAGTGTTTAAATGTGCTTCTCTTCACCTTTCACATTGCACCAGCCCTACAGCCTCGGCTTCTCCTCCTCAGCTCCTCCGGAACTGATGGCTTCTCTCCAGTGAGTAGAGCCGGACACACTAATGCGATCAGCTGGTCCCGCATGTAGACAATGCCTCTGTAGATAACGGCATTGCAACCCGATAGAAACAGAGGTCCGAGTATCAGAAAAGAACAAGAAAAAGTATTTCAGCTTCCTAGTATCCATCATGTTGTGATCTCTGATCTTGTTGCCGGCAAGGGTATGAAGAAAAAACACTAACACACTAGCACTAACTAACTGAAAGAAATAAAAAGACAACAAAGAGACACAGAGCTGCTGTAGCAGGCTACCACTAACAATGCGCCATCTTAAAAAAATTATTGCATAATTATTTTTATGTTTTCTCTATTATCATTGAATCCATCAACTAATTCACTTGTGGTTATTTTGGAAATATTTTGACATGTTCCTTTTAATACAGAGTTTATAAAGTGGGGCTCTCTGAACGAGTTAAGCTTTGATGCAGTACAAATGTATTTCCCACAAGCTATACTGTAGTTGCTTTAAAACTATACAACATTGCACTGTTTGCATGTGGTACGTCTTTGTTCAAGTTTTAAAACTATAGTATGGAAAAATGAGTGTTAAGAAAAAACAGGACATTTGATTGCTGGTTGCCTTATATTTATTTTTAAAATTGAAATAAAAAAGATACAATGACATGTTCCTGCCTAACTCAAACACTGCGTGACTTTAAAAGCTGTAAAAAATGGTTTATATAGCAGAATGTCACCTTGCTCTTATAACCGATGATCTTCTGGGCCATATTGACCACTCTCTGCAGTTACTTTCGTTCTCGCGAAGAGGTGTTGCCATACCACACGGTGATCGCAAACGCGGGTTTAAATATATGTGTTTTTTGATTCACAATCAGACAAATGCAACATAAATTGATATCTTTGTCTTCTAAGTATCTTAATAAACTTTCAGCATAGCTTTCTCCCGTTTAGATTTATTTTTCTTGGGATCTTGGGATCAAACGTGGAAAGATTAGATTGTAATCGTTTTTATTTTTTAAATACATTGCGGAGTTAAAGCAAGTTAAAGCCTTGATTTTATATATCACCTTTAAAAGTGGAATCTCAAAGCAAAGTAAATACCCAACACCGATTGTACCCCTCTGTCATGCTAATAAAGCACCTTGAATTGAATTGAATTGAGGGATAAACAGGCAAATAAGATACACTCCACAGACATTCACAACAGCGACATATCATAAAACGTTTGCACATATAGTTAAGTTATTACTTGGTTTTCAAAGTGCAATGAAATACAATATTGTTGTTGTTGCTGTTATTGGTGTTTTTATCCTGTAAAGCGTTTTGAGAAGCCACCTTTAAAGGCGATATATAAAAGCACTGAATCTTATGGAATGTGTTCCACAGTCAGGAACCTAACCCACAGCGCCACCAGCAAGGTCACATGCTGAGTGCTGAAAAAACACTACAGAAACATTATCAACAGACAATGTACAGCGGGTATTATTCTTGTGTTGCGGTACATGAATATAATTATATCATTATTAATTACTTTAGATACGCGATTCCATATTATATTCCCTTTTAATCAAATTCTAAAAGTATGCTTATTGACTCCAGTATCACGTTAAAGACTTCGATGCTTAAAATGTTTAGGGAGAAATGGAATACTGGTGTGTATGTTTTCTTTAAAGTACCGAGACCAGCCATATACTGTATATAATACTTAAACGGGCACAGTAAAGACGTTTACTGTAAATCTTTCTATGACACACCAACGGACCACGAGTGCCCCTGTCGGTCAACCAATCACGTACTGCGGTACCACGCGTCATCGTGCGTCACAATGCGTGACGACGTACCCAATTACCTCCGGTACGTGTGTGTAACGCGCACTTTGAATGGCTGCATCTGTATATATAAGCTGTGTAGAGCCATATCCCCTTTGAGCTACTATAGGTACTATAACTATTACGGCCCTTATTGTGGTTCCTTGTATGCATACAATAAAGCTTGGCTGGACGAACTAACACTTCAGGCTCGAATTTCTTGGTTTCTACAATTTGGCACTGTGAGCAGGGTACTCCAACGGCACAAGACTTTCACACCTGACACCCGAGACAGCATTCTATACACAAAATCAGAGGTAAGGACTCCTCTTTCCAAAAGCCCCAACTCTCTGTGGTGCTGTGGTGGGGAGGCTCCCTTGCCTGAGTGTAAGTTTGCCGAGCCAGCAGGAATTCTGCATTTTCTATCTGGTACTGTATACCCCGATTCTGTCCCGGGCAGGCATTTTCTATCTGGTGTTGAAAGGCCCAATTCTGTTCCGGGCAGGTATTGTCTATCTAGGTGCTGTCAGGCCCGATTCTGTCCCGGGCAGGCATTCTCTAGCTGGTGCTGTAAGGCCCAATTCTGTCCCGGGCAGGCATTTTCTATCTGGTATTGTAAGGCCCAATTCTGTCCAAGGCAGGTGTAGCGGTGAGGCTTATTAATAAGATAGAATTAAGTGCTGCTGTGCTTTCCCAAATGAGGCCCCATCTCTCTCTTCATCTCTGTGGTGCAGCCACAGAGAAGCTATTCATGCAGGCTGATTTAAAGATGTTTTCTTTTGATAAGGGACAGCTCCCAAATGAGGATGCACTTAACTAAGCCTGGCTATCATGATCAATGGTCATCCATTGGCGCCTATCTGTCTAGGGAGTGCCAGATGGACATCTGGACTGCATTGCTAAGTGTCAGGAGTAAGTGACTCATATCTCACCTTGATCAACCAATCAGGGACTGGTAGGGCCGAGTAACCCATGTGGGACTCTGATGCCCATGGAACTTTCAGCCAATGAATGAGCTGAAGTTCCTCCAGGTAAAAGCAGGCAGCACAGAGAGCCTGAGAGATTCAGCAAGATTCAGTGGAGAATTCTGTGGACTTTTCTAAAGGGAATTCAAACGAGAATTCCAGGGCAGGACGGCCCAGGAGCAGAAGGCTTCCAAGGGCAGGACATTCTCGCAGCGCACCTCCTGACCATCCTGAGACTCAGCCCGGACAACCACGGAACGGCCAGTGTGTCCGAGTGCCAGAACTTTCCTTTGTTCTAAGAGTCTAGAGCGGAGGTTGCCAGAGAGTAACCAGAGGATCCACCCGAGGTTAGCACCAGCAGCAGGCCTCGTGATCAGGTCAGAACTGTGGACAGCTGAATCACTATTCAGAACTAGCTCTTCATCAGGAACGAACCGGTCCTCTTCCTGACTTACTGGGACCCACAGTAATCTTTTCTCCTGTGCACAAACTTTGCTAGTTAAAGCCAACACTAACTAGCTGGTCAGTGAGCATCAGCAGCGCACCGTCGCAAGCCGCACAGCACAGCCTGGCACCAAGCCAGAGAGCGCGGATTGGACAGCAACAGCCTGCAACTGTTTCTTTGTGCCCGCAGGAGATATGAATCCCCAGAGATTGGATGAGTACTCAACTTCACTGCATTACTGCTCGAGAATTCAATTGTTATCCCAACCAGTTGATATGAATTTAATTCCTAAGAGTTATGTACTTGTTTTGAGTATCTAATGTAGAAGTTATAACCAAGTTCATTTACGAAACGGTCTAAATGAATTATATACTGAACGTATGTCTTCTTGATATATGTAACACTTCGTAACTGACTGAATAAATACCTTTTGTATTCTGATAACCCTCTCGATAAGATCTGTTAGGTTTATATGCATATTCTATGTATTAATAAATGTATCCTCGTGTATAAGTACCTGTGTTTGTGCGTTGTTTGAGTTATGTCACTTGGTTGGATTCTAAAGCCATCAAAAGAATCATTTTGTGATTTACTGCTACAATTAATAATTGTCCCAGTAAATGCCAAACCCTACAGAACTGGTGCCTTCAGAGAGCACACTACATTACATTAGCAGAAAAGCTTAAAACTACCACTTTTTCACACGCTATTTCACATGCTAGTTAAATACTTCGATGCTTAAAATTGTTAGGGAGAAATGGAATACCGGTGTGTATTTTTCCTTTAAAGTACCGATTCCTGGAATCTGATTGGCTGACACCCTTCTGAAGTGGTTCCATAAAATCTGGTATACAGAAAAGAAAGCGTTGGTACATACAAGTATCTTTTTATACAGTTTTTGCTGTGCTCTTGAGGATCCTTGTGATATTTTGAGCAATAGTTGAATGATAAGTGTCGCATTTTAAATCATTTTCATAGATAGAAATTATGAAACGCCCTGTTAAAAGCAAGGAAGGTTTTATGCCCGTTGAAGTAAAACAAAATGCCTGACAAAGTATGGCTTGGACAGATTCCAAGTGCTTGTACAAATGTGCTAAAGAAATTATACTTTGAGTATACAGCTTTTCCACAGTCATCCATTATTAATACTATTAGTAATATCTTCGGTAAAGGCTTTGATGCATAAATATTTCTGATAAAGGTAGGTTGTGTACTGTTGTCCAACTGAGCAATCTTGCTTTCATAAAATATACCAACATTTTAATGACTGATGATTAACGTGCTGTAATACACAGTTCAAAATTAAAAGCTCAAATGTTGTACATGAGAGGTTAAGCTCCCCCTGGCAGTTTTACAAGGTGACGCCGGATAGTTTCCGGCATGACGTCAAATGACGTGCGATTAACCACGTGATACTGCATGATACCGCGACACACCCACCGGGGTATGCCGCGAAATACCCCACCCATTTTGAATGTCTGCATCTGTACATACTGTATACAGTACAGTTTGCATACAGTAATATGTTTATGTTCCTAAATCAATATCTTTTATGAGCATATAAAAGGCATGGTGAATTCTCAAAAATTACTGTACTTTGCATGATTGGAAACAACTGCGTGATTGCAAAATGCTGTGTTGTTACTTTTACAAAGACAGTCAATGAAAAAAAGAATATGAGCCAGGGCAATACTTTTAGTTTATAGCTTGTCCAAAGTCATTCATTATTAATACTATTAGTAATATCTTCGGTAAAGACTTTGATGGCTCAAACATGAGACTTTGACAGTTCAAACATGAGAGGTTGAGCTTTATTAGCTCCACCTTGCAGAAATTCCAGATACTATTATTTTAATTGCGGTACAACGTGGTATCATGCGGCACTATGCGAGAATTTACGGTATTAATACGGTAACTTGCGGTACACTGCGTTTAGCGCACTGCAAAATAATGGGATATCGCCCGCTTGTTTTGAATGGCTGCATCTGTACATAAAGGTTGGTATGCATAGGTCCAAAATGGGAACCACTGACTCTTATCAAATCTTACAATTTGAGAGAAACAGCATGGAATATGGTGAAAAAGGAGCATTTACCTTCCTCAGAAGATTCTCTTTTTAAGTCTGCTACAGGATTTTACGGGTACGTAATTCTTTTGTCTCATTGAATGTGATATTACAGTATTTCAACAGTTCTAGTGAGAGTGTGCTTTGTTTTACCTATTGAGCTATTAGATGGTCCAGCTATATCACACTCAATGAGCTCAGAAGGATATAAACAGACATATTCAGAACCCCATAATAATGGAAAGCAATAATTTCCTAAAGTTCCAAAATTTTAAAATAATTTTACAGCATTAAACATTGGTCAGTGTTACGATGGCCCACAGTGTTTGCTTTGCAGTTAAGCTATGCTTATGTTTTGGATCCCACTATATATTCTAACTTGACTTGATGTTAGCTAATCATGTCAAAGATATTAACAAAAAACAACTCTGCAACTGTTGATCATATCACTTAAACTACTGTGTGGTTACATCAATTTTCTATTTTCTGCAGCCAGTCAGACATGATAACAAGTGCAGTGAAAGTTTTTTTAAATTATTTTTCCTAAAAATGATTTAACTTAAATATTGTTGGTTACAAGATCTTATTAAAGGTGAAAAAAGGTCTGACATGATTTTGAACAAAAGCTGAATCCACTGTATTTACTGTATTTAGGGGCTACTAGGTTCTGGGGACGTATAAGGTATTAAAATGAGGAGGAGGGACAGGAGAAAATATCTTCAGCCCCATTCCCCATCCCTTGAACAGACTGAGAAAGTAATTTGGAGATGTTTAATATCCAATCATTGCAAAAAGGTGCAGTGTCGCAGAGGTGAGCAGATTAGCAAGATAATGAAAATCTATTAACTATGTTTATAAGGCTGGAAAGCAACAAATCCTGCTGCAACATGGAAAAATTAAAAAATAAATCTCCTGATTAGGACACATCAGTAATTATTATGATTAAAAATCATAACTGTAACATATTCCATCAAGTTTCACTCTCTTCTTTAACAATCATGACATTTCCAAAAAATGAAGCTTCTTAAATGTTTACATATTCACTATCACATTAATATATTTTTCTTAAAGTACTTTAGTTGTAAAATTAAATTGCAGTACTCAATTTAAAGGTCAAACAGTGGTGTCATAATTATAATATAGCATTCCTAATATAATCATATAGTGATACAGCAGAAGGTAACTAAGAAGTGTCTCTTAGTTTTTAACTTAAGTTTACCTTAGCATATCTAAGTAAGGTGTGGGATGATTATTGTTAAGGAGTAGTACAGAAATACACAATATAAGATCACATTAAGAGAAACAAGAAGGAAGGAAGAGGCTAAAAGAGTTGGAACTTGAAGCTTGTGCCAGGCATGAGCCCCTGCTTCATGACCATCCAACAAACCTGACTAGAGCTAAGTAATTTAACCATGCTATTCTGTGTTTTAGGGAATGTGGGTTCCCTGGGTAAAATATGCATCAGTTCGAAACATCTTTCCTGCTTAGTGTGCATTTGTATGGATAGGGTTATAGGCTCCCATTTATTTTGTGGCATCTGGGGTGCAGATAGAGAAATTTAACTGCAGTTTCTTTGTATTTTACTTATAAGGCAGCTTATCTCTTATGTGATGCTGAAAAGAGAAGAGAGAAAACACGTTTCGGCTGTGAAGCCTTTTTCAGATGGATTCTTCACACCTGAAGAAGGCTTCACAAGGCTTTTTTTTCTTCTCTTTTCAACATAGAATAAACTTATTACTTGTTCCTTTGCAGACTGACGAAGCTACCCACCTGAACTACACGTGAACTACTTATCTCTTATGTGGCCTCTGTAGGTATTAAAAGTTTAAAGCTTAGTGGCAATCTGGGGTTTTCTGGGTGACCAGAATGCTAAGCCTCTGAAATGCCTTATATTTAAAAATATATAAAATATGAAGTATTTAAAAAATCCTGAATTGAATTGAACCAGTTGAAATGTTTTTTACTCCACTGTTTAACAGTATTCGTTTTTTCTCATTCATATACTTAATAACATCATTAAAAATTGTACGTCAACATAGTGTACATATTTTTTTAAGGAGTCTTTATTTGTTAAAATAAAAATGTGTGCACTGACCTGGAATCAAACACAGATTTCTGGGTTGATAGGCATGCAACAAATCCACTGTACCAACGCGCAGCTTGGAAACAGCAGAAACAGACAGGTCAAAATATTTCCAAAGTAATCACGACTGAATGAGTTAAAGAAATTGATGCAGATGTTTAAAATGAAAATGGAATATAGTAATACTAACAGCTGTATAAATATATTATATTTAGATCCTTAAATTAATACTGTTATTAATTTCTTTAATTCTGTCAGATCTCCATCCCTTCCTTTAGAGAGAACTCTGACTCTTTTTGTGTTTTAGTTTCATTATCACTTACACCTGTCCCTGGTTTCACCATATATTATGGTGCTCTGCAGTGGAAGATGGATGCCCTGAGGCCCGCCTAGCATCAAGTCGCCCACGGCATGAAGACATAGGCTTCTGAACGGTGTCCTGACCAGCTGAGTCCAGGACTCAGAGCACCTAGCCTCGTTACTCTGTTTTTAAACTTCCTTGTCCCTGATCCTGCTCCTGTTTTTATTCATGTCTTGTCTTGGATGGATCACCTGGTTTTGGATTTTGGACTGCACACTGATTTCCTCTTTGGACTTTTTTGAACTTGTTTGACTGCACCCCCCACTTGCACCTGGATCACTGTCGGCATCGCCCCCCAGTTTCCCATCCCTTCTATTCCTCACTGTGTTTTCCCCTTCTCTCATTAAAATGCCTGTTTTTGAAACACAATGTTTCAGATGTCAATAATTTAGCGAAAAAAATAAAATAAAATAGGCCCGATGTAAAGCTAGCCCTGAATACTAAGATTCAGCAGTTGACAATTCCAACTGCAGTTCACTAGTTAATCAGGCGAGCGTTCGCAGTGGGGTACCAGTGGTTCACGAGGCTTGATGGTGGGCTAACCTTGAATGGATCCTTTGGTTTTGGATCCTTTGGTTACGTGCGGGCGACCTCCGGTCTCAACTTTTAGAACAAAGTTAAGTCCTGGCACTCGGACACACTAGCCGTCATGTGATTGTCCGAGATGAGTCTGAGAATGTCCTGGAGGGGCACCTTCTGGGCCCTGTCCTGCCTCTTTTATCTAGAGGAACTGTGGTCATTGGTTGAAAGTTCTGCAGGCATTCGTCCCATGTGGGGTTACCCTGCACTACCAGTTCCTGATTGATTGATTGATCAAGGTGGAATACGAGGAACAATGCTCCCTGACATTAGTGTTGCAAACAACCTGGGATGAGACTCTCCCTTGGAGACTCCCAGACAGTAAGGCGCAAGAGATTACCATTTATTAGGGTGGCTGGAGAATCTCTGTCTTGGGAGCTGTTCCTTATCAGGAAACTCTATCAGATAATAAAAACACCTTAAATCTGAACCGAATGGAATGGCCTCTCTGTGTCCAGCGCCATTAAGATGAGGGAGAGACAGACTGGCAAGGGAGCAGCAAACGTAATTCCTGTATTATTAATAAGTCATGCCGCTACATATCCCCCCTATTTGGTGGTCACAAGGTTCTGAAACGTTGTTGTCTTTAAACCAAAACACTGGGTTAAGTGATATCCCTTGTATCATTAAAACATTAACCTTAAATGTGCACACTACTGCTCAAGAATTCATACAGGAACCAGCATTTGAAACAAACATTATGAACAACATCCGCTAGAACAGATGTTAAGTCACACTCACATGAGAAGCTGACCATGACTTAGCTTATCATAACACCTGGAGTATGTATAACCAAGGTAGGGGACATCATCTCAGTCTAGGCATTACACATCAGGAAGTTTTCTGTCAGTATCTGATACCTCTGTAGTAGGCAGATATTTGGGGAGAGGTCTCCTCCTTTCTTTGACATGTTACCTTTGACCCATTTTTGCTACCTGGTAACATCTTGATGTGAGAGTACAGCATCCAGAGTACCCTGCCAGTCATGAACCAGCTACCCAGCAGCAGCGTTAGAACAACAGTTTCTGTTCCCAGCCCCCCGATGAACCACAACAACTGGGTTGGGCACCTACCAGGGTGGTTTGGAGGTCAGTTCCATTAAAGGCAAACTACCCTTACCCCTTAAAGGCTTACTGTTTCTTTGATTTTACTTCCCAACTCAACAGTGTGGCCCCTTAAGGCATCCAAGACCTCAAGTTTTGTCTTATATTGTCTGGTTCTAGACAGTATAGTGTTAAGTCACCAAGATGCACTATGACCTCCTCGAGAACTTGCAGGAAAACTGTTTGATTGGGCAGCTGCATTGTGGTAGCTGTATCATGCCTGTCATAAGTCATTATGACAGTTAAATGTGGTATCCTGACCAGCCACTTACTTCCCACCTGCTCTCCATGGGGTTCATTAACCTCCCTCTGCTCGTTATAGTAGCTGTACACCCTTCACTGGTGGATCATTTAGACACAGCCAATGGATAGCTTTGGTAGACATACCAATCTCAAGATTTGGAACCAAATTCAATCTTGGATCATCTTCTCGGTGAGCTACGAGCAGTGGGGTGGTTAACTTCACATGCTCTTCTACTGGGGAGAGTGGGATCAAGTGGGTTGGGATTTGTCCCATTGCTAAACTGGCTACAGTGGCACTAAGCTTTCTAAACAGGTCTTGCGTCAACATTCTGGCCTGTTGCACACAAGCATAAACCCACTTTATAACGCTGACAATCTTGCCCACTGTGTGGAGGATATTATTTAACCCTGTTGCATAGAAAGTTACCCATAGGGTTTTCCCTAGGCTTTCCAGTTCTTGCTGCTGTTGATACAGCCTGTCACTACCCTCTGTCATCTCCTTCTGCATCTCTGATACCTGCCTTCATGGGGCAGTCAGATTGAAAGTGCCAGTAACAAACAAACCTACCAAAAATAACAAACTCACAACAGTGGCGGCAGCAATCAGTCCCCCCAAAAGTCTTATAGTGTAGCTGATCCCAGTTTTTTCCTCCTGAGTGACCGTCACCTTTCTAAGCTGGCGGTGTATGTACTTGTAATGTAATGTAATGTAATGTAGGGGCACCTTCTGGGCCCTGCGCTGCCTCTTTTATTTGGAGGAACTACAGTTGTTCACTGGTTGAAAGTTCCGAGGGCATTGAGTCCCACGTGGGGTTACCCTGCCCTACCAGTTCCTGATTGATTGGTTGATTGAGGTGGAGGATGAGGAACAATGCTCTCTGACATTAGGGTTGTGAACAACCTGGGATGAGACTCTTCCTTGGAATCTCCCAGACAGTAAGGCACCAGAGATAACCATTCATCAGGGTGGCTGGAGAATCTCAGCCTTGGGAGTTGTTCCTTATCAGGAAATTCTATGAGATAGAAAAACACATTAAATCTGAACTAAATGGAATGGCCTCTCTGTGTCCAGCACCACTAAGATGAGGGAGAGAGAGACTGGCAAGGGAGCAGAAAACTTCATTCCTGTATTATTAATAAGCCATGGCACTACAGCAGTGTGATCATATACTGTATATAATAATAATAACATCACTTTATTAAGCGTTTACAATTTCTTGCATTAGGATGTATCTATTCACATACCCCAGCTTGCTCTCCATGAGACACACAGACAGGGAGAAAGCCTGGGGTCAGAACGCAGGGTCTGCCATTGTACGGTGCCCCTGGAGCAGTTAGGGTTAAGGGCCTTGCACAGGGGCCCAATGGAGTAGGATTCCTCTGCCGCCTGCGGGATTTGAGCCAGCAACCTCCAAGCCACAGCCACAGATCCTTAGCCACAGAGCCACCACTCCACCCATATATATATATACTGTATACACAGTATGTTACTGTATGGTTTTAAAGCCATTATAGTATAGTATGTGTGAAGTATATTTTTATAATCAAACTTTAAAATAAAATTGTTTCCTGATTATCTTCTGCTTAAATTTGCATTAAGACAAAATTATGATTTTTGCTCATGTAAACCTGAAAGGAGCACATTGCGTTCACAGCACGCCATAATAATAAACTATTTTTATATATACAGATCCAGCCATTCAAAATGCACTTTTGAAGCTGTGTCAAAACGTGTGGCGTATCATAACACATCATAATGCATACCGCATCATACCACATGTTATGATAATAGTATTTGGAAGCACCTTGTAAAATTGTCAGGTGGAGCTTATAAAGCTTAACGTCTCATGTACAGCATTTGAACTGTCGCCAGATGACGCCCAGTTTTGAAATCCTGGTCACCGCTGAGGGACAATCTTTTTCCAATTAAGAATTTAAGTTGTATACTCTTTAGACTTTTAATAATTTTAAACTGTATTACAGCATGTTATTCATTAAACATGAAAAAGTTGGTATATTTTATGAAAGCAAGATTGCTCAATTGGACAAAAGTATACAACCTTCCACCTTCATCACAAATATTTTAATTATGTATAAATATTTTATGCATCAAAGTCTTTACGGAAGACATTATCAATAGTATTAATGAATGACCTTGGACAGGCTGTAAGCTCAAAGTTTTACCGTGTTCCACTTTCTTTGTAACCGTCTGTATCAGTTTAACTCATTATTACTTGCGGTATCGAAGTAAAAAAGCTCATACATTTTAGGATCTTATCTAAAGAAATGCATAATGATATTAATTTAAGGATCTAAATACATGTATATAGCTGGTAGAATTACTGTAATCCACTTTCTTTGTAAACACATTTTATTTTTAATTTGACTCATTCACGCATGATTAATTTAGAAACATTCATAAGCTGTTCATTTTATGTAGGCAATCTGAGTTCAAGTTTTTCTTCTAGCAAAGACTTTAGACATAGAGCCAGCAGCCTACAGATTTAAAGATCACAATTTCACAGTTTTTATTTAAACAATATCTAGTACCTGGTTGCATTTTTAGAAACCTTAGTTTGAATAAAGCGGATCCAAGGTGCAAGTAACTTCATAACACGAGAATGCAGTATGCTATATTTTTTATGCATCAGTTGAAGCCTTCTGACTAGGGGTGAAAACCAAGGTTCACTTTTTTCTGTCTCTTCCTACTCTCTCACCCGCTGTGATTCGGGCACAGAATGGTTAAAAATGGGAATAAGTCAGACAGGCAGAGGGAAGGGGGAGGAGTGAAACTGTTACCTGTCCTGGATAAAGTGGTTAGAAAATATGTGGATTAACCTTGGACGGTCTGTAAACCAAAAATTTATAGAGGATACACACTGTGTCTTTTCTTTTCAGCTTGGAATTAACTTTTACCTACTAGTATATTCCATTGCAGCTACCTTGTCTAAAGCTCTGTACTTTTCACAAAGGCTAGGACTGTCAAGACCCCACTGGATATTGTTATGTAGAATAGACAGTTTTGTGGGATGGGAAGAAAGTTTCACTAGCATGCACTGTTGTCATTGTTAAGGAACAAGTAATAGGTTTATTCCATGCTGAAAGGAGAAGAGAGAAAACACAACATTTCGGCTGTGAAGCCTTCTTCAGCTGAATAGTTGTCATTGTTGTTGTTTAACATAAGGCAACCAGCAACCAAATGTGGGAAATACACATCCTCATTTTGCTGAAATGGATAAAGAAATCATGCAGTAGTTATGTGGAAGCCGCTCTGTTTTATTGACAGGCACTATGCCTCAAACCTGTGTTGTACAGTGATATAGACGTGGGTAATGTCATCCCCATTAAACAATGTGCTTATCGCGCAAATCTTGCTAAAATTAGACACAAGAAGGTATTATTGGACAATGCTGTGTGGCTCTGGCAGACTTTCTCTGTAAACTGAAGAGTTATAGAGGAGACCCATTGTGCATCACCTCTTTTTACACTTGTAAAAACATTCCAATGTCAATGCTGCACGGAAGATATTGTAGCGTTTACAGGTTCTTCTCAGAACAAAGGACCAGTGGAGATGCGATTAACGAACCAAGCGATAGCTTTATTCTTTAACAACCACAGAACCAAACACAGGATATACACACACATGAGGAGACTGATGGAACACGTATACATCTTTAGGGTGGTAATTACTTAACAACACATTATGCACTTCTAAGACTACACAGGACACTAGAACTACTATGACATTATTTACATCAAGATGACCAGCGGCTGACCCTCAGACTCTCCCCGGCTACAACTCCTAGCCTGCCCAGCGGTACTATGAGCGTCTAGGGGCGCTTCCTCCTCACCACCTGGCGAGGGCGTTACAATATCATAACCTTTTAAATCTGAAGCTGTTAACTCTACTTCACACATGCATAACAAGATTATGGTTTCAAAATAAAAAAACATTAAACTTAGATTGGATGAGAACGTCGTGATTGTTTCGCAAGGATGAGAAATATGACAATTTGTTACAGTTACCATCAGGAGAAAAACAACAAGGAAAACATCATATTTACAGTTTGTTGAAAATAAAAATGTTAAGTTCTCTAAAGCTTTCTCAGTCAAGAGGTGACTCAGTTTCAGGTGTGAAGAATACAGATCTCCAATTCAATTGCAGCCTAATTGCATTCTGGGGAATGTAGTTTTGTCAAGAACCTCCATCTTGTTTCCATCTATTACTCTCTCATGATTCATCATGCGTGAATGAGTCAAATTAAAAATAAAATGTGTTTACACAGAAAGTGGATTACAGTTACACTACCAGCTATACAAATACATATATTTAGATCCTTAAATAAATAGCGTTATTCATTTCATGTGATTACATATTCTATTCCCTAATATTCAAATTCTTAAAAGTATGCCCTACTTTTAGTTGGGTATAAGATGCAGCCATTCAAAGTGTGCAGCCATTCACTGTGCCTGTTTTAGTATGGAATTTTACCACTGAAGGGAAATCTTAGTAGCTGAGCATAAAAAGAATAGGAGCATACTGTAACGCGTGTGAAGGCCATAAATTATATTAATTTTGGAACATAAACATACAGTATATGGCTGGTCTCGGTACTTTAACGAAAAATTACACACCAGTATTCCATTTCTCCCTAAACATTTAAAGCACCGAAGTCTTTAACTAACATGTGACATAACGTGTATAAAAAGTGGTAGTTTTAAGCTTTTCTGCTAATATAATATGGAATCGCGTATCTAAAGAAATTAATAACAATATAATTATATTCATATACTGCAACACAGTAGTACACGCTGTACAATGTCTGTTGATTCTGTATGTGTAGGGCTGTTTCACCTCTCCTCATGTGGTACTGTGGTCTATGTTCTTGACTTATGAACCACAGGTTGGGTGTTCAAATCCAGCTGGTGCTGTGATTTTTCTTTTAACAAACATTTCTTTAAAAAAATTAAATAGCAATATTATGGACAATTAATTGACTTTTTATATTTCTAAATATCACAACATGATCGAATTTAAGTCATAAATAAATAAATAGTCACCTTCTTTCCTTCTGACAACGGTTCCTGCTTCTGTCATGTGTGTGGGATTGTGAGGGGGGATCCCTTTAGATCTCCCTTCAGATTTAAAAGGTTATTTATCAGATCTTAGGTATCACATCTTCCCAGTATAGCTGATCTTTTGCTGCCTGGGTAAACTATCACAAAGCTTTAGAGAACCTAACATTTATATTATCAACAAATTGCAAATACCACATTTACATTGGCATTATTAATTTTCCACTGAAGTGTATGGAGGATTGTTAGCTTTCACTGAGAGCAGACACCCCCTCTTAGGTGCGCAAATGATCTTTTAAATTTTTATAGAGAAATGGAGGCTGTACAGTATGTGTTACAATATAAACATTTATATTGATTTAAATCACATTTTGATATAAATTGCAAACCTGTGTTAAATTAAATGTATTTTTTTTATTCACAATCAGACAAATGTAACATAAATTGTTATCTTTGTAGTATCTTAATAAACTTATTAAGTATCTTAATACATTTTCAGCATAGTTTTCTCCACATTTAGATTTATTTTTCTTGGGATTTTGGGATCAAACATGGAAAGATTAGATTGTAATCGTTTTTATTTTTTAAATACATTTTAGAAAAATGTAATCTTTATTAAAAAGCTGTATTTATTTAATACCACTTGATACTTATATTAATGGAGTTTAGTTGATACTGTTTAAACTTTTATTTTAAATTGTATTACAGCATTGTACACATGTTTAAAAGAGAAGAGAGAAAATGCAAGCCTTCTTCAGGTGTGAGGGTTAACACTAAAATGTAATGTAGGCTCTGAATGGGTTCAATTCAGTACGAATTGTAATACTAATTAAATGACTGCGGGCACTTTCCATCCCCTCTGACAGCAGGAACTCCTATTCTTAGCTCAGCAGCTCATTACAATATAGAGTGTTCAAACCGTTTGTTTTTACACAGTGACACAGCGTCGCATTGTGAATTTGATTTTCCGTGTTTACAAAGAAAGTGGAATACAGTGATACTACTTGCTATATACTGTAGATAAATATGTTTAGATATTTAGACCTGGCTCGGCACCGAGAGAGGGAGGAGACACGGAGCTAAGCAGTACAGAGCGAACATTGTGCTGCCTGGAGAGCTTAATGGCACCAATCGCGTCTGCATTTATAACTTAGTTTTAAAAAATTAATCAAGCAATATGAAGCATCTCTTTTTACTTTTAAGTCCTTTAATTATCATTAAGCACAGCTTTCTCACCACTTAGACTACTTTTTGATACCATCCTTAGACAAGCCAAAACATTACAAGGATTACAGTTTTAATTGTCTTTAATTTTGTTACGTTATACATTTTAGAAATGTTTCATCTATACAAACACCAAAAAACTATTCTCGACTGTATTTCTGAATGTTATGTTGTCTAAAAATTCTATGTGTGTGGGGTTTGCATGTTCTCTATGTGTTACATGGTTTTTCTCCATATGTGTGATATGACTCCCTCTCGCACTCCGAAACATACTGGTAAGTTAATTGGTTTATGAGAAAACTGGCCCTGGTGTGTGTGTTTGTGTCTGTCTGTCCTGTGATGGACTGGCGCTATGTCCAGGGTGTATTCTGCCTTGTGTCCGTTGCTTACTGCGATAGGCTCCAACGCCTCTGTACTGGATAAAGAGATAAGAAAATGGATGGAAGTAAAGGCACTGTGTGGATGGAACTATATGCAGTGTTAGAAACCCACTATGAAATGGCAGCATCTCACTGAGAATAAATTATTTTATTGCGCTGGCTTAATCCTGCACATCCTGTTCACTGGGGAAATTAAATCCACACTGAGCAATCTTCAATATGTTCAGAATATGACAGCAAAAATCCTAACAGGGATGCACTACACCTGTCTTCAAGTCCTTGCACTGGCTTCCTATCAGGTTTCAAGTCAACTTCAAAATCCTCATCCTCATTCAGTACCTACTGTGTATGGCTTATTATCTGTCTACTCCCCACCTTTGTCCGTCTGACTCTGGTCTTCTAGCTGTCCTCAAGAACATCTACATTCTGTGGGTGACAGGACCTTCTCTAGCTGCATCCCAGAGCTCTCGATTTGTATCCCCAGTGATATCAGTCACGTACCCTGAGTGCATTTAAATCTAACCTCAAAACCTTTCTTTTCAAAAGACTTAGTGTCTGTCTTTGCTTCATTTTGGTAGTACCTCTAACTTCTTGTCTTCTTATATGTATTTACTTTGTAATCTGTGGTCATTTTAACTGTTTTTACGTCTACTGTATTGCTTTGAGATCCCACTTTTAAAGGTGATATATAAAATAAAGTTTTTTATTATTGTTATAGAGAAACATGATCATAATTTCCCTGGTTCAGAAAAAAAGATCTAAAGTATACTAGTTTGTCACTCTGCTTATTCCCTCTTTGCTATATGGCTTTTCATACTAATCTGATCAATCTAACTGCCTATTTTCTGTGCTTTCCCAATCCTGCTAGATTTGCAATTATTCTGAAAATTTTCTTCTTGAAATGACTCATTTCTAAATATCTTTTTTCACTGTTAACATCTTGCAGCAACTCTGCAACAAAATATACACTTAGCTCAACCTGACAGTTCATCCTGCTACCATTAACTGTAAAGCACTTTGAGTGGAGTGTCCAAAAAAGTGCTGTATAAGTTTAAGCAATTATTATTATTATAATTAACATTGAATAAAAAAAAATCTCTATATTTATATATTTATGTCTTTATTTAATGGTTTCATTAGTGATAAAGGCTAAACTTTCTTGGAAAAATGTCTTTTATGTGTTGTGGAAAAACTGACTTGCTTTAACAAAATATATTTACAAATCCTTTCATCTGGCAATCAACCTGAATGCCCAACTATCTGAGAAGCCCTCCATGAAAACATGTTTGTTATTAATTCATTTAGGGCTGTAAGAAAACGGGCTCAGGGACGCCAAATATGTAACTGTAGTGGCTCTCTGAAGGCACCAGTTCTGTAGGGTTTGGGCATTTACTGAGACAATTATTAAATGTAGCAGTAAATCACAAAGTTGATTCTTTTGATGGCTTTAAAGTCCAGCCATGTGACATAACTCAAACAACGCACACACACAGGTACTTATACACGAGGATACATTTATTAATACATAGAATATGCATGTAAACCTAACAGATCTTATCGAGAGGGTTATCAGAATACAAAAGGTATATATTCAGTCAGTTACAAAGAGTTACATATCAAGAGGACATACGTTCAGTATATCATTCATTAAGACAGTTTCGTAAAGTGAACTTGGTAACAACTTCTACATTAGATACTCAAAACAAGTACATAACTCATAGGAATTAAATTGATATCAACTGGTTTGGATAACAATTGAATTTTCGAGCTGTAATGCATTGAAGTTGAATACTCATCCAATCTCTGGGGATTCAGATCTCCTGCGGACTCAAAGAAACAGTTGCAGGCTGTTGCTGTCCAATCCGCGCTCTCTGGCTTGGTGCCAGGCTGTGCTGTGCGGCTTGCGACTGTGCGCCGCTGATGCTCACTGACCAGCTAGTTAGTGTTGGCTTTAACTAGCAAAGTTTGTGCACAGGAGAAAAGTTGACTGTGGGTCCCAGCAAGTCAGGAAGAGGACCAGTTCGTTCCTGATGAAGAGCTAGTTCTGAATAGTGATTCAGCTGTCCACAGTTCCGACCTGTTCACGAGGCCTGCTGCTGGTGCTAACCTCGGGTGGATCCTCTGGTTATTCTCTGGCAACCTCCGCTCTAGACTCTTAGAACAAAGGAAAGTTCTGGCACTCGGACACACTGGCCGTGCCGTGGTTGTCCGGGCTGAGTCTCAGGATGGTCAGGAGGTGCGCTGCGAGAATGTCCTGCCTTTGGGAGCCTTCTGCTCCTGGGCCGTCCTGCCCTGGAATTCTCCTTTGAATTCCCTTTAGAATTGTCCACAGAATTCTCCTGAATCCCTTCTGAATCTTACTGAATCTCACTGAATCTCTCAGGCTCTCTGTGTTGCCTGTTTTTACCTGGAGGAACTTCAGCTCGTTGATTGGCTGAAAGTTCCATGGGCATCAGAGTCCCACGTGGGTTACTCAGCCCTACCAGTCCCTGATTGGTTGATCAAGGTGAGATATGAGTCACTTACTCCTGACACTTAGGAATGCAGTCCAGATGTCCATCTGGCACTCCCTAGACAGATAGGCGCCAATGGATGACCATTGATCATGATAGCCAGGCTTAGCTAAGTGCATCCCCCTTTGGGAGCTGTCCTTATCAAAGGAACCCTAAATCAGCCTGCATGAATAGTTTCTCTGTGGCTGCACCACAGAGATGAACAGAGAAATGGGGCCTCATTTGGTAAGGCTCAGAACACTTAATTCTTTCTTATTAATAAGCCTCGCCGCTACAGTGCTCACTGACAGAATTGCTGTTTTTTATGCATGCCAGAAACTTTCGGTGCCGTTGTCTCCGCTTTAAAGGTACCCCCATGCTGGAAGAATTTGACCTCAGAATGTTTGCCCAGCATACTAATATAGGCACATCCCGGAATTTTGACTTCACTGTGTAATGAAGAAATTTTAAAGATTACTTCTTAGCGTAGATAAAAAGCTTGGATTCCCATGGACAGTATCTTATACACATACAGATGCAGCCATTCAAAATGCACGGTACAAACCCGCGGTACGGTAAACTACCCACAAGCCACCTCAGGGCACAGCGGTAAGTGATTGGCTGGCCAAAATGACCGACAGGGCCACTTGTGGTGCATTGGTTGGTAATGAAAAGATTTAATCATTTAATCTCTTTACTGTGCACATTTTAATCCACTTAGTATTGAATATTTATATGGAAATTTACCACTAAAGGGAAATTTTAGTAGCTGAGCATAAAAAGAAGAGGAGCATAACGCATCTGAAGGTCATAAACAATATTAATTTAGGAACATAAACCTTACTGTATGTATGTAAACTGTACTGTGTATGGCTGGTCTTGGTAGTTTAAAGAAAAAATACACACCAGTTTTCCCTTCCTCCCTAAAAATTTTAAGCATGAACGTTTTATGAAACGGTACCCAAATCTGCGATTGCTGTATAGAATGAATTTTAATTTAATAAAATAAAAAAAATTATTTAACATGGAAATTAAGCTGTTTACATCTTCTGCCTGAGAACATAGTCATCCGTTGCTACCCAATGCAGAAACACAGACACTAACTAGCAAAGAAAGGACATTAGCTAGCCAATATGATAAAGAAATATATGATTATTTTGTTTATTTCTTTTGCACATTTATTTGAACATTTCCATCGATTGTACAAGCACTTGGAAACTGTACAATCCCTAGTTCATCAGGCATTTTCTTTTACGCTGCAGGTATTCTCCAGGTCTGGCGCCAGCCTGTGTCTTCTAGGATATAATGCCAGCGATTTTTTGTTAAATTTGGTTTTCCAATAACGCCGCAGCAAACTCTTGTTTTTATGTCCACTATAACAGACAATCTCCTTTGCTTTTAACCGAGCGTTTAATAATTTCCTAAAATGAAAATGATTTACTTTATTTCCCTCACGGGATCAATAAAAGTATCTATCATCTATCTACATAAACTATCGGACAGAATTCTGGGGTCTCCCTATACCAGAGATTATGGCAGGGCTTCAGAATGGTGATTGGCTGACCCCATCTGACACCCCTCTGATTGGAGAAAAAAGACGTGCTGGTTTGCTATACATACTGTACCAGGAAGAGGATTTATTTCTATTTGAAACGTGTATTTTAAAAGTTTAATTAAGAAGTAAAAACCTTACAGCGTACACAGATTTCTAAACTGATCAGGAGGAAGAAAAATCACCCGTGTTTCGTGCATAAAAAGTGGTTATTAACTATCGAAACCTGTTTTATTTATTTTATTTTATTTAGATTAAGAGTTCCCGTCACCCCCATTCCCATTTAAATCTCAAACCCGTGTTTAATTAAATATCTTTTAACGTAAATCCTTATCTTTGTCTTTTGCATAAAAATATTCACCACTCTGTCCAGCAAATTAATAATAAACTGTATTTTATATAGCGTTTTAAACGAAGTAATTAGATTACTCATAAACCTAATCACTTATTCTACATAAACACAGCGTAATTGCTCTCTGAAAATGCTTTTTCTTTTTATTTAGGCTCAGATTTCAACTATAGATCGTATTATTAATGACCATAATGATGACCAACCAACAAAATCAACCATATAAACATAATACCAAACAAAAACATAGATAACAACCACAATACAAAATCAAATATATCAAACCATTAAACTCTATCAAATTCCTCCAATTATCATAAGCCCCTTATGCAAAACCAAACCCTCCTTCCATCCCAGTTTATCCTCTTTATCATAAACAAAATCCACCTCAATTTTCAACATAAAGCATTACACAAAATCAATACCTCAACACTCCATACTCAACAACGATAATTCACAAACAGCCAGAACATGTTACTCCACATTCCCAAATAGACCTCGTTTCCATAGCCCAGCCCCTTATGCAAAACCAACATCCCTCCCCTGTTCTCACTCTCCGCTGGCGTTTGTAATCGTTTTTATTTTAAAATAAATTTTAGCAAAGTCATGTATTTTAAAAATCTTAAGATTTCTATATTTATGTCTTTAATTAGTGGTTTCATTAGTGACAAAGGCTAAACTTACTTGGAAAAATGTCTTTTATGCAAACCATGTTTGCTATTAATTCATTTAGGGCTAGAATATGTTCATTGTCTTCCAATGAACGAAGGGTTCCTTTCGCCATAGTCGGGTTGACCTTAAAAGCTTGCCATGCCCGGACTGTTACACCAACGCATTAGCATGTTAAAGCGATTTAATTGAGGAGCCTAGCTTTCTTAACTAGTAAGTACTGTACTTACTGGGTTTTTGAGGGGGGGAGGTGTCTCTCGCTGGAAATTTTGCCCCCTTCTACTTTGAAAATACCTGTGAAAACGGTTTTATTCGTCATAGCCAGCACTCCCGCAGAGAGGGGGGTTGTACTTGCAGTGTATCGGTATACAGTAGATGGGAAAGGCAGAGCTGACCGCTACGCCACCCACGTGTTATGCTCTTCGTTAATGTCTAAGCCAGAACACATCATTATATCTCATTTTGTATTTCTTAAAAAAAAATAGTTTGCCCAGCCTAACAGTACTATTGTGATTGTTTTTAACCTGTAAAGCGCTTTGAGGAGCCACCTTTAATCGCGGTATACCCCGGTGGGCGTTTCACGGTATCACGCAGTATCACAGGGTTAATCGCTTCCTTTGACGTCATTCCGGAAAGTATCCGGCATCACCTTTTTAAACCGCCAGGGGGAGCTTAACCTCTAATGTACAGCATTTGAACTTTTAAATTTGAACTGTGTATTACAGCATGTTAATCATCAGTCATTAAAATGTTGGTATATTTTATGAAGCAAGTTTGCTCAGTTGGACAGAAGTACACAACCTACCTTTATCAGAAATATTTATGCATCAAAGCCTTTACCGAAGATATTATTAATAGTATTAATAATGAATGACTTTGGACAAGCTGTATACTCAAAGTATAATTTCTTTAGCACATTTGTACAAGCACTTGGAATCTGTCCAAGCCCTACTTTGTCAGGCATTTTCTTTTACTTCAACGGGAATAAAAACTCCCCTGCTTTTAATAGGGCGTTTCATAATTTCTAACTTCGAAAATTATTTAAATTCTGACACTTATCATTCAACTAGAGCTCAAAATATCACAAGGATCCTCAAGAGCACAGCAAAGACTGTATTAAAAGATACTTGTATCAGATACATGAGAATCCGGGCTTTTTTATTAACGCTTTCATTTCTGTATACCAGATATTATGGAACCACTTCAGAAGGGTGTCAGACAGTTAGATTCTTTAAAGGAAAAATACACACTGGTATTCCATTTCTCCCTAAACATTTAAGGCATAGTTGTATTTAACTAACATGTGAAATAGCGTGTGAAAAAGTGGTAGTTTTTTTCTGCTAATATAATATGGAATCGCGTATCTAAAGAAATTAATAACGATATGATTATATTCATGTACTGCGACAGGGCTGTGTAGGGCTGTTTCACCTCTGTCTTCATACAACTTCCCTTCTAGCCTACTGGTCTACGTGCCGATTACCAATTCAGAGGTTGTGTGTTCAAATCCAGCTTGTGCTGTGACTTATTAACAAACATTTCTTCAAAAAAATAGAATAGCAATATATGGACAATGAATTGTATTTTATATTTCAAAATATCACAACATGATCGATTCTGAGTCATTTTTGATAACAATGAATAGTCACCTTCTTCCCTTCTGACAACAGTCCCTGCTTCTGCTTCCTGCTTCTATTCTGTGTGTGTGTGTGGGGGGGGATCCCTTCAGATCTCCCTTCAGATTTAAAAGGTTATTAATCATATCTTCAGTGTCGCATCTTACCAGTGCAGCTTATCTTTTGCTGCCTGGGTGGGTGAACTAT
This sequence comes from Lepisosteus oculatus, assembly GCF_040954835.1. Taxonomy (NCBI): domain Eukaryota; kingdom Metazoa; phylum Chordata; class Actinopteri; order Semionotiformes; family Lepisosteidae; genus Lepisosteus; species Lepisosteus oculatus. The sequence continues at coordinate 50,670,657 of NC_090696.1, forward strand.
CACAAAGCTTTAGAGAACCTAACATTTCTATTATCAACAAATTGTAAATTTGTAATAGAGTAAATGTTTATAGAGAAATGGAGGCTGGACAGTATGCGTTACAATATAAACATTTATATTGATTTAAATCGTGTTTTGATTTAAATCGCAAACGTGTGTTTAATTATAAGTGTTTTTTTATCATAATCAGATAAATGCAACATAAATTGATACAGTATCTTTGTCTTCTAAGTACCTAAATAAACTTTCAGCATAGCTTTCTACCCGTTTAGATTTATTTTTCTTGGGATTTTGGGATCAAATGTGGAAGGATTAGATTGTAATCGTTTTTATTTTTCAAATACGTTTTAGAAAAGTGTAATCTATACCTGCCCAGACTGTACGCCTTCCTAAACCCCGCCCTGACCACTTTCACTCCTGTCCTGCTCTTCAACGCGCACCCCAGCCCTCTTCGGCCTCTGCCCGGGATGAATGTATATATAGATATTTACACCCGGCGCGGCACCGAGGGAGCATCTGCATTTATAACTTAGTTTTTAAAATTAGTCAAGCAATATGAAGCATCTCCTTTTACTTTTAAGTCCCTTAAATACATTGAGCACATCTTTCTCACCACTTAGATTACTTTTTGATACCATCCTTACACAAAGCAGAAACTTCTTGTATTTTCCGATGACATACAGTAGGCTGGGCAAACGATTTTTAAAATTTTTTAAAAATAAATAAATAATGTGATATAATGGTGTGTTCCTGCTTAACTTAGACATTGCATGACTTTAAAACATATAAAAACAGGTTTCGAGAGTTAAAAACCACTTTTTATGCACAAAAAATGGGTGATTTTTCTTCCTCGTGATCAGCTCAGAATCTTTGTGTACGCTGTAAGGTTTTTACTTCTTAATTAAACGTTTAAAACACACAAATTTCATAAAGACAACACACGTTTCGAAGAGAAAAGATCCCATTCTTTTCTCTTCTTGGTGTGTGAAACTGATCAGCAGGTCTTTTTTTCCCAATCAGAGGCTCTGAAAATAGCGTACCGCCCACTGCGCTCCATCAGAGAGGGGCGCGGCACCGAGAGAGGGAGGAGGCGCGGAGTCAGCAGTGCAGAACGAACGTTCTACTGCCTGGAGCGCTTATGGCAGTGATCGCGTCTGCATTTATAACTTAGTTTTTAAAATTAATCAAGCAATATGAACCATTTCTTTTTACTTTAAGTCACTTAATTATCATTAACCACAGCTTTCTCACCACTTAGACTACTTTTTGATACCATCCTTAGACAAAGCAGAAACTTCTTGTTCTGTCTAATGACAATACAAGTGGAAAGATTACAGATTTTAATCGTCTTTAATTTTGTTACATTATACATTTTAGAAACGTTTCATCCATACAAACACCACAAAACTATTCTCGATAGTATTTCTGAATGGTATGTTACACTTAGTTCACTGTTTTAAATACATCTAATTAAGAAAGTTAGGTGTTAGCATAAACCATTAGCAATCAATATTAAATTTAGCACTTTAATAATTTGTTGCACTTTCCCCCGCATCTTGTAAAAATATATTTTCATTGTTCAAATATACATTAAGTC